>NC_081387.1:31471650-31771650 GCF_030684315.1 Stegostoma tigrinum | reverse complement strand
GTTTCACCCCCTCTGTTTCAGCCCCTCTGTTTCTCGCCCTCTGTTTCAGCCCCTCTGTTTCAGCTCCTCTGTTTCACCCCCTCTGTTTCTCGCCCTCTGTTTCAGCCCCTCTGTTTCAGCCCCACTGTTTCACCCCCTCTGTTTCAGCCCCTCTGTTTCAGCCCCTCTGTTTCAACCCCTCTGTTTCAGCCCCTCTTTTTCAGCCACTCTGTTTCAGCCCCTCTGTTTCATCCCCTCTGTTTCTCGCCCTCTGTTTCTCGCTCTCTGTTACTCGCCCTCTGTTTAGGCCCCTCTGTTTCTCGCCCACTGTTTCAGCCCCTTTGTTTCTCGCACTGTGTTTCAGCCCCTCTGTTTCAGCCCCTCTGTTTCAGCCCCTCTGTTTCAGCCCCACTGTTTCTCGCCCTCTTTTCAGCCCCTCTGTTTCAGCCCCTCTGTTTCTCGCCCTCTGTTTCAGCCCCTCTGTTTCAGCCCCTCTGTTTCAGCCCCTCTGTTTCAGCCCCTCTGTTTCAGCCCCTCTGTTTCTCGCCCTCTGTTTCTCGCCCTCTGTTTCTCGCTCTCTGTTTCACGCCCTCTGTTTCTCGCCCTCTGTTTCTCGCCCTCTGTTTCAGCCCCTCTGTTTCACCCCCTCTGTTTCAGCCCCTCTGTTTCTCGCCCTCTGTTTCTCGCCCTCTGTTTCTCGCCCTCTGTTTAGGCCCCTCTGTTTCAGCCCCTCTGTTTCAGCCCCTCTGTTTCAGCCCCTCTGTTTCACCCCCTCTGTTTCAGCCCCTCTGTTTCTCGCCCTCTGTTTCAGCCCCTCTGTTTCAGCTCCTCTGTTTCACCCCCTCTGTTTCTCGCCCTCTGTTTCAGCCCCTCTGTTTCAGCCCCACTGTTTCACCCCCTCTGTTTCAGCCCCTCTGTTTCAGCCCCTCTGTTTCAGCCCCACTCGTTCTCGCCCTCTGTTTCTCGCCCTTGTTTGTCGCCCTCTGTTTCAGCCCCTTTGTTTCACCCCCTCTGTTTCAGCCCCTTTGTTTCAGCCCCTCTGTTTCAGCCCCTCTGTTTCAGCTCCACTGTTTCAGCCCCTCTGTTTCTCGCACTCTGTTTCTCGCCCTCTGTTTCTCGCCCTCTGTTTCAGCCCCTCTGATTCAGCCCCTCTGTTTCAGCCCCTCTGTTTCAGCCCCTCTGTTTCAGCCCCTCTGTTTCAGCCCCTCTTTTTCAGCCAATCTGTTTCAGCCCCTCTGTTTCAGCCCCTCTGTTTCTCGCCCTCTGTTTCTCGCTCTCTGTTTCTCGCCCTCTGTTTCAGCCCCTCTGTTTCTCGCCCTCTGTTTCAGCCCCTCTGTTTCTCGCCCTCTGTTTCAGCCCCTCTGTTTCAGCCCCTCTGTTTCAGCCCCTCTGTTTCAGCCCCTCTGTTTCTCGCCCTCTGTTTCTCGCCCTCTGTTTCAGCCCCTCTGTTTCTCGCCCTCAGTTTCTGCCCCTCTGTTTCTGCCCCTCTATTTCAGCCCCTCTGTTTCAGCCCCGCTGTTTCAGCCCCTCTGTTTCTCGCCCTCTGTTTCTCGCCCTCTGTTTCAGCCCCTCTGTTTCAGCCCCTCTGTTTTGGCCCCTCTGTTTCAGCCGCTCTGTTTCTCGCCCTCTGTTTCTCGCCCTCTTTTTCGCGCTCTCTGTTTCTCGCCCTCTGTTTCTCGCCCTCTGTTTCTCGCCCTCTGTTTCAGCCCCTCTGTTTCACCCCCTATGTTTCAGCCCCTCTGTTTCTCGCCCTCTGTTTCTCGCCCTCTGTTTCTCGCCCTCTGTTTCTCGCCCTCTGTTTCAGCCCCTCTGTTTCAGCCCCTCTGTTTCAGCACCTCTGTTTCACCCCCTCTGTTTCAGCCCCTCTGTTTCTACCCCTCTGTTTCAGCCCCTCTGTTTCAGCTCCTATGTTTCAGCCCCTGTGTCTCAACCCTCTGTTTCTCGCCCTCTGTTTCTCGCCCTCTGTTTCAGCCCCTCTGTTTCACCCCCTCTGTTTCAGCCCCTCTGTTTCTGCCCCTCTGTTTCTCGCAATCTGTTTCTCGCCCTCTGTTTCTCGCCCTCTGTTTCTCGCCCTCTGTTTCAGCCCCTCTGTTTCAGCCCCTCTGTTTCAGCTCCTCTGTTTCAGCCCCACTGTTTAATACCCTCTGTTTCTCGCCCTCTGATCAGCCCCTCTGTTTCTCGGCCTCTGTTTCTCGCCCTCTGTTTCAGCCCCTCTGTTTCAGCCCCTTGTTTTCAGCCCCTCTGTTTCAGCCCCTCTGTTTCAGCCCCTCTGTTTCTGGCCCTTTGTTTCAGCCCCTCAGTTTCTCGCCCTCTGTTTCAGCCCCTCTGTTTCAGCCCCTCTGTTTCAGCCCATCTGTGTCAGCCCCTCTGTTTCTCGCCCTCTGTTTCAGCCCCTCTCTTTCAGCCCCTCTGTTTCAGCCCCTCTGTTTCATCCCCTCTGTTTCAGCCCCTCTGTTCCAGCCCCTCTGTTTCTCGCCCTCTGTTTCAGCCCCGCTGTTTCAGCCCCTCTGTTTCAGCCCCTCTGTTTCAGCCCCTCTGTTTCAGCCCCTCTCTATCAGCCCCTCTGTTTCAGCCCCTCTGTTTCTCGCCCTCTGTTTCTCGCCCTCTGTTTCTCGCCCTCTGTTTCACGCCCTCCGTTTCTCGCCCTCTGTTTCTCGCCCTCTGTTTCAGACCCTCTGTTTCACCCCCTCTGTTTCAGCCCCTCTGTTTCTCGCCCTCTGTTTCTGCCCATCTGTTTAAGCCCCTCTGTTTCAGCCCCTCTGTTTCAGCCCCTCTGTTTCAGCCCCTCTGTTTCTCGCCCTCTGTTTCTCGCCCTCTGTTTCAGCCCCTCTGTTTCAGCCCCTCTGTTTCAGCCCCTCTGTTTCAGCCCCTCTGTTTCAGCCCCTCTCTTTCAGCCCCTCTGTTTCAGCCCCTCTGTTTCAGCCCCTCTGTTCCAGCCCCTCTGTTTCTCGCCCTCTGTTTCAGCCCCGCAGTTTCAGCCCCTCTGTTTCAGCCCCTCTGTTTCTCGCCCTCTGTTTCAGCCACTCTGATTCAGCCCCTCTGTTTCAGCCCCTCTGTTTCAACCCCTCTGTTTCAGCCCCACTGTTTAAGCACCTCTGATTCTCGCCCTCTGTTTCAGCCCCTCTGTTTCTCGACCTCTGTTTCTCGCCCTCTGTTTCAGCCCCGCTGTTTCAGCCGCTCTGTTTCAGCCCCTCTGTTTCTCGCCCTCTGTTTCAGCCACTCTGTTTCAGCCCCTCTGTTTCAGCCCCTCTGTTTCACCCCCTCTGTTTCAGCCCCACTGTTTAAGCAGCTCTGTTTCTCGCCCTCTGTTTCAGCCCCTCTGTTTCTCGACCTCTGTTTCTCGCCCTCTGTTTCAGACCCTCTGTTTCAGCCCCTCTGTTTCATCCCCTCTGTTTCAGCCCCTCTTTTTCAGCCACTCTGTTTCAGCCCCTCTGTTTCAGCCCCTCTGTTTCTCGCCCTCTGTTTCTCGCTCTCTGTTTCTCGCCCTCTGTTTCAGCCCCTCTGTTTCTCGCCCACTGTTTCAGCCCCTCTGTTTCTCGCCCTCTGTTTCAGCCCCTCTGTTTCAGCCCCTCTGTTTCAGCCCCTCTGTTTCAGACCCTCTGTTTCAGCCCTCTGTTTCAGCCCCTCTGTTTCAGCCCCTCTGTTTCTCGCCCTCTGTTTCAGCCCCTCTGTTTCAGCCCCTCTGTTTCAGCCCCTCTGTTTCAGCCCCTCTGTTTCTCGCCCTCTGTTTCTCGCCGTCTGTTTCAGCCCCTCTGTTTCAGCCCCTCTGTTTCAGCCCCTCTGTTTCAGCCCCTCTGTTTCTCGCCCTCTGTTTCTCGCCCTCTGTTTCTCGCTCTCAGTTTCACGCCCTCTGTTTCTCGCCCTCTGTTTCTCGCCCTCTGTTTGAGCCCCTCTGTTTCACCCCCTCTGTTTCAGCCCCTCTGTTTCAAGCCCACTGTTTCTCGCCCTCTGTTTCTCGCCCTCTGTTTCAGCCCCTCTGTTTCAGCCCCTCTGTTTCAGCCCCACTGTTTCAGCCCCTCTGTTTCACCCCCTCTGTTTCAGCCCCTCTGTTTCTCGCCCTCTGTTTCAGTCCCTCTGTTACAGCTCCTCTGTTTCAGCCCCTCTGTTTCTCGCCCTCTGTTTCAGCCCCTCTGTTTCAGCCCCTCTGTTTCACCCCCTCTGTTTCAGCCCCTCTGTTTCAGCCCCTCTCTTTCAGCCCCACTCTTTCTCGCCCTCTGTTTCTCGCCCTCTGTTTCTCGCCCTCTGTTTCAGCCCCTCTGTTTCAGCCCCTCTGTTTCAGACCCTCTGTTCCAGCCCCTCTGTTTCAGCCCCTCTGTTTCTCGCCCTCTGTTTCAGCCCCTCTGTTTCAGCCCCTCTGTTTCAGCCCCTCTGTTTCAGCCCCTCTGTTTCAGCTCCACTGTTTCAGCCCCTCTGTTTCTCGCCCTCTGTTTCAGCCCCTCTGTTTCAGCCCCTCTGTTTCAGCCCCTCTGTTTCAGCCCCACTGTTTCTCGCCCTCTGTTTCTCGTCCTCTGTTTCAGCCCCTCTGTTTCAGCCACTCTGTTTCTAAGCCTCTGTTTCAGCCCCTCAGTTTCTCGCCCTCTGTTTCAGCCCCTCTGTTTCAGCCCCTCTGTTTCAGCCCCTCTGTTTCAGCCACTCTGTTTGTCGCCCTCTGTTTCTCGCCCTCTGTTTCTCGCCCTCTGTTTCTCGCCCCTCTGTTTCAGCCCCTCTCTTTCAGCCCCTCTGTTTCAGCTCCTCTGTTTCTCGCCCTCTGTTTCAGCCCCTCTGTTTCAGCCCCTCTGTTTCAGCCCCTCTGTTTCAGCCCCTCTGTTTCAGCAGCACTGTTTCAGCCCCTCTGTTTCTCGCCCTCTGTTTCTCTCCCTCTGTTTCTCGCCCTCTGTTTCAGCCCCTCTGTTTCAGCCCCTCTGTTTCAGCCCACCTGTTTCAGCCCCTCTGTTTCTCGCCCTCTGTTTCAGCCCCTCTGTTTCAGCCCCTCTGTTTCAGCGCCTCTGTTTCAGCCCCTCTTTTTCAGCCCCTCTGTTTCAGCCCCTCTGTTTCTGGCCCTCTGTTTCTCGCCCTCTGTTTCAGCCCCTCTGTTTCTCGCCTTCTGTTTCAGCCCCTCTGTTTCAGCCCCTCTGTTTCAGCCCATCTGTTTCAGCCCCTCTGTTTCTCGCCCTCTGTTTCAGCCCCTCTCTTTCAGCCCCTCTGTTTCAGCCCCTCTGTTTCAGCCCCTCTGTTTCAGCCCCTCTGTTCCAGCCCCTCTGTTTCTCGCCCTCTGTTCAGCACCGCTGTTTCAGCCCCTCTGGTTCTGCCCCTCTGTTTCTCGCACTCTGTTTCTCGCCCTCTGTTTCTCGCCCTCCGTTTCAGCCACTCTGATTCAGCCCCTCTGTTTCAGCCCCTCTGTTTCAGCCCCTCTGTTTCAGCCCCACTGTTTAAGCCCCTCTGTTTCTCGCCCTCTGTTTCAGCCCCTCTGTTTCTCTCCCTCTGTTTCTCGCCCTCAGTTTCAGCCACTCTGTTTCAGCCCCTCTGTTTCAACCCCTCTGTTTCAGCCCCTCTTTTTCAGCCTCTCTGTTTCAGCCCCTCTGTTTCATCCCCTCTGTTTCTCGCCCTCTGTTTCTCGCTCTCTGTTACTCGCCCTCTGTTTCAGCCCCTCTGTTTCTCGCCCACTGTTTCAGCCCCTTTGTTTCTCACCCTGTGTTTCAGCCCCTCTGTTTCAGCCCCTCTGTTTCAGCCCCTCTGTTTCAGCCCCACTGTTTCTCGCCCTCTTTTCAGCCCCTCTGTTTCAGCCCCTCTGTTTCTCGCCCTCTGTTTCAGCCCCTCTGTTTCAGCCCCTCTGTTTCAGCCCCTCTGTTTCAGCCCCTCTGTTTCAGCCCCTCTGTTTCTCGCCCTCTGTTTCTCGCCCTCTGTTTCTCGCTCTCTGTTTCACGCCCTCTGTTTCTCGCCCTCTGTTTCTCGCCCTCTGTTTCAGCCCCTCTGTTTCACCCCCTCTGTTTCAGCCCCTCTGTTTCTCGCCCTGTGTTTCTCGTCCTCTGTTTCTCGCCCTCTGTTTAGGCCCCTCTGTTTCAGCCCCTCTGTTTCAGCCCCTCTGTTTCAGCCCCTCTGTTTCACCCCCTCTGTTTCAGCCCCTCTGTTTCTCGCCCTATGTTTCAGCCCCTCTGTTTCAGCTCCTCTGTTTCACCCCCTCTGTTTCTCGCCCTCTGTTTCAGCCCCTCTGTTTCAGCCCCTCTGTTTCAGCCCCTCTGTTTCAGCCCCTCTGTTTCAGCCCCACTCGTTCTCGCCCTCTGTTTCTCGCCCTCTGTTTGTCGCCCTCTGTTTCAGCCCCTTTGTTTCACCCCCTCTGTTTCAGCCCCTTTGTTTCAGCCCCTCTGTTTCAGCCCCTCTGTTTCAGCTCCACTGTTTCAGCCCCTCTGTTTCTCGCACTCTGTTTCTCGCCCTCTGTTTCTCGCCCTCTGTTTCAGCCCCTCTGATTCAGCCCCTCTGTTTCAGCCCCTCTGTTTCAGCCCCTCTGTTTCAGCCCCTCTTTTTCAGCCAATCTGTTTCAGCCCCTCTGTTTCAGCCCCTCTGTTTCTCGCCCTCTGTTTCTCGCTCTCTGTTTCTCGCCCTCTGTTTCAGCCCCTCTGTTTCTCGCCCTCTGTTTCAGCCCCTCTGTTTCACCCCCTCTGTTTCAGCCACTCTGTTTCAGCCCCCTGTTTCAGCCCCTCTGTTTCAGCCCCTCTGTTTCTCGCCCTCTGTTTCTCGCCCTCTGTTTCAGCCCCTCTGTTTCTCGCCCTCAGTTTCTGCCCCTCTGTTTCTGCCCCTCTATTTCAGCCCCTCTGTTTCAGCCCCGCTGTTTCAGCCCCTCTGTTTCTCGCCCTCTGTTTCAGCCCCTCTGTTTCTCGCCCTCTGTTTCAGCCCCTCTGTTTCAGCCCCTCTGTTTCAGCCCCTCTGTTTCAGCCCCTCTGTTTCTCGCCCTCTGTTTCTCGCCCTCTGTTTCAGCCCCTCTGTTTCTCGCCCTCAGTTTCTGCCCCTCTGTTTCTGCCCCTCTATTTCAGCCCCTCTGTTTCAGCCCCGCTGTTTCAGCCCCTCTGTTTCTCGCCCTCTGTTTCTCGCCCTCTGTTTCAGCCCCTCTGTTTCAGCCCCTCTGTTTTGGCCCCTCTGTTTCAGCCGCTCTGTTTCTCGCCCTCTGTTTCTCGCCCTCTTTTTCTCGCTCTCTGTTTCTCGCCCTCTGTTTCTCGCCCTCTGTTTCTCGCCCTCTGTTTCAGCCCCTCTGTTTCACCCCCTATGTTTCAGCCCCTCTGTTTCTCGCCCTCTGTTTCTCGCCCTCGGTTTCTCGCCCTCTGTTTCTCGCCCTCTGTTTCAGCCCCTCTGTTTCAGCCCCTCTGTTTCAGCACCTCTGTTTCACCCCCTCTGTTTCAGCCCCTCTGTTTCTACCCCTCTGTTTCAGCCCCTCTGTTTCAGCTCCTATGTTTCAGCCCCTGTGTCTCAACCCTCTGTTTCTCGCCCTCTGTTTCTCGCCCTCTGTTTCAGCCCCTCTGTTTCACCCCCTCTGTTTCAGCCCCTCTGTTTCTGCCCCTCTGTTTCTCGCAATCTGTTTCTCGCCCTCTGTTTCTCGCCCTCTGTTTCTCGCCCTCTGTTTCAGCCCCTCTGTTTCAGCCCCTCTGTTTCAGCTCCTCTGTTTCAGCCCCACTGTTTAATACC
Organism: Stegostoma tigrinum; assembly: GCF_030684315.1. NCBI lineage: Eukaryota > Metazoa > Chordata > Chondrichthyes > Orectolobiformes > Stegostomatidae > Stegostoma > Stegostoma tigrinum. The sequence continues at coordinate 31,764,018 of NC_081387.1, read as the reverse complement.
CTCTGTTTCTCGCCCTCTGATCGGCCCCTCTGTTTCTCGGCCTCTGTTTCTCGCCCTCTGTTTCAGCCCCTCTGTTTCAGCCCCTTGTTTTCAGCCCCTCTGTTTCAGCCCCTCTGTTTCAGCCCCTCTGTTTCTGGCCCTTTGTTTCAGCCCCTCAGTTTCTCGCCCTCTGTTTCAGCCCCTCTGTTTCAGCCCCTCTGTTTCAGCCCATCTGTGTCAGCCCCTCTGTGTCTCGCCCTCTGTTTCAGCCCCTCTCTTTCAGCCCCTCTGTTTCAGCCCCTCTGTTTCATCCCCTCTGTTTCAGCCCCTCTGTTCCAGCCCCTCTGTTTCTCGCCCTCTGTTTCAGCCCCGCTGTTTCAGCCCCTCTGTTTCAGCCCCTCTGTTTCAGCCCCTCTGTTTCAGCCCCTCTCTATCAGCCCCTCTGTTTCAGCCCCTCTGTTTCTCGCCCTCTGTTTCTCGCCCTCTGTTTCTCGCCCTCTGTTTCACGCCCTCCGTTTCTCGCCCTCTGTTTCTCGCCCTCTGTTTCAGCCCCTCTGTTTCACCCCCTCTGTTTCAGCCCCTCTATTTCTCGCCCTCTGTTTCTGCCCATCTGTTTAAGCCCCTCTGTTTCAGCCCCTCTGTTTCAGCCCCTCTGTTTCAGCCCCTCTGTTTCTCGCCCTCTGTTTCTCGCCCTCTGTTTCAGCCCCTCTGTTTCAGCCCCTCTGTTTCAGCCCCTCTGTTTCAGCCCCTCTGTTTCAGCCCCTCTGTTTCAGCCCCTCTCTTTCAGCCCCTCTGTTTCAGCCCCTCTGTTTCAGCCCCTCTGTTCCAGCCCCTCTGTTTCTCGCCCTCTGTTTCAGCCCCGCAGTTTCAGCCCCTCTGTTTCAGCCCCTCTGTTTCTCGCCCTCTGTTTCAGCCACTCTGATTCAGCCCCTCTGTTTCAGCCCCTCTGTTTCAACCCCTCTGTTTCAGCCCCACTGTTTAAGCACCTCTGATTCTCGCCCTCTGTTTCAGCCCCTCTGTTTCTCGACCTCTGTTTCTCGCCCTCTGTTTCAGCCCCGCTGTTTCAGCCGCTCTGTTTCAGCTCCTCTGTTTCTCGCCCTCTGTTTCAGCCACTCTGATTCAGCCCCTCTGTTTCAGCCCCTCTGTTTCACCCCCTCTGTTTCAGCCCCACTGTTTAAGCAGCTCTGTTTCTCGCCCTCTGTTTCAGCCCCTCTGTTTCTCGACCTCTGTTTCTCGCCCTCTGTTTCAGACCCTCTGTTTCAGCCCCTCTGTTTCATCCCCTCTGTTTCAGCCCCTCTTTTTCAGCCACTCTGTTTCAGCCCCTCTGTTTCAGCCCCTCTGTTTCTCGCCCTCTGTTTCTCGCTCTCTGTTTCTCGCCCTCTGTTTCAGCCCCTCTGTTTCTCGCCCACTGTTTCAGCCCCTCTGTTTCTCGCCCTCTGTTTCAGCCCCTCTGTTTCAGCCCCTCTGTTTCAGCCCCTCTGTTTCAGACCCTCTGTTTCAGCCCTCTGTTTCAGCCCCTCTGTTTCAGCCCCTCTGTTTCTCGCCCTCTGTTTCAGCCCCTCTGTTTCAGCCCCTCTGTTTCAGCCCCTCTGTTTCAGCCCCTCTGTTTCTCGCCCTCTGTTTCTCGCCGTCTGTTTCAGCCCCTCTGTTTCAGCCCCTCTGTTTCAGCCCCTCTGTTTCAGCCCCTCTGTTTCTCGCCCTCTGTTTCTCGCCCTCTGTTTCTCGCTCTCAGTTTCACGCCCTCTGTTTCTCGCCCTCTGTTTCTCGCCCTCTGTTTGAGCCCCTCTGTTTCACCCCCTCTGTTTCAGCCCCTCTGTTTCAAGCCCACTGTTTCTCGCCCTCTGTTTCTCGCCCTCTGTTTCAGCCCCTCTGTTTCAGCCCCTCTGTTTCAGCCCCACTGTTTCAGCCCCTCTGTTTCACCCCCTCTGTTTCAGCCCCTCTGTTTCTCGCCCTCTGTTTCAGTCCCTCTGTTACAGCTCCTCTGTTTCAGCCCCTCTGTTTCTCGCCCTCTGTTTCAGCCCCTCTGTTTCAGCCCCTCTGTTTCACCCCCTCTGTTTCAGCCCCTCTGTTTCAGCCCCTCTCTTTCAGCCCCACTCTTTCTCGCCCTCTGTTTCTCGCCCTCTGTTTCTCGCCCTCTGTTTCAGCCCCTCTGTTTCAGCCCCTCTGTTTCAGACCCTCTGTTCCAGCCCCTCTGTTTCAGCCCCTCTGTTTCTCGCCCTCTGTTTCAGCCCCTCTGTTTCAGCCCCTCTGTTTCAGCCCCTCTGTTTCAGCCCCTCTGTTTCAGCTCCACTGTTTCAGCCCCTCTGTTTCTCGCCCTCTGTTTCAGCCCCTCTGTTTCAGCCCCTCTGTTTCAGCCCCTCTGTTTCAACCCCACTGTTTCTCGCCCTCTGTTTCTCGTCCTCTGTTTCAGCCCCTCTGTTTCAGCCACTCTGTTTCTAAGCCTCTGTTTCAGCCCCTCAGTTTCTCGCCCTCTGTTTCAGCCCCTCTGTTTCAGCCCCTCTGTTTCAGCCCCTCTGTTTCAGCCACTCTGTTTGTCGCCCTCTGTTTCTCGCCCTCTGTTTCTCGCCCTCTGTTTCTCGCCCCTCTGTTTCAGCCCCTCTCTTTCAGCCCCTCTGTTTCAGCTCCTCTGTTTCTCGCCCTCTGTTTCAGCCCCTCTGTTTCAGCCCCTCTGTTTCAGCCCCTCTGTTTCAGCCCCTCTGTTTCAGCAGCACTGTTTCAGCCCCTCTGTTTCTCGCCCTCTGTTTCTCTCCCTCTGTTTCTCGCCCTCTGTTTCAGCCCCTCTGTTTCAGCCCCTCTGTTTCAGCCCACCTGTTTCAGCCCCTCTGTTTCTCGCCCTCTGTTTCAGCCCCTCTGTTTCAGCCCCTCTGTTTCAGCGCCTCTGTTTCAGCCCCTCTTTTTCAGCCCCTCTGTTTCAGCCCCTCTGTTTCTGGCCCTCTGTTTCTCGCCCTCTGTTTCAGCCCCTCTGTTTCTCGCCTTCTGTTTCAGCCCCTCTGTTTCAGCCCCTCTGTTTCAGCCCATCTGTTTCAGCCCCTCTGTTTCTCGCCCTCTGTTTCAGCCCCTCTCTTTCAGCCCCTCTGTTTCAGCCCCTCTGTTTCAGCCCCTCTGTTTCAGCCCCTCTGTTCCAGCCCCTCTGTTTCTCGCCCTCTGTTCAGCACCGCTGTTTCAGCCCCTCTGGTTCAGCCCCTCTGTTTCTCGCACTCTGTTTCTCGCCCTCTGTTTCTCGCCCTCCGTTTCAGCCACTCTGATTCAGCCCCTCTGTTTCAGCCCCTCTGTTTCAGCCCCTCTGTTTCAGCCCCACTGTTTAAGCCCCTCTGTTTCTCGCCCTCTGTTTCAGCCCCTCTGTTTCTCTCCCTCTGTTTCTCGCCCTCTGTTTCAGCCACTCTGTTTCAGCCCCTCTGTTTCAACCCCTCTGTTTCAGCCCCTCTTTTTCAGCCACTCTGTTTCAGCCCCTCTGTTTCATCCCCTCTGTTTCTCGCCCTCTGTTTCTCGCTCTCTGTTACTCGCCCTCTGTTTCAGCCCCTCTGTTTCTCGCCCACTGTTTCAGCCCCTTTGTTTCTCGCCCTGTGTTTCAGCCCCTCTGTTTCAGCCCCTCTGTTTCAGCCCCTCTGTTTCAGCCCCACTGTTTCTCGCCCTCTTTTCAGCCCCTCTGTTTCAGCCCCTCTGTTTCTCGCCCTCTGTTTCAGCCCCTCTGTTTCAGCCCCTCTGTTTCAGCCCCTCTGTTTCAGCCCCTCTGTTTCAGCCTCTCTGTTTCTCGCCCTCTGTTTCTCGCCCTCTGTTTCTCGCTCTCTGTTTCACGCCCTCTGTTTCTCGCCCTCTGTTTCTCGCCCTCTGTTTCAGCCCCTCTGTTTCACCCCCTCTGTTTCAGCCCCTCTGTTTCTCGCCCTCTGTTTCTCGCCCTCTGTTTCTCGCCCTCTGTTTAGGCCCCTCTGTTTCAGCCCCTCTGTTTCAGCCCCTCTGTTTCAGCCCCTCTGTTTCACCCCCTCTGTTTCTGCCCCTCTGTTTCTCGCCCTATGTTTCAGCCCCTCTGTTTCAGCTCCTCTGTTTCACCCCCTCTGTTTCTCGCCCTCTGTTTCAGCCCCTCTGTTTCAGCCCCTCTGTTTCACCCCCTCCGTTTCAGCCCCTCTGTTTCAGCCCCTCTGTTTCAGCCCCACTCGTTCTCGCCCTCTGTTTCTCGCCCTCTGTTTGTCGCCCTCTGTTTCAGCCCCTTTGTTTCACCCCCTCTGTTTCAGCCCCTTTGTTTCAGCCCCTCTGTTTCAGCCCCTCTGTTTCAGCTCCACTGTTTCAGCCCCTCTGTTTCTCGCACTCTGTTTCTCGCCCTCTGTTTCTCGCCCTCTGTTTCAGCCCCTCTGATTCAGCCCCTCTGTTTCAGCCCCTCTGTTTCAGCCCCTCTGTTTCAGCCCCTCTTTTTCAGCCAATCTGTTTCAGCCCCTCTGTTTCAGCCCCTCTGTTTCTCGCCCTCTGTTTCTCGCTCTCTGTTTCTCGCCCTCTGTTTCAGCCCCTCTGTTTCTCGCCCTCTGTTTCAGCCCCTCTGTTTCACCCCCTCTGTTTCAGCCACTCTGTTTCAGCCCCCTGTTTCAGCCCCTCTGTTTCAGCCCCTCTGTTTCTCGCCCTCTGTTTCTCGCCCTCTGTTTCAGCCCCTCTGTTTCTCGCCCTCAGTTTCTGCCCCTCTGTTTCTGCCCCTCTATTTCAGCCCCTCTGTTTCAGCCCCGCTGTTTCAGCCCCTCTGTTTCTCGCCCTCTGTTTCTCGCCCTCTGTTTCAGCCCCTCTGTTTCAGCCCCTCTGTTTTGGCCCCTCTGTTTCAGCCGCTCTGTTTCTCGCCCTCTGTTTCTCGCCCTCTTTTTATCGCTCTCTGTTTCTCGCCCTCTGTTTCTCGCCCTCTGTTTCTCGCCCTCTGTTTCAGCCCCTCTGTTTCAGCCCCTCTGTTTCTCGCCCTCTGTTTCTCGCCCTCTGTTTCTCGCCCTCTGTTTCTCGCCCTCTGTTTCAGCCCCTCTGTTTCAGCCCCTCTGTTTCAGCACCTCTGTTTCACCCCCTCTGTTTCAGCCCCTCTGTTTCTACCCCTCTGTTTCAGCCCCTCTGTTTCAGCTCCTATGTTTCAGCCCCTGTGTCTCAACCCTCTGTTTCTCGCCCTCTGTTTCAGCCCCTCTGTTTCACCCCCTCTGTTTCAGCCCCTCTGTTTCTGCCCCTCTGTTTCTCGCAATCTGTTTCTCGCCCTCTGTTTCTCGCCCTCTGTTTCTCGCCCTCTGTTTCAGCCCCTCTGTTTCAGCCCCTCTGTTTCAGCTCCTCTGTTTCAGCCCCACTGTTTAATACCCTCTGTTTCTCGCCCTCTGATCAGCCCCTCTGTTTCTCGGCCTCTGTTTCAGCCCCTCTGTTTCACCCCCTCTGTTTCAGCCCCTCTGTTTCAGCCCCTCTGTTTCAGCCCCTCTGTTTCACCCCCTCTGTTTCACCCCCTCTGTTTCTCGCCCTCTGTTTCAGCCCCTCTGTTTCAGCCCCTCTGTTTCACCCCCTCTGTTTCAGCCCCTCTGTTTCAGCCCCTCTGTTTCAGCCCCACTCGTTCTCGCCCTCTGTTTCTCGCCCTCTGTTTGTCGCCCTCTGTTTCAGCCCCTTTGTTTCACCCCCTCTGTTTCAGCCCCTTTGTTTCAGCCCCTCTGTTTCAGCCCCTCTGTTTCAGCTCCACTGTTTCAGCCCCTCTGTTTCTCGCACTCTGTTTCTCGCCCTCTGTTTCTCGCCCTCTGTTTCAGCCCCTCTGATTCAGCCCCTCTGTTTCAGCCCCTCTGTTTCAGCCCCTCTGTTTCAGCCCCTCTGTTTCAGCCCCTCTTTTTCAGCCAATCTGTTTCAGCCCCTCTGTTTCAGCCCCTCTGTTTCTCGCCCTCTGTTTCTCGCTCTCTGTTTCTCGCCCTCTGTTTCAGCCCCTCTGTTTCTCGCCCTCTGTTTCAGCCCCTCTGTTTCTCGCCCTCTGTTTCAGCCCCTCTGTTTCAGCCCCTCTGTTTCAGCCCCTCTGTTTCAGCCCCTCTGTTTCTCGCCCTCTGTTTCTCGCCCTCTGTTTCAGCCCCTCTGTTTCTCGCCCTCAGTTTCTGCCCCTCTGTTTCTGCCCCTCTATTTCAGCCCCTCTGTTTCAGCCCCGCTGTTTCAGCCCCTCTGTTTCTCGCCCTCTGTTTCTCGCCCTCTGTTTCAGCCCCTCTGTTTCAGCCCCTCTGTTTTGGCCCCTCTGTTTCAGCCGCTCTGTTTCTCGCCCTCTGTTTCTCGCCCTCTTTTTCTCGCTCTCTGTTTCTCGCCCTCTGTTTCTCGCCCTCTGTTTCTCGCCCTCTGTTTCAGCCCCTCTGTTTCACCCCCTATGTTTCAGCCCCTCTGTTTCTCGCCCTCTGTTTCTCGCCCTCTGTTTCTCGCCCTCTGTTTCTCGCCCTCTGTTTCAGCCCCTCTGTTTCAGCCCCTCTGTTTCAGCACCTCTGTTTCACCCCCTCTGTTTCAGCCCCTCTGTTTCTACCCCTCTGTTTCAGCCCCTCTGTTTCAGCTCCTATGTTTCAGCCCCTGTGTCTCAACCCTCTGTTTCTCGCCCTCTGTTTCTCGCCCTCTGTTTCAGCCCCTCTGTTTCACCCCCTCTGTTTCAGCCCCTCTGTTTCTGCCCCTCTGTTTCTCGCAATCTGTTTCTCGCCCTCTGTTTCTCGCCCTCTGTTTCTCGCCCTCTGTTTCAGCCCCTCTGTTTCAGCCCCTCTGTTTCAGCTCCTCTGTTTCAGCCCCACTGTTTAATACCCTCTGTTTCTCGCCCTCTGATCAGCCCCTCTGTTTCTCGGCCTCTGTTTCTCGCCCTCTGTTTCAGCCCCTCTGTTTCAGCCCCTTGTTTTCAGCCCCTCTGTTTCAGCCCCTCTGTTTCAGCCCCTCTGTTTCTGGCCCTTTGTTTCAGCCCCTCAGTTTCTCGCCCTCTGTTTCAGCCCCTCTGTTTCAGCCCCTCTGTTTCAGCCCATCTGTGTCAGCCCCTCTGTTTCTCGCCCTCTGTTTCAGCCCCTCTCTTTCAGCCCCTCTGTTTCAGCCCCTCTGTTTCATCCCCTCTGTTTCTGCCCCTCTGTTCCAGCCCCTCTGTTTCTCGCCCTCTGTTTCAGCCCCGCTGTTTCAGCCCCTCTGTTTCAGCCCCTCTGTTTCAGCCCCTCTGTTTCAGCCCCTCTGTATCAGCCCCTCTGTTTCAGCCCCTCTGTTTCTCGCCCTCTGTTTCTCGCCCTCTGTTTCTCGCCCTCTGTTTCACGCCCTCCGTTTCTCGCCCTCTGTTTCTCGCCCTCTGTTTCAGCCCCTCTGTTTCACCCCCTCTGTTTCAGCCCCTCTGTTACTCGCCCTCTGTTTCTGCCCATCTGTTTAAGCCCCTCTGTTTCAACCCCTCTGTTTCAGCCCCTCTGTTTCAGCCCCTCTGTTTCTCGCCCTCTGTTTCTCGCCCTCTGTTTCAGCCCCTCTGTTTCAGCCCCTCTGTTTCAGCCCCTCTGTTTCAGCCCCTCTCTTTCAGCCCCTCTGTTTCAGCCCCTCTGTTTCAGCCCCTCTGTTCCAGCCCCTCTGTTTCTCGCCCTCTGTTTCAGCCCCGCTGTTTCAGCCCCTCTGTTTCAGCCCCTCTGTTTCTCGCCCTCTGTTTCAGCCACTCTGATTCAGCCCCTCTGTTTCAGCCCCTCTGTTTCAACCCCTCTGTTTCAGCCCCACTGTTTAAGCACCTCTGATTCTCGCCCTCTGTTTCAGCCCCTCTGTTTCTCGACCTCTGTTTCTCGCCCTCTGTTTCAGCCCCGCTGTTTCAGCCGCTCTGTTTCAGCCCCTCTGTTTCTCGCCCTCTGTTTCAGCCACTCTGATTCAGCCCCTCTGTTTCAGCCCCTCTGTTTCACCCCCTCTGTTTCAGCCCCACTGTTTAAGCAGCTCTGTTTCTCGCCCTCTGTTTCAGCCCCTCTGTTTCTCGACCACTGTTTCTCGCCCTCTGTTTCAGACCCTCTGTTTCAGCCCCTCTGTTTCATCCCCTCTGTTTCAGCCCCTCTTTTTCAGCCACTCTGTTTCAGCCCCTCTGTTTCAGCCCCTCTGTTTCTCGCCCTCTGTTTCTCGCTCTCTGTTTCTCGCCCTCTGTTTCAGCCCCTCTGTTTCTCGCCCACTGTTTCAGCCCCTCTGTTTCTCGCCCTCTGTTTCAGCCCCTCTGTTTCAGCCCCTCTGTTTCAGCCCCTCTGTTTCAGCCCCTCTGTTTCTCGCCCTCTGTTTCTCGCCCTCTGTTTCTCGCTCTCAGTTTCACGCCCTCTGTTTCTCGCCCTCTGTTTCTCGCCCTCTGTTTGAGCCCCTCTGTTTCACCCCCACTGTTTCAGCCCCTCTGTTTCTCGCCCTCTGTTTCAGCCCCTCTGTTTCAGCCCCTCTGTTTCAGCCCCTCTGTTTCAGACCCTCTGTTTCAGCCCTCTGTTTCAGCCCCTCTGTTTCAGCCCCTCTGTTTCTCGCCCTCTGTTTCAGCCCCTCTGTTTCAGCCCCTCTGTTTCAGCCCCTCTGTTTCAGCCCCTCTGTTTCAGCCCCTCTGTTTCTCGCCCTCTGTTTCTCGCCGTCTGTTTCAGCCCCTCTGTTTCAGCCCCTCTGTTTCAGCCCCTCTGTTTCAGCCCCTCTGTTTCTCGCCCTCTGTTTCTCGCCCTCTGTTTCTCGCTCTCAGTTTCACGCCCTCTGTTTCTCGCCCTCTGTTTCTCGCCCTCTGTTTGAGCCCCTCTGTTTCACCCCCTCTGTTTCAGCCCCTCTGTTTCACGCCCACTGTTTCTCGCCCTCTGTTTCTCGCCCTCTGTTTCAGCCCCTCTGTTTCAGCCCCTCTGTTTCAGCCCCACTGTTTCAGCCCCTCTGTTTCACCCCCTCTGTTTCAGCCCCTCTGTTTCTCGCCCTCTGTTTCAGTCCCTCTGTTACAGCTCCTCTGTTTCAGCCCCTCTGTTTCTCGCCCTCTGTTTCAGCCCCTCTGTTTCAGCCCCTCTGTTTCACCCCCTCTGTTTCAGCCCCTCTGTTTCAGCCCCTCTCTTTCAGCCCCACTCTTTCTCGCCCTCTGTTTCTCGCCCTCTGTTTCTCGCCCTCTGTTTCAGCCCCTCTGTTTCAGCCCCTCTGTTTCAGACCCTCTGTTCCAGCCCCTCTGTTTCAGCCCCTCTGTTTCTCGCCCTCTGTTTCAGCCCCTCTGTTTCAGCCCCTCTGTTTCAGCCCCTCTGTTTCAGCCCCTCTGTTTCAGCTCCACTGTTTCAGCCCCTCTGTTTCTCGCCCTCTGTTTCAGCCCCTCTGTTTCAGCCCCTCTGTTTCAGCCCCACTGTTTCTCGCCCTCTGTTTCTCGTCCTCTGTTTCAGCCCCTCTGTTTCAGCCACTCTGTTTCTAAGCCTCTGTTTCAGCCCCTCAGTTTCTCGCCCTCTTTTTCAGCCCCTCTGTTTCAGCCCCTCTGTTTCAGCCCCTCTGTTTCAGCCAATCTGTTTGTCGCCCTCTGTTTCTCGCCCTCTGTTTCTCGCCCTCTCTTTCTCGCCCCTCTGTTTCAGCCCCTCTCTTTCAGCCCCTCTGTTTCAGCTCCTCTGTTTCTCGCCCTCTGTTTCAGCCCCTCTGTTTCAGCCCCTCTGTTTCAGCCCCTCTGTTTCAGCCCCTCTGTTTCAGCAGCACTGTTTCAGCCCCTCTGTTTCTCGCCCTCTGTTTCTCTCCCTCTGTTTCTCGCCCTCTGTTTCAGCCCCTCTGTTTCAGCCCCTCTGTTTCAGCCCACCTGTTTCAGCCCCTCTGTTTCTCGCCCTCTGTTTCAGCCCCTCTGTTTCAGCCCCTCTGTTTCAGCGCCTCTGTTTCAGCCCCTCTTTTTCAGCCCCTCTGTTTCAGCCCCTCTGTTTCAGCTCCTCTGTTTCAGCCCCTCTGTTTCTCGCCCTCTGTTTCAGCCCCTCTGTTTCAGCCCCTCTGTTTCACCCCCTCTGTTTCAGCCCATCTGTTTCAGCCCCTCTGTTTCTCGCCCTCTGTTTCAGCCCCTCTCTTTCAGCCCCTCTCTTTCAGCCCCACTGTTTCAGCCCCTCTGTTTCTCGCACTCTGTTTCTCGCCCTCTGTTTCTCGCCCTCTGTTTCAGCCCCTCTGATTCAGCCCCTCTGTTTCAGCCCCTCTGTTTCAGCCCCTCTGTTTCAGCCCCTCTTTTTCAGCCAATCTGTTTCAGCCCCTCTGTTTCAGCCCCTCTGTTTCTCGCCCTCTGTTTCTCGCTCTCTGTTTCTCGCCCTCTGTTTCAGCCCCTCTGTTTCACGCCCTCTGTTTCAGCCCCTCTGTTTCACCCCCTCTGTTTCAGCCACTCTGTTTCAGCCCCCTGTTTCAGCCCCTCTGTTTCAGCCCCTCTGTTTCTCGCCCTCTGTTTCTCGCCCTCTGTTTCAGCCCCTCTGTTTCTCGCCCTCAGTTTCTGCCCCTCTGTTTCTGCCCCTCTATTTCAGCCCCTCTGTTTCAGCCCCGCTGTTTCAGCCCCTCTGTTTCTCGCACTCTGTTTCTCGCCCTCTGTTTCAGCCCCTCTGTTTCAGCCCCTCTGTTTTGGCCCCTCTGTTTCAGCCGCTCTGTTTCTCGCCCTCTGTTTCTCGCCCTCTTTTTATCGCTCTCTGTTTCTCGCCCTCTGTTTCTCGCCCTCTGTTTCTCGCCCTCTGTTTCAGCCCCTCTGTTTCAGCCCCTCTGTTTCTCGCCCTCTGTTTCTCGCCCTCTGTTTCTCGCCCTCTGTTTCTCGCCCTCTGTTTCAGCCCCTCTGTTTCAGCCCCTCTGTTTCAGCACCTCTGTTTCACCCCCTCTGTTTCAGCCCCTCTGTTTCTACCCCTCTGTTTCAGCCCCTCTGTTTCAGCTCCTATGTTTCAGCCCCTGTGTCTCAACCCTCTGTTTCTCGCCCTCTGTTTCTCGCCCTCTGTTTCAGCCCCTCTGTTTCACCCCCTCTGTTTCAGCCCCTCTGTTTCTGCCCCTCTGTTTCTCGCAATCTGTTTCTCGCCCTCTGTTTCTCGCCCTCTGTTTCTCGCCCTCTGTTTCAGCCCCTCTGTTTCAGCCCCTCTGTTTCAGCTCCTCTGTTTCAGCCCCACTGTTTAATACCCTCTGTTTCTCGCCCTCTGATCAGCCCCTCTGTTTCTCGGCCTCTGTTTCAGCCCCTCTGTTTCACCCCCTCTGTTTCAGCCCCTCTGTTTCAGCCCCTCTGTTTCAGCCCCTCTGTTTCACCCCCTCTGTTTCACCCCCTCTGTTTCTCGCCCTCTGTTTCAGCCCCTCTGTTTCAGCCCCTCTGTTTCACCCCCTCTGTTTCAGCCCCTCTGTTTCAGCCCCTCTGTTTCAGCCCCACTCGTTCTCGCCCTCTGTTTCTCGCCCTCTGTTTGTCGCCCTCTGTTTCAGCCCCTTTGTTTCACCCCCTCTGTTTCAGCCCCTTTGTTTCAGCCCCTCTGTTTCAGCCCCTCTGTTTCAGCTCCACTGTTTCAGCCCCTCTGTTTCTCGCACTCTGTTTCTCGCCCTCTGTTTCTCGCCCTCTGTTTCAGCCCCTCTGATTCAGCCCCTCTGTTTCAGCCCCTCTGTTTCAGCCCCTCTGTTTCAGCCCCTCTGTTTCAGCCCCTCTTTTTCAGCCAATCTGTTTCAGCCCCTCTGTTTCAGCCCCTCTGTTTCTCGCCCTCTGTTTCTCGCTCTCTGTTTCTCGCCCTCTGTTTCAGCCCCTCTGTTTCTCGCCCTCTGTTTCAGCCCCTCTGTTTCTCGCCCTCTGTTTCAGCCCCTCTGTTTCAGCCCCTCTGTTTCAGCCCCTCTGTTTCAGCCCCTCTGTTTCTCGCCCTCTGTTTCTCGCCCTCTGTTTCAGCCCCTCTGTTTCTCGCCCTCAGTTTCTGCCCCTCTGTTTCTGCCCCTCTATTTCAGCCCCTCTGTTTCAGCCCCGCTGTTTCAGCCCCTCTGTTTCTCGCCCTCTGTTTCTCGCCCTCTGTTTCAGCCCCTCTGTTTCAGCCCCTCTGTTTTGGCCCCTCTGTTTCAGCCGCTCTGTTTCTCGCCCTCTGTTTCTCGCCCTCTTTTTCTCGCTCTCTGTTTCTCGCCCTCTGTTTCTCGCCCTCTGTTTCTCGCCCTCTGTTTCAGCCCCTCTGTTTCACCCCCTATGTTTCAGCCCCTCTGTTTCTCGCCCTCTGTTTCTCGCCCTCTGTTTCTCGCCCTCTGTTTCTCGCCCTCTGTTTCAGCCCCTCTGTTTCAGCCCCTCTCTTTCAGCCCCTCTGTTTCAGCTCCACTGTTTCAGCCCCTCTGTTTCTCGCACTCTGTTTCTCGCCCTCTGTTTCTCGCCCTCTGTTTCAGCCCCTCTGATTCAGCCCCTCTGTTTCAGCCCCTCTGTTTCAGCCCCTCTGTTTCAGCCCCTCTGTTTCAGCCCCTCTTTTTCAGCCAATCTGTTTCAGCCCCTCTGTTTCAGCCCCTCTGTTTCTCGCCCTCTGTTTCTCGCTCTCTGTTTCTCGCCCTCTGTTTCAGCCCCTCTGTTTCACGCCCTCTGTTTCAGCCCCTCTGTTTCACCCCCTCTGTTTCAGCCACTCTGTTTCAGCCCCCTGTTTCAGCCCCTCTGTTTCAGCCCCTCTGTTTCTCGCCCTCTGTTTCTCGCCCTCTGTTTCAGCCCCTCTGTTTCTCGCCCTCAGTTTCTGCCCCTCTGTTTCTGCCCCTCTATTTCAGCCCCTCTGTTTCAGCCCCGCTGTTTCAGCCCCTCTGTTTCTCGCACTCTGTTTCTCGCCCTCTGTTTCAGCCCCTCTGTTTCAGCCCCTCTGTTTTGGCCCCTCTGTTTCAGCCGCTCTGTTTCTCGCCCTCTGTTTCTCGCCCTCTTTTTATCGCTCTCTGTTTCTCGCCCTCTGTTTCTCGCCCTCTGTTTCTCGCCCTCTGTTTCAGCCCCTCTGTTTCAGCCCCTCTGTTTCTCGCCCTCTGTTTCTCGCCCTCTGTTTCTCGCCCTCTGTTTCAGCCCCTCTGTTTCAGCCCCTCTGTTTCAGCACCTCTGTTTCACCCCCTCTGTTTCAGCCCCTCTGTTTCTACCCCTCTGTTTCAGCCCCTCTGTTTCAGCTCCTATGTTTCAGCCCCTGTGTCTCAACCCTCTGTTTCTCGCCCTCTGTTTCTCGCACTCTGTTTCAGCCCCTCTGTTTCAGCACCTCTGTTTCACCCCCTCTGTTTCAGCCCCTCTGTTTCTGGCCCTTTGTTTCAGCCCCTCAGTTTCTCGCCCTCTGTTTCAGCCCCTCTGTTTCAGCCCCTCTGTTTCAGCCCATCTGTGTCAGCCCCTCTGTTTCTCGCCCTCTGTTTCAGCCCCTCTCTTTCAGCCCCTCTGTTTCAGCCCCTCTGTTTCATCCCCTCTGTTTCTGCCCCTCTGTTCCAGCCCCTCTGTTTCTCGCCCTCTGTTTCAGCCCCGCTGTTTCAGCCCCTCTGTTTCAGCCCCTCTGTTTCAGCCCCTCTGTTTCAGCCCCTCTGTATCAGCCCCTCTGTTTCAGCCCCTCTGTTTCTCGCCCTCTGTTTCTCGCCCTCTGTTTGTCGCCCTCTGTTTCACGCCCTCCGTTTCTCGCCCTCTGTTTCTCGCCCTCTGTTTCAGCCCCTCTGTTTCAACCCCTCTGTTTCAGCCCCTCTGTTTCTCGCCCTCTGTTTCTGCCCATCTGTTTAAGCCCCTCTGTTTCAGCCCCTCTGTTTCAGCCCCTCTGTTTCAGCCCCTCTGTTTCTCGCCCTCTGTTTCTCGCCCTCTGTTTCAGCCCCTCTGTTTCAGCCCCTCTGTTTCAGCCCCTCTGTTTCAGCCCCTCTCTTTCAGCCCCTCTGTTTCAGCCCCTCTGTTTCAGCCCCTCTGTTCCAGCCCGTCTGTTTCTCGCCCTCTGTTTCAGCCCCGCTGTTTCAGCCCCTCTGTTTCAGCCCCTCTGTTTCTCGCCCTCTGTTTCAGCCACTCTGATTCAGCCCCTCTGTTTCAGCCCCTCTGTTTCAACCCCTCTGTTTCAGCCCCACTGTTTAAGCACCTCTGATTCTCGCCCTCTGTTTCAGCCCCTCTGTTTCTCGACCTCTGTTTCTCGCCCTCTGTTTCAGCCCCGCTGTTTCAGCCGCTCTGTTTCAGCCCCTCTGTTTCTCGCCCTCTGTTTCAGCCACTCTGATTCAGCCCCTCTGTTTCAGCCCCTCTGTTTCACCCCCTCTGTTTCAGCCCCACTGTTTAAGCAGCTCTGTTTCTCGCCCTCTGTTTCAGCCCCTCTGTTTCTCGACCACTGTTTCTCGCCCTCTGTTTCAGACCCTCTGTTTCAGCCCCTCTGTTTCATCCCCTCTGTTTCAGCCCCTCTTTTTCAGCCACTCTGTTTCAGCCCCTCTGTTTCAGCCCCTCTGTTTCTCGCCCGCTGTTTCTCGCTCTCTGTTTCTCGCCCTCTGTTTCAGCCCCTCTGTTTCTCGCCCACTGTTTCAGCCCCTCTGTTTCTCGCCCTCTGTTTCAGCCCCTCTGTTTCAGCCCCTCTGTTTCAGCCCCTCTGTTTCAGACCCTCTGTTTCAGCCCTCTGTTTCAGCCCCTCTGTTTCAGCCCCTCTGTTTCTCGCCCTCTGTTTCAGCCCCTCTGTTTCAGCCCCTCTGTTTCAGCCCCTCTGTTTCAGCCCCTCTGTTTCAGCCCCTCTGTTTCTCGCCCTCTGTTTCTCGCCGTCTGTTTCAGCCCCTCTGTTTCAGCCCCTCTGTTTCAGCCCCTCTGTTTCAGCCCCTCTGTTTCTCGCCCTCTGTTTCTCGCCCTCTGTTTCTCGCTCTCAGTTTCACGCCCTCTGTTTCTCGCCCTCTGTTTCTCGCCCTCTGTTTGAGCCCCTCTGTTTCACCCCCTCTGTTTCAGCCCCTCTGTTTCACGCCCACTGTTTCTCGCCCTCTGTTTCTCGCCCTCTGTTTCAGCCCCTCTGTTTCAGCCCCTCTGTTTCAGCCCCACTGTTTCAGCCCCTCTGTTTCACCCCCTCTGTTTCAGCCCCTCTGTTTCTCGCCCTCTGTTTCAGTCCCTCTGTTACAGCTCCTCTGTTTCACCCCCTCTGTTTCTCGCCCTCTGTTTCAGCCCCTCTGTTTCAGCCCCTCTGTTTCACCCCCTCTGTTTCAGCCCCTCTGTTTCAGCCCCTCTCTTTCAGCCCCACTCTTTCTCGCCCTCTGTTTCTCGCCCTCTGTTTCTCGCCCTCTGTTTCAGCCCCTCTGTTTCAGCCCCTCTGTTTCAGACCCTCTGTTCCAGCCCCTCTGTTTCAGCCCCTCTGTTTCTCGCCCTCTGTTTCAGCCCCTCTGTTTCAGCCCCTCTGTTTCAGCCCCTCTGTTTCAGCCCCTCTGTTTCAGCTCCACTGTTTCAGCCCCTCTGTTTCTCGCCCTCTGTTTCAGCCCCTCTGTTTCAGCCCCTCTGTTTCAGCCCCTCTGTTTCAGCCCCACTGTTTCTCGCCCTCTGTTTCTCGTCCTCTGTTTCAGCCCCTCTGTTTCAGCCACTCTGTTTCTAAGCCTCTGTTTCAGCCCCTCAGTTTCTCGCCCTCTTTTTCAGCCCCTCTGTTTCAGCCCCTCTGTTTCAGCCCCTCTGTTTCAGCCAATCTGTTTGTCGCCCTCTGTTTCTCGCCCTCTGTTTCTCGCCCTCTGTTTCTCGCCCCTCTGTTTCAGCCCCTCTCTTTCAGCCCCTCTGTTTCAGCTCCTCTGTTTCTCGCCCTCTGTTTCAGCCCCTCTGTTTCAGCCCCTCTGTTTCAGCCCCTCTGTTTCAGCCCCTCTGTTTCAGCAGCACTGTTTCAGCCCCTCTGTTTCTCGCCCTCTGTTTCTCTCCCTCTGTTTCTCGCCCTCTGTTTCAGCCCCTCTGTTTCAGCCCCTCTGTTTCAGCCCACCTGTTTCAGCCCCTCTGTTTCTCGCCCTCTGTTTCAGCCCCTCTGTTTCAGCCCCTCTGTTTCAGCGCCTCTGTTTCAGCCCCTCTTTTTCAGCCCCTCTGTTTCAGCCCCTCTGTTTCAGCTCCTCTGTTTCAGCCCCTCTGTTTCTCGCCCTCTGTTTCAGCCCCTCTGTTTCAGCCCCTCTGTTTCACCCCCTCTGTTTCAGCCCATCTGTTTCAGCCCCTCTGTTTCTCGCCCTCTGTTTCAGCCCCTCTCTTTCAGCCCCTCTGTTTCAGCTCCACTGTTTCAGCCCCTCTGTTTCTCGCACTCTGTTTCTCGCCCTCTGTTTCTCGCCCTCTGTTTCAGCCCCTCTGATTCAGCCCCTCTGTTTCAGCCCCTCTGTTTCAGCCCCTCTGTTTCAGCCCCTCTTTTTCAGCCAATCTGTTTCAGCCCCTCTGTTTCAGCCCCTCTGTTTCTCGCCCTCTGTTTCTCGCTCTCTGTTTCTCGCCCTCTGTTTCAGCCCCTCTGTTTCACGCCCTCTGTTTCAGCCCCTCTGTTTCACCCCCTCTGTTTCAGCCCCTCTGTTTCAGCCCCCTGTTTCAGCCCCTCTGTTTCAGCCCCTCTGTTTCTCGCCCTCTGTTTCTCGCCCTCTGTTTCAGCCCCTCTGTTTCTCGCCCTCAGTTTCTGCCCCTCTGTTTCTGCCCCTCTATTTCAGCCCCTCTGTTTCAGACCCTCTGTTTCAGCCCTCTGTTTCAGCCCCTCTGTTTCAGCCCCTCTGTTTCTCGCCCTCTGTTTCAGCCCCTCTGTTTCAGCCCCTCTGTTTCAGCCCCTCTGTTTCAGCCCCTCTGTTTCAGCCCCTCTGTTTCTCGCCCTCTGTTTCTCGCCGTCTGTTTCAGCCCCTCTGTTTCAGCCCCTCTGTTTCAGCCCCTCTGTTTCAGCCCCTCTGTTTCTCGCCCTCTGTTTCTCGCCCTCTGTTTCTCGCTCTCAGTTTCACGCCCTCTGTTTCTCGCCCTCTGTTTCTCGCCCTCTGTTTGAGCCCCTCTGTTTCACCCCCTCTGTTTCAGCCCCTCTGTTTCACGCCCACTGTTTCTCGCCCTCTGTTTCTCGCCCTCTGTTTCAGCCCCTCTGTTTCAGCCCCTCTGTTTCAGCCCCACTGTTTCAGCCCCTCTGTTTCACCCCCTCTGTTTCAGCCCCTCTGTTTCTCGCCCTCTGTTTCAGTCCCTCTGTTACAGCTCCTCTGTTTCACCCCCTCTGTTTCTCGCCCTCTGTTTCAGCCCCTCTGTTTCAGCCCCTCTGTTTCACCCCCTCTGTTTCAGCCCCTCTGTTTCAGCCCCTCTCTTTCAGCCCCACTCTTTCTCGCCCTCTGTTTCTCGCCCTCTGTTTCTCGCCCTCTGTTTCAGCCCCTCTGTTTCAGCCCCTCTGTTTCAGACCCTCTGTTCCAGCCCCTCTGTTTCAGCCCCTCTGTTTCTCGCCCTCTGTTTCAGCCCCTCTGTTTCAGCCCCTCTGTTTCAGCCCCTCTGTTTCAGCCCCTCTGTTTCAGCTCCACTGTTTCAGCCCCTCTGTTTCTCGCCCTCTGTTTCAGCCCCTCTGTTTCAGCCCCTCTGTTTCAGCCCCTCTGTTTCAGCCCCACTGTTTCTCGCCCTCTGTTTCTCGTCCTCTGTTTCAGCCCCTCTGTTTCAGCCACTCTGTTTCTAAGCCTCTGTTTCAGCCCCTCAGTTTCTCGCCCTCTTTTTCAGCCCCTCTGTTTCAGCCCCTCTGTTTCAGCCCCTCTGTTTCAGCCAATCTGTTTGTCGCCCTCTGTTTCTCGCCCTCTGTTTCTCGCCCTCTGTTTCTCGCCCCTCTGTTTCAGCCCCTCTCTTTCAGCCCCTCTGTTTCAGCTCCTCTGTTTCTCGCCCTCTGTTTCAGCCCCTCTGTTTCAGCCCCTCTGTTTCAGCCCCTCTGTTTCAGCCCCTCTGTTTCAGCAGCACTGTTTCAGCCCCTCTGTTTCTCGCCCTCTGTTTCTCTCCCTCTGTTTCTCGCCCTCTGTTTCAGCCCCTCTGTTTCAGCCCCTCTGTTTCAGCCCACCTGTTTCAGCCCCTCTGTTTCTCGCCCTCTGTTTCAGCCCCTCTGTTTCAGCCCCTCTGTTTCAGCCCCTCTGTTTCAGCCCCTCTGTTTCAGCTCCACTGTTTCAGCCCCTCTGTTTCTCGCCCTCTGTTTCAGCCCCTCTGTTTCAGCCCCTCTGTTTCAGCCCCTCTGTTTCAGCCCCACTGTTTCTCGCCCTCTGTTTCTCGTCCTCTGTTTCAGCCCCTCTGTTTCAGCCACTCTGTTTCTAAGCCTCTGTTTCAGCCCCTCAGTTTCTCGCCCTCTTTTTCAGCCCCTCTGTTTCAGCCCCTCTGTTTCAGCCCCTCTGTTTCAGCCAATCTGTTTGTCGCCCTCTGTTTCTCGCCCTCTGTTTCTCGCCCTCTGTTTCTCGCCCCTCTGTTTCAGCCCCTCTCTTTCAGCCCCTCTGTTTCAGCTCCTCTGTTTCTCGCCCTCTGTTTCAGCCCCTCTGTTTCAGCCCCTCTGTTTCAGCCCCTCTGTTTCAGCCCCTCTGTTTCAGCAGCACTGTTTCAGCCCCTCTGTTTCTCGCCCTCTGTTTCTCTCCCTCTGTTTCTCGCCCTCTGTTTCAGCCCCTCTGTTTCAGCCCCTCTGTTTCAGCCCACCTGTTTCAGCCCCTCTGTTTCTCGCCCTCTGTTTCAGCCCCTCTGTTTCAGCCCCTCTGTTTCAGCGCCTCTGTTTCAGCCCCTCTTTTTCAGCCCCTCTGTTTCAGCCCCTCTGTTTCAGCTCCTCTGTTTCAGCCCCTCTGTTTCTCGCCCTCTGTTTCAGCCCCTCTGTTTCAGCCCCTCTGTTTCACCCCCTCTGTTTCAGCCCATCTGTTTCAGCCCCTCTGTTTCTCGCCCTCTGTTTCAGCCCCTCTCTTTCAGCCCCTCTGTTTCAGCTCCACTGTTTCAGCCCCTCTGTTTCTCGCACTCTGTTTCTCGCCCTCTGTTTCTCGCCCTCTGTTTCTCGCCCTCTGTTTCTCGCCCCTCTGTTTCAGCCCCTCTCTTTCAGCCCCTCTGTTTCAGCTCCTCTGTTTCTCGCCCTCTGTTTCAGCCCCTCTGTTTCAGCCCCTCTGTTTCAGCCCCTCTGTTTCAGCCCCTCTGTTTCAGCAGCACTGTTTCAGCCCCTCTGTTTCTCGCCCTCTGTTTCTCTCCCTCTGTTTCTCGCCCTCTGTTTCAGCCCCTCTGTTTCAGCCCCTCTGTTTCAGCCCACCTGTTTCAGCCCCTCTGTTTCTCGCCCTCTGTTTCAGCCCCTCTGTTTCAGCCCCTCTGTTTCAGCGCCTCTGTTTCAGCCCCTCTTTTTCAGCCCCTCTGTTTCAGCCCCTCTGTTTCAGCTCCTCTGTTTCAGCCCCTCTGTTTCTCGCCCTCTGTTTCAGCCCCTCTGTTTCAGCCCCTCTGTTTCACCCCCTCTGTTTCAGCCCATCTGTTTCAGCCCCTCTGTTTCTCGCCCTCTGTTTCAGCCCCTCTCTTTCAGCCCCTCTGTTTCAGCTCCACTGTTTCAGCCCCTCTGTTTCTCGCACTCTGTTTCTCGCCCTCTGTTTCTCGCCCTCTGTTTCAGCCCCTCTGATTCAGCCCCTCTGTTTCAGCCCCTCTGTTTCAGCCCCTCTGTTTCAGCCCCTCTTTTTCAGCCAATCTGTTTCAGCCCCTCTGTTTCAGCCCCTCTGTTTCTCGCCCTCTGTTTCTCGCTCTCTGTTTCTCGCCCTCTGTTTCAGCCCCTCTGTTTCACGCCCTCTGTTTCAGCCCCTCTGTTTCACCCCCTCTGTTTCAGCCACTCTGTTTCAGCCCCCTGTTTCAGCCCCTCTGTTTCAGCCCCTCTGTTTCTCGCCCTCTGTTTCTCGCCCTCTGTTTCAGCCCCTCTGTTTCTCGCCCTCAGTTTCTGCCCCTCTGTTTCTGCCCCTCTATTTCAGCCCCTCTGTTTCAGACCCTCTGTTTCAGCCCTCTGTTTCAGCCCCTCTGTTTCAGCCCCTCTGTTTCTCGCCCTCTGTTTCAGCCCCTCTGTTTCAGCCCCTCTGTTTCAGCCCCTCTGTTTCAGCCCCTCTGTTTCAGCCCCTCTGTTTCTCGCCCTCTGTTTCTCGCCGTCTGTTTCAGCCCCTCTGTTTCAGCCCCTCTGTTTCAGCCCCTCTGTTTCAGCCCCTCTGTTTCTCGCCCTCTGTTTCTCGCCCTCTGTTTCTCGCTCTCAGTTTCACGCCCTCTGTTTCTCGCCCTCTGTTTCTCGCCCTCTGTTTGAGCCCCTCTGTTTCACCCCCTCTGTTTCAGCCCCTCTGTTTCACGCCCACTGTTTCTCGCCCTCTGTTTCTCGCCCTCTGTTTCAGCCCCTCTGTTTCAGCCCCTCTGTTTCAGCCCCACTGTTTCAGCCCCTCTGTTTCACCCCCTCTGTTTCAGCCCCTCTGTTTCTCGCCCTCTGTTTCAGTCCCTCTGTTACAGCTCCTCTGTTTCACCCCCTCTGTTTCTCGCCCTCTGTTTCAGCCCCTCTGTTTCAGCCCCTCTGTTTCACCCCCTCTGTTTCAGCCCCTCTGTTTCAGCCCCTCTCTTTCAGCCCCACTCTTTCTCGCCCTCTGTTTCTCGCCCTCTGTTTCTCGCCCTCTGTTTCAGCCCCTCTGTTTCAGCCCCTCTGTTTCAGACCCTCTGTTCCAGCCCCTCTGTTTCAGCCCCTCTGTTTCTCGCCCTCTGTTTCAGCCCCTCTGTTTCAGCCCCTCTGTTTCAGCCCCTCTGTTTCAGCCCCTCTGTTTCAGCTCCACTGTTTCAGCCCCTCTGTTTCTCGCCCTCTGTTTCAGCCCCTCTGTTTCAGCCCCTCTGTTTCAGCCCCTCTGTTTCAGCCCCACTGTTTCTCGCCTTCTGTTTCTCGTCCTCTGTTTCAGCCCCTCTGTTTCAGCCACTCTGTTTCTAAGCCTCTGTTTCAGCCCCTCAGTTTCTCGCCCTCTTTTTCAGCCCCTCTGTTTCAGCCCCTCTGTTTCAGCCCCTCTGTTTCAGCCAATCTGTTTGTCGCCCTCTGTTTCTCGCCCTCTGTTTCTCGCCCTCTGTTTCTCGCCCCTCTGTTTCAGCCCCTCTCTTTCAGCCCCTCTGTTTCAGCTCCTCTGTTTCTCGCCCTCTGTTTCAGCCCCTCTGTTTCAGCCCCTCTGTTTCAGCCCCTCTGTTTCAGCCCCTCTGTTTCAGCAGCACTGTTTCAGCCCCTCTGTTTCTCGCCCTCTGTTTCTCTCCCTCTGTTTCTCGCCCTCTGTTTCAGCCCCTCTGTTTCAGCCCCTCTGTTTCAGCCCACCTGTTTCAGCCCCTCTGTTTCTCGCCCTCTGTTTCAGCCCCTCTGTTTCAGCCCCTCTGTTTCAGCGCCTCTGTTTCAGCCCCTCTTTTTCAGCCCCTCTGTTTCAGCCCCTCTGTTTCAGCTCCTCTGTTTCAGCCCCTCTGTTTCTCGCCCTCTGTTTCAGCCCCTCTGTTTCAGCCCCTCTGTTTCACCCCCTCTGTTTCAGCCCATCTGTTTCAGCCCCTCTGTTTCTCGCCCTCTGTTTCAGCCCCTCTCTTTCAGCCCCTCTGTTTCAGCTCCACTGTTTCAGCCCCTCTGTTTCTCGCACTCTGTTTCTCGCCCTCTGTTTCTCGCCCTCTGTTTCAGCCCCTCTGATTCAGCCCCTCTGTTTCAGCCCCTCTGTTTCAGCCCCTCTGTTTCAGCCCCTCTTTTTCAGCCAATCTGTTTCAGCCCCTCTGTTTCAGCCCCTCTGTTTCTCGCCCTCTGTTTCTCGCTCTCTGTTTCTCGCCCTCTGTTTCAGCCCCTCTGTTTCACGCCCTCTGTTTCAGCCCCTCTGTTTCACCCCCTCTGTTTCAGCCACTCTGTTTCAGCCCCCTGTTTCAGCCCCTCTGTTTCAGCCCCTCTGTTTCTCGCCCTCTGTTTCTCGCCCTCTGTTTCAGCCCCTCTGTTTCTCGCCCTCAGTTTCTGCCCCTCTGTTTCTGCCCCTCTATTTCAGCCCCTCTGTTTCAGCCCCGCTGTTTCAGCCCCTCTGTTTCTCGCACTCTGTTTCTCGCCCTCTGTTTCAGCCCCTCTGTTTCAGCCCCTCTGTTTTGGCCCCTCTGTTTCAGCCGCTCTGTTTCTCGCCCTCTGTTTCTCGCCCTCTTTTTATCGCTCTCTGTTTCTCGCCCTCTGTTTCTCGCCCTCTGTTTCTCGCCCTCTGTTTCAGCCCCTCTGTTTCAGCCCCTCTGTTTCTCGCCCTCTGTTTCTCGCCCTCTGTTTCTCGCCCTCTGTTTCTCGCCCTCTGTTTCAGCCCCTCTGTTTCAGCCCCTCTGTTTCAGCACCTCTGTTTCACCCCCTCTGTTTCAGCCCCTCTGTTTCTACCCCTCTGTTTCAGCCCCTCTGTTTCAGCTCCTATGTTTCAGCCCCTGTGTCTCAACCCTCTGTTTCTCGCCCTCTGTTTCTCGCCCTCTGTTTCAGCCCCTCTGTTTCACCCCCTCTGTTTCAGCCCCTCTGTTTCTGCCCCTCTGTTTCTCGCAATCTGTTTCTCGCCCTCTGTTTCTCGCCCTCTGTTTCTCGCCCTCTGTTTCAGCCCCTCTGTTTCAGCCCCTCTGTTTCAGATCCTCTGTTTCAGCCCCACTGTTTAATACCCTCTGTTTCTCGCCCTCTGATCAGCCCCTCTGTTTCTCGGCCTCTGTTTCAGCCCCTCTGTTTCACCCCCTCTGTTTCAGCCCCTCTGTTTCAGCCCCTCTGTTTCAGCCCCTCTGTTTCACCCCCTCTGTTTCACCCCCTCTGTTTCTCGCCCTCTGTTTCAGCCCCTCTGTTTCAGCCCCTCTGTTTCACCCCCTCTGTTTCAGCCCCTCTGTTTCAGCCCCTCTGTTTCAGCCCCACTCGTTCTCGCCCTCTGTTTCTCGCCCTCTGTTTGTCGCCCTCTGTTTCAGCCCCTTTGTTTCACCCCCTCTGTTTCAGCCCCTTTGTTTCAGCCCCTCTGTTTCAGCCCCTCTGTTTCAGCTCCACTGTTTCAGCCCCTCTGTTTCTCGCACTCTGTTTCTCGCCCTCTGTTTCTCGCCCTCTGTTTCAGCCCCTCTGATTCAGCCCCTCTGTTTCAGCCCCTCTGTTTCAGCCCCTCTGTTTCAGCCCCTCTGTTTCAGCCCCTCTTTTTCAGCCAATCTGTTTCAGCCCCTCTGTTTCAGCCCCTCTGTTTCTCGCCCTCTGTTTCTCGCTCTCTGTTTCTCGCCCTCTGTTTCAGCCCCTCTGTTTCTCGCCCTCTGTTTCAGCCCCTCTGTTTCTCGCCCTCTGTTTCAGCCCCTCTGTTTCAGCCCCTCTGTTTCAGCCCCTCTGTTTCAGCCCCTCTGTTTCTCGCCCTCTGTTTCTCGCCCTCTGTTTCAGCCCCTCTGTTTCTCGCCCTCAGTTTCTGCCCCTCTGTTTCTGCCCCTCTATTTCAGCCCCTCTGTTTCAGCCCCGCTGTTTCAGCCCCTCTGTTTCTCGCCCTCTGTTTCTCGCCCTCTGTTTCAGCCCCTCTGTTTCAGCCCCTCTGTTTTGGCCCCTCTGTTTCAGCCGCTCTGTTTCTCGCCCTCTGTTTCTCGCCCTCTTTTTCTCGCTCTCTGTTTCTCGCCCTCTGTTTCTCGCCCTCTGTTTCTCGCCCTCTGTTTCAGCCCCTCTGTTTCACCCCCTATGTTTCAGCCCCTCTGTTTCTCGCCCTCTGTTTCTCGCCCTCTGTTTCTCGCCCTCTGTTTCTCGCCCTCTGTTTCAGCCCCTCTGTTTCAGCCCCTCTCTTTCAGCCCCTCTGTTTCAGCTCCACTGTTTCAGCCCCTCTGTTTCTCGCACTCTGTTTCTCGCCCTCTGTTTCTCGCCCTCTGTTTCAGCCCCTCTGATTCAGCCCCTCTGTTTCAGCCCCTCTGTTTCAGCCCCTCTGTTTCAGCCCCTCTGTTTCAGCCCCTCTTTTTCAGCCAATCTGTTTCAGCCCCTCTGTTTCAGCCCCTCTGTTTCTCGCCCTCTGTTTCTCGCTCTCTGTTTCTCGCCCTCTGTTTCAGCCCCTCTGTTTCACGCCCTCTGTTTCAGCCCCTCTGTTTCACCCCCTCTGTTTCAGCCACTCTGTTTCAGCCCCCTGTTTCAGCCCCTCTGTTTCAGCCCCTCTGTTTCTCGCCCTCTGTTTCTCGCCCTCTGTTTCAGCCCCTCTGTTTCTCGCCCTCAGTTTCTGCCCCTCTGTTTCTGCCCCTCTATTTCAGCCCCTCTGTTTCAGCCCCGCTGTTTCAGCCCCTCTGTTTCTCGCACTCTGTTTCTCGCCCTCTGTTTCAGCCCCTCTGTTTCAGCCCCTCTGTTTTGGCCCCTCTGTTTCAGCCGCTCTGTTTCTCGCCCTCTGTTTCTCGCCCTCTTTTTATCGCTCTCTGTTTCTCGCCCTCTGTTTCTCGCCCTCTGTTTCTCGCCCTCTGTTTCAGCCCCTCTGTTTCAGCCCCTCTGTTTCTCGCCCTCTGTTTCTCGCCCTCTGTTTCTCGCCCTCTGTTTCTCGCCCTCTGTTTCAGCCCCTCTGTTTCAGCCCCTCTGTTTCAGCACCTCTGTTTCACCCCCTCTGTTTCAGCCCCTCTGTTTCTACCCCTCTGTTTCAGCCCCTCTGTTTCAGCTCCTATGTTTCAGCCCCTGTGTCTCAACCCTCTGTTTCTCGCCCTCTGTTTCTCGCCCTCTGTTTCAGCCCCTCTGTTTCACCCCCTCTGTTTCAGCCCCTCTGTTTCTGCCCCTCTGTTTCTCGCAATCTGTTTCTCGCCCTCTGTTTCTCGCCCTCTGTTTCTCGCCCTCTGTTTCAGCCCCTCTGTTTCAGCCCCTCTGTTTCAGCTCCTCTGTTTCAGCCCCACTGTTTAATACCCTCTGTTTCTCGCCCTCTGATCAGCCCCTCTGTTTCTCGGCCTCTGTTTCAGCCCCTCTGTTTCACCCCCTCTGTTTCAGCCCCTCTGTTTCAGCCCCTCTGTTTCAGCCCCTCTGTTTCACCCCCTCTGTTTCACCCCCTCTGTTTCTCGCCCTCTGTTTCAGCCCCTCTGTTTCAGCCCCTCTGTTTCACCCCCTCTGTTTCAGCCCCTCTGTTTCAGCCCCTCTGTTTCAGCCCCACTCGTTCTCGCCCTCTGTTTCTCGCCCTCTGTTTGTCGCCCTCTGTTTCAGCCCCTTTGTTTCACCCCCTCTGTTTCAGCCCCTTTGTTTCAGCCCCTCTGTTTCAGCCCCTCTGTTTCAGCTCCACTGTTTCAGCCCCTCTGTTTCTCGCACTCTGTTTCTCGCCCTCTGTTTCTCGCCCTCTGTTTCAGCCCCTCTGATTCAGCCCCTCTGTTTCAGCCCCTCTGTTTCAGCCCCTCTGTTTCAGCCCCTCTGTTTCAGCCCCTCTTTTTCAGCCAATCTGTTTCAGCCCCTCTGTTTCAGCCCCTCTGTTTCTCGCCCTCTGTTTCTCGCTCTCTGTTTCTCGCCCTCTGTTTCAGCCCCTCTGTTTCTCGCCCTCTGTTTCAGCCCCTCTGTTTCTCGCCCTCTGTTTCAGCCCCTCTGTTTCAGCCCCTCTGTTTCAGCCCCTCTGTTTCAGCCCCTCTGTTTCTCGCCCTCTGTTTCTCGCCCTCTGTTTCAGCCCCTCTGTTTCTCGCCCTCAGTTTCTGCCCCTCTGTTTCTGCCCCTCTATTTCAGCCCCTCTGTTTCAGCCCCGCTGTTTCAGCCCCTCTGTTTCTCGCCCTCTGTTTCTCGCCCTCTGTTTCAGCCCCTCTGTTTCAGCCCCTCTGTTTTGGCCCCTCTGTTTCAGCCGCTCTGTTTCTCGCCCTCTGTTTCTCGCCCTCTTTTTCTCGCTCTCTGTTTCTCGCCCTCTGTTTCTCGCCCTCTGTTTCTCGCCCTCTGTTTCAGCCCCTCTGTTTCACCCCCTATGTTTCAGCCCCTCTGTTTCTCGCCCTCTGTTTCTCGCCCTCTGTTTCTCGCCCTCTGTTTCTCGCCCTCTGTTTCAGCCCCTCTGTTTCAGCCCCTCTGTTTCAGCACCTCTGTTTCACCCCCTCTGTTTCAGCCCCTCTGTTTCTACCCCTCTGTTTCAGCCCCTCTGTTTCAGCTCCTATGTTTCAGCCCCTGTGTCTCAACCCTCTGTTACTCGCCCTCTGTTTCTCGCCCTCTGTTTCAGCCCCTCTGTTTCACCCCCTCTGTTTCAGCCCCTCTGTTTCTGCCCCTCTGTTTCTCGCAATCTGTTTCTCGCCCTCTGTTTCTCGCCCTCTGTTTCTCGCCCTCTGTTTCAGCCCCTCTGTTTCAGCCCCTCTGTTTCAGCTCCTCTGTTTCAGCCCCACTGTTTAATACCCTCTGTTTCTCGCCCTCTGATCAGCCCCTCTGTTTCTCGGCCTCTGTTTCTCGCCCTCTGTTTCAGCCCCTCTGTTTCAGCCCCTTGTTTTCAGCCCCTCTGTTTCAGCCCCTCTGTTTCAGCCCCTCTGTTTCTGGCCCTTTGTTTCAGCCCCTCAGTTTCTCGCCCTCTGTTTCAGCCCCTCTGTTTCAGCCCCTCTGTTTCAGCCCATCTGTGTCAGCCCCTCTGTTTCTCGCCCTCTGTTTCAGCCCCTCTCTTTCAGCCCCTCTGTTTCAGCCCCTCTGTTTCATCCCCTCTGTTTCTGCCCCTCTGTTCCAGCCCCTCTGTTTCTCGCCCTCTGTTTCAGCCCCGCTGTTTCAGCCCCTCTGTTTCAGCCCCTCTGTTTCAGCCCCTCTGTTTCAGCCCCTCTGTATCAGCCCCTCTGTTTCAGCCCCTCTGTTTCTCGCCCTCTGTTTCTCGCCCTCTGTTTCTCGCCCTCTGTTTCACGCCCTCCGTTTCTCGCCCTCTGTTTCTCGCCCTCTGTTTCAGCCCCTCTGTTTCACCCCCTCTGTTTCAGCCCCTCTGTTTCTCGCCCTCTGTTTCTGCCCATCTGTTTAAGCCCCTCTGTTTCAGCCCCTCTGTTTCAGCCCCTCTGTTTCAGCCCCTCTGTTTCTCGCCCTCTGTTTCTCGCCCTCTGTTTCAGCCCCTCTGTTTCAGCCCCTCTGTTTCAGCCCCTCTGTTTCAGCCCCTCTGTTTCAGCCCCTCTCTTTCAGCCCCTCTCTTTCAGCCCCTCTGTTTCAGCCCCTCTGTTTCAGCCCCTCTGTTCCAGCCCCTCTGTTTCTCGCCCTCTGTTTCAGCCCCGCTGTTTCAGCCCCTCTGTTTCAGCCCCTCTGTTTCTCGCCCTCTGTTTCAGCCACTCTGATTCAGCCCCTCTGTTTCAGCCCCTCTGTTTCAACCCCTCTGTTTCAGCCCCACTGTTTAAGCACCTCTGATTCTCGCCCTCTGTTTCAGCCCCTCTGTTTCTCGACCTCTGTTTCTCGCCCTCTGTTTCAGCCCCGCTGTTTCAGCCGCTCTGTTTCAGCCCCTCTGTTTCTCGCCCTCTGTTTCAGCCACTCTGATTCAGCCCCTCTGTTTCAGCCCCTCTGTTTCACCCCCTCTGTTTCAGCCCCACTGTTTAAGCAGCTCTGTTTCTCGCCCTCTGTTTCAGCCCCTCTGTTTCTCGACCACTGTTTCTCGCCCTCTGTTTCAGACCCTCTGTTTCAGCCCCTCTGTTTCATCCCCTCTGTTTCAGCCCCTCTTTTTCAGCCACTCTGTTTCAGCCCCTCTGTTTCAGCCCCTCTGTTTCTCGCCCTCTGTTTCTCGCTCTCTGTTTCTCGCCCTCTGTTTCAGCCCCTCTGTTTCTCGCCCACTGTTTCAGCCCCTCTGTTTCTCGCCCTCTGTTTCAGCCCCTCTGTTTCAGCCCCTCTGTTTCAGCCCCTCTGTTTCAGACCCTCTGTTTCAGCCCTCTGTTTCAGCCCCTCTGTTTCAGCCCCTCTGTTTCTCGCCCTCTGTTTCAGCCCCTCTGTTTCAGCCCCTCTGTTTCAGCCCCTCTGTTTCAGCCCCTCTGTTTCAGCCCCTCTGTTTCTCGCCCTCTGTTTCTCGCCGTCTGTTTCAGCCCCTCTGTTTCAGCCCCTCTGTTTCAGCCCCTCTGTTTCAGCCCCTCTGTTTCTCGCCCTCTGTTTCTCGCCCTCTGTTTCTCGCTCTCAGTTTCACGCCCTCTGTTTCTCGCCCTCTGTTTCTCGCCCTCTGTTTGAGCCCCTCTGTTTCACCCCCTCTGTTTCAGCCCCTCTGTTTCACGCCCACTGTTTCTCGCCCTCTGTTTCTCGCCCTCTGTTTCAGCCCCTCTGTTTCAGCCCCTCTGTTTCAGCCCCACTGTTTCAGCCCCTCTGTTTCACCCCCTCTGTTTCAGCCCCTCTGTTTCTCGCCCTCTGTTTCAGTCCCTCTGTTACAGCTCCTCTGTTTCAGCCCCTCTGTTTCTCGCCCTCTGTTTCAGCCCCTCTGTTTCAGCCCCTCTGTTTCACCCCCTCTGTTTCAGCCCCTCTGTTTCAGCCCCTCTCTTTCAGCCCCACTCTTTCTCGCCCTCTGTTTCTCGCCCTCTGTTTCTCGCCCTCTGTTTCAGCCCCTCTGTTTCAGCCCCTCTGTTTCAGACCCTCTGTTCCAGCCCCTCTGTTTCAGCCCCTCTGTTTCTCGCCCTCTGTTTCAGCCCCTCTGTTTCAGCCCCTCTGTTTCAGCCCCTCTGTTTCAGCCCCTCTGTTTCAGCTCCACTGTTTCAGCCCCTCTGTTTCTCGCCCTCTGTTTCAGCCCCTCTGTTTCAGCCCCTCTGTTTCAGCCCCTCTGTTTCAGCCCCACTGTTTCTCGCCCTCTGTTTCTCGTCCTCTGTTTCAGCCCCTCTGTTTCAGCCACTCTGTTTCTAAGCCTCTGTTTCAGCCCCTCAGTTTCTCGCCCTCTTTTTCAGCCCCTCTGTTTCAGCCCCTCTGTTTCAGCCCCTCTGTTTCAGCCAATCTGTTTGTCGCCCTCTGTTTCTCGCCCTCTGTTTCTCGCCCTCTGTTTCTCGCCCCTCTGTTTCAGCCCCTCTCTTTCAGCCCCTCTGTTTCAGCTCCTCTGTTTCTCGCCCTCTGTTTCAGCCCCTCTGTTTCAGCCCCTCTGTTTCAGCCCCTCTGTTTCAGCCCCTCTGTTTCAGCAGCACTGTTTCAGCCCCTCTGTTTCTCGCCCTCTGTTTCTCTCCCTCTGTTTCTCGCCCTCTGTTTCAGCCCCTCTGTTTCAGCCCCTCTGTTTCAGCCCACCTGTTTCAGCCCCTCTGTTTCTCGCCCTCTGTTTCAGCCCCTCTGTTTCAGCCCCTCTGTTTCAGCGCCTCTGTTTCAGCCCCTCTTTTTCAGCCCCTCTGTTTCAGCCCCTCTGTTTCAGCTCCTCTGTTTCAGCCCCTCTGTTTCTCGCCCTCTGTTTCAGCCCCTCTGTTTCAGCCCCTCTGTTTCACCCCCTCTGTTTCAGCCCATCTGTTTCAGCCCCTCTGTTTCTCGCCCTCTGTTTCAGCCCCTCTCTTTCAGCCCCTCTGTTTCAGCCCCTCTGTTTCAGCCCCTCTGTTTCAGCCCCTCTGTTCCAGCCCCTCTGTTTCTCGCCCTCTGTTCAGCCCCGCTGTTTCAGCCCCTCTGGTTCAGCCCCTCTGTTTCTCGCACTCTGTTTCTCGCCCTCTGTTTCTCGCCCTCCGTTTCAGCCACTCTGATTCAGCCCCTCTGTTTCAGCCCCTCTGTTTCAGCCCCTCTGTTTCAGCCCCACTGTTTAAGCCCCTCTGTTTCTCGCCCTCTGTTTCAGCCCCTCTGTTTCTCTCCCTCTGTTTCTCGCCCTCTGTTTCAGCCACTCTGTTTCAGCCCCTCTGTTTCAACCCCTCTGTTTCAGCCCCTCTTTTTCAGCCACTCTGTTTCAGCCCCTCTGTTTCATCCCCTCTGTTTCTCGCCCTCTGTTTCTCGCTCTCTGTTACTCGCCCTCTGTTTCAGCCCCTCTGTTTCTCGCCCACTGTTTCAGCCCCTTTGTTTCTCGCCCTGTGTTTCAGCCCCTCTGTTTCAGCCCCTCTGTTTCAGCCCCTCTGTTTCAGCCCCACTGTTTCTCGCCCTCTTTTCAGCCCCTCTGTTTCAGCCCCTCTGTTTCTCGCCCTCTGTTTCAGCCCCTCTGTTTCAGCCCCTCTGTTTCAGCCCCTCTGTTTCAGCCCCTCTGTTTCAGCCCCTCTGTTTCTCGCCCTCTGTTTCTCGCCCTCTGTTTCTCGCTCTCTGTTTCACGCCCTCTGTTTCTCGCCCTCTGTTTCTCGCCCTCTGTTTCAGCCCCTCTGTTTCACCCCCTCTGTTTCAGCCCCTCTGTTTCTCGCCCTCTGTTTCTCGCCCTCTGTTTCTCGCCCTCTGTTTAGGCCCCTCTGTTTCAGCCCCTCTGTTTCAGCCCCTCTGTTTAAGCCCCTCTGTTTCACCCCCTCTGTTTCAGCCCCTCTGTTTCTCGCCCTCTGTTTCAGCCCCTCTGTTTCAGCTCCTCTGTTTCACCCCCTCTGTTTCTCGCCCTCTGTTTCAGCCCCTCTGTTTCAGCCCCTCTGTTTCACCCCCTCTGTTTCAGCCCCTCTGTTTCAGCCCCTCTGTTTCAGCCCCACTCGTTCTCGCCCTCTGTTTCTCGCCCTCTGTTTGTCGCCCTCTGTTTCAGCCCCTTTGTTTCACCCCCTCTGTTTCAGCCCCTTTGTTTCAGCCCCTCTGTTTCAGCCCCTCTGTTTCAGCCCCTCTGTTTCAGCCCCTCTGTTTCAGCCCCTCTGTTTCAGCCCCTCTTTTTCAGCCAATCTGTTTCAGCCCCTCTGTTTCAGCCCCTCTGTTTCTCGCCCTCTGTTTCTCGCTCTCTGTTTCTCGCCCTCTGTTTCAGCCCCTCTGTTTCTCGCCCTCTGTTTCAGCCCCTCTGTTTCTCGCCCTCTGTTTCAGCCACTCTGTTTCAGCCCCCTGTTTCAGCCCCTCTGTTTCAGCCCCTCTGTTTCTCGCCTTCTGTTTCTCGCCCTCTGTTTCAGCCCCTCTGTTTCTCGCCCTCAGTTTCTGCCCCTCTGTTTCTGCCCCTCTATTTCAGCCCCTCTGTTTCAGCCCCGCTGTTTCAGCCCCTCTGTTTCTCGCCCTCTGTTTCTCGCCCTCTGTTTCAGCCCCTCTGTTTCAGCCCCTCTGTTTTGGCCCCTCTGTTTCAGCCGCTCTGTTTCTCGCCCTCTGTTTTTCGCCCTCTTTTTATCGCTCTCTGTTTCTCGCCCTCTGTTTCTCGCCCTCTGTTTCTCGCCCTCTTTTTCAGCCCCTCTGTTTCACCCCCTATGTTTCAGCCCCTCTGTTTCTCGCCCTCTGTTTCTCGCCCTCTGTTTCTCGCCCTCTGTTTCTCGCCCTCTGTTTCAGCCCCTCTGTTTCAGCCCCTCTGTTTCAGCACCTCTGTTTCACCCCCTCTGTTTCAGCCCCTCTGTTTCTACCCCTCTGTTTCAGCCCCTCTGTTTCAGCTCCTATGTTTCAGCCCCTGTGTCTCAACCCTCTGTTTCTCGCCCTCTGTTTCTCGCCCTCTGTTTCAGCCCCTCTGTTTCACCCCCTCTGTTTCAGCCCCTCTGTTTCTGCCCCTCTGTTTCACGCAATCTGTTTCTCGCCCTCTGTTTCTCGCCCTCTGTTTCTCGCCCTCTGTTTCAGCCCCTCTGTTTCAGCCCCTCTGTTTCAGCTCCTCTGTTTCAGCCCCACTGTTTAATACCCTCTGTTTCTCGCCCTCTGATCAGCCCCTCTGTTTCTCGGCCTCTGTTTCTCGCCCTCTGTTTCAGCCCCTCTGTTTCAGCCCCTTGTTTTCAGCCCCTCTGTTTCAGCCCCTCTGTTTCAGCCCCTCTGTTTCTGGCCCTTTGTTTCAGCCCCTCAGTTTCTCGCCCTCTGTTTCAGCCCCTCTGTTTCAGCCCCTCTGTTTCAGCCCATCTGTGTCAGCCCCTCTGTTTCTCGCCCTCTGTTTCAGCCCCTCTCTTTCAGCCCCTCTGTTTCAGCCCCTCTGTTTCATCCCCTCTGTTTCAGCCCCTCTGTTCCAACCCCTCTGTTTCTCGCCCTCTGTTTCAGCCCCGCGGTTTCAGCCGCTCTGTTTCAGCCCCTCTGTTTCAGCCCCTCTGTTTCAGCCCCTCTGTATCAGCCCCTCTGTTTCAGCCCCTCTGTTTCTCGCCCTCTGTTTCTCGCCCTCTGTTTCTCGCCCTCTGTTTCACGCCCTCCGTTTCTCGCCCTCTGTTTCTCGCCCTCTGTTTCAGCCCCTCTGTTTCATCCCCTCTGTTTCAGCCCCTCTGTTTCTCGCCCTCTGTTACTGCCCATCTGTTTAAGCCCCTCTGTTTCAGCCCCTCTGTTTCAGCCCCTCTGTTTCAGCCCCTCTGTTTCTCGCCCTCTGTTTCTCGCCCTCTGTTTCAGCCCCTCTGTTTCAGCCCCTCTGTTTCAGCCCCTCTGTTTCAGCCCCTCTGTTTCAGCCCCTCTGTTTCAGCCCCTCTGTTTCAGCCCCTCTCTTTCAGCCCCTCTGTTTCAGCCCCTATGTTTCAGCCCCTCTGTTCCAGCCCCTCTGTTTCTCGCCCTCTGTTTCAGCCCCGCTGTTTCAGCCCCTCTGTTTCAGCCCCTCTGTTTCTCGCCCTCTGTTTCAGCCACTCTGATTCAGCCCCTCTGTTTCAGCCCCTCTGTTTCAGCCCCTCTGTTTCAGCCCCTCTGTTTCAGCCCCTCTGTTTCAGCCCCTCTCTTTCAGCCCCTCTGTTTCAGCCCCTCTGTTTCAGCCCCTCTGTTCCAGCCCCTCTGTTTCTCGCCCTCTGTTTCAGCCCCGCTGTTTCAGCCCCTCTGTTTCAGCCCCACTCGTTCTCGCCCTCTGTTTCTCGCCCTCTGTTTGTCGCCCTCTGTTTCAGCCCCTTTGTTTCACCCCCTCTGTTTCAGCCCCTTTGTTTCAGCCCCTCTGTTTCAGCCCCTCTGTTTCAGCTCCACTGTTTCAGCCCCTCTGTTTCTCGCACTCTGTTTCTCGCCCTCTGTTTCTCGCCCTCTGTTTCAGCCCCTCTGATTCAGCCCCTCTGTTTCAGCCCCTCTGTTTCAGCCACTCTGATTCAGCCCCTCTGTTTCAGCCCCTCTGTTTCAGCCCCTCTGTTTCAGCCCCACTGTTTAAGCCCCTCTGTTTCTCGCCCTCTGTTTCAGCCCCTCTGTTTCT
The DNA here is from genome assembly GCF_030684315.1 of Stegostoma tigrinum. Taxonomy (NCBI): domain Eukaryota; kingdom Metazoa; phylum Chordata; class Chondrichthyes; order Orectolobiformes; family Stegostomatidae; genus Stegostoma; species Stegostoma tigrinum. The sequence continues at coordinate 31,731,330 of NC_081387.1, read as the reverse complement.
CGCCCTCTGTTTCTCGCCCTCTGTTTCAGCCCCTCTGTTTCAGCCCCTCTGTTTCAGCCCCTCTGTTTCAGCCCCTCTGTTTCAGACCCTCTGTTTCTCGCTCTCTGTTTCACGCCCTCTGTTTCTCGCCCTCTGTTTCTCGCCCTCTCTTTCAGCCCCTCTGTTTCACCCCCTCTGTTTCAGCCCCTCTGTTTCTCGCCCTCTGTTTCTCGCCCTCTGTTTCTCGCCCACTGTTTCAGCCCCTCTGTTTCAGCCCCTCTGTTTCAGCCCCTCTGTTTCAGCCCCTCTGTTTCACCCCCTCTGTTTCAGCCCCTCTGTTTCTCGCCCTCTGTTTCAGCCCCTCTGTTTCAGCCCCTCTGTTTCAGCCCCTCTGTTTCAGCCCCTCTGTTTCAGCCCCTCTGTTTCAGCCCCTCTGTTTCAGCCCCTCTGTTTCAGACCCTCTGTTTCTCGCTCTCTGTTTCACGCCCTCTGTTTCTAGCCCTCTGTTTCTCGCCCTCTGTTTCAGCCCCTCTGTTTCACCCCCTCTGTTTCAGCCCCTCTGTTTCTCGCCCTCTGTTTCTCGCCCTCTGTTTCTCGCCCACTGTTTCAGCCCCTCTGTTTCAGCCCCTCTGTTTCAGCCCCTCTGTTTCAGCCCCTCTGTTTCACCCCCTCTGTTTCAGCCCCTCTGTTTCTCGCCCTCTGTTTCAGCCCCTCTGTTTCAGCTCCTCTGTTTCACCCCCTCTGTTTCTCGCCCTCTGTTTCAGCCCCACTGTTTCAGCCCCTCTGTTTCACCCCCTCTGTTTCAGCCCCTCTGTTTCAGCCCCTCTGTTTCAGCCCCACTCTTTCTCGCCCTCTGTTTCTCGCCCTCTGTTTGTCGCCCTCTGTTTCAGCCCCTTTGTTTCAGCCCCTCTGTTTGAGCCCCTTTGTTTCAGACCCTCTGTTTCAGCCCCTCTGTTTCAGCTCCACTGTTTCAGCCCCTCTGTTTCTCGCACTCTGTTTCTCGCCCTCTGTTTCTCGCCCTCTGTTTCAGCCACTCTGATTCAGCCCCTCTGTTTCAGCCCCTCTGTTTCGGCCCCTCTGTTTCAGCCCCACTGTTTAAGCCCCTCTGTTTCTCGCCCTCTGTTTCAGCCCCTCTGTTTCTCGCCCTCTGTTTCAGCCCCTCTGTTTCTCGCCCTCTGTTTCAGCCCCTCTGTTTCAGCCCCCTCTGTTTCAGCCCCTCTGTTTCTCGCCCTCTGTTTCAGCCCCTCTGTTTCAGCCCCTCTGTTTCTCGCCCTCTGTTTCTGCCCCTCTGTTTCAGCCCCTCTGTTTCAGCCCCTCTGTTTCAGCCCCTCTGTTTCAGCCCCTCTGTTTCTCACCCTCTGTTTCTCGCCCTCTGTTTCAGCCCCTCTGTTTCAGCCCCTCTGTTTCAGCCCCTCTGTTTCAGCCCCTCTGTTTCAGCCCCTCTGTTTCTCGCCCTCTGTTTCTCGCCCTCTGTTTCTCGCTCTCTGTTTCACGCCCTCCGTTTCTCGCCCTCAGTTTCTCACGCTCTGTTTCAGCCCCTATGTTTCACCCACTCTGTTTCAGCCCCTCTGTTTCTCGCCCTCTGTTTCTCGCCCTCTGTTTCTCGCCCTCTGTTTCAGACCCTCTGTTTCAGCCCCTCTGTTTCAGACCCTCTGTTTCAGCCCCTCTGTTTCACCCTCTCTGTTTCAGCCCCTCTGTTTCTCGCCCTCTGTTTCAGCCCCTCTGTTTCAGCTCCTCTGTTTCAGCCCCTCTGTTTCTCGCCCTCTGTTTCAGCCCCTCTGTTTCAGCCCCTCTGTTTCAGCCCCTCTGTTTCAGCACCTCTGTTTCGGCCCCTCTGTTTCTCGCCCTCTGTTTCTCGCTCTCTGTTTCTCGCCCTCTGTTTCTCGCACTCTGTTTCTCGCAATCTGTTTCAGCCCCTCTGTTTCACCCCCACTGTTTCAGCCCCTCTGTTTCTCGCCCTCTGTTTCTCGCCCTCTGTTTCTCGCCCTCTGTTTCTCGCCCTCTGTTTCAGCCCCTCTGTTTCAGCCCCTCTGTTTCAGCCCCTCTGTTTCACCCCCTCTGTTTCAGCCCCTCTGTTTCTCGCCCTCTGTTTTAGCCCCTCTGTTTCAGCCCCTCTGTTTCAGCCCCTCTGTTTCTCGCCCTCTGTTTCAGCCCCTCTGTTTCAGCCGCTCTGTTTCACCCCCTCTGTTTCAGCCCCTCTGTTTCAGCCCCTCTGTTTCAGCCCCTCTGTTTCACCCCCTCTGTTTCAGCCCCTCTGTTTCTCGCCCTCTGTTTCAGCCCCTCTGTTTCAGCCCCTCTGTTTCAGACCCTCTGTTTCAGCCCCTCTGTTTCAGCCCCTCTGTTTCAGCCCCTCTGTTTCTCGCCCTCTGTTTCAGCCCCTCTGTTTCAGCCCCTCTTTTTCTCGCCCTCTGTTTCAGCCCCTCTGTTTCTCGCCCTCTGTTTCAGCCCCACTTTTCAGCCCCTCTGTTTCAGCCCATCTGTTTCAGCCCCTCTGTTTCTCGCCCTCTGTTTCAGCCCCTCTCTTTCAGCCCCTCTGTTTCAGCCCCTCTGTTTCAGCCCCTCTGTTTCAGCCCATCTGTTCCAGCCCCTCTGTTTCTCGCCCTCTGTTTCAGCCCCGCTGTTTCAGCCACTCTGTTTCAGCACCTCTGTTTCTCGCACTCTGTTTCTCGCCCTCTGTTTCTCGCCCTCTGTTTCAGCCACTCTGATTCAGCCCCTCTGTTTCAGCCCCTCTGTTTCACCCCCTCTATTTCAGCCCCACTGTTTAAGCACCTCTGTTTCTCGCCCTCTGTTTCAGCCCCTCTGTTTCTCGCCCTCTGTTTCTCGCCCTCTGTTTCAGCCCCTCTGTTTCAGCCCCTCTGTTTCAGCCCCTCTGTTTCAGCCACTCTTTTTCAGCCACTCTGTTTCAGCCCCTCACTTTCAGCCCCTCTGTTTCTCGCCCTCTGTTTCTCGCTCTCTGTTTCTCGCCCTCTGTTTCAGCCCCTCTGTTTCTCGCCCACTGTTTCAGCCCCTCTGTTTCTCGCCCTCTGTTTCAGCCCCTCTGTTTCAGCCCCTCTGTTTCAGACCCTGTGTTTCAGCCCCTCTGATCAGCCCCTCTGTTTCAGCCCCTCTCTTTCTCGCCCTCTGTTTCAGCCCCTCTGTTTCAGCCCCTCTGTTTCAGCCCCTCTGTTTCAGCCCCTCTGTTTCTCGCCCTCTGTTTCTCGCCCTCTGTTTCAGCCCCTCTGTTTCAGCCCCTCTGTTTCAGCCCCTCTGTTTCAGCCCCTCTGTTTCTTGCCCTCTGTTTCTCGCCCTCTGTTTCTCGCTCTCAGTTTCACGCCCTCTGTTTCTCGCCCTCTGTTTCTCGCCCTCTGTTAGGCCCCTCTGTTTCACCCCCTCTGTTTCAGCCCCTCTGTTTCTCGCCCAGTGTTTCTCGCCCTCTGTTTCTCGCCCTCTGTTTCAGCCCCTCTGTTTCAGCCCCTCTGTTTCAGCCCCACTGTTTCAGCCCCTCTGTTTCAGCCCCTCTGTTTCAGCCCCTCTGTTTCTCGCCCTCTGTTTCAGCCCCTCTGTTTCAGCTCCTCTGTTTCAGCCCCTCTGTTTCTCGCCCTCTGTTTCAGCCCCTCTGTTTCAGCCCCTCTGTTTCACCCCCTCTGTTTCAGCCCCTCTGTTTCAGCCCCTCTCTTTCAGCCCCACTCTTTCTCGCCCTCTGTTTCTCGCCCTCTGTTTCTCGCCCTCTGTTTCAGCCCCTCTGTTTCAGCCCCTCTGTTTCAGACCCTCTGTTTCAGCCCCTCTGTTTCAGCCCCTCTGTTTCTCGCCCTCTGTTTCAGCCCCTCTGTTTCAGCCCCTCTGTTTCAGCCCCTCTGTTTCTCACCCTCTGTTTCTTGCCCTCTATTTCAGCCCCTCTGTTTCAGCCCCTCTGTTTCAGCCCCTCTGTTTCAGCCCCTCTGTTTCTCGCACTCTGTTTCTAGCCCTCTGTTTCTCGCCCTCTGTTTCTCGCCCTCTGTTTCAGACCCTCTGTTTCAGCCAATCTGTTTCAGCCCCTCTGTTTCAGCCCCTCTGTTTCTCGCCCTCTGTTTCAGCCCCTCTGTTTCAGTCCCTCTGTTTCAGCCCCTCTGTTTCAGCCCCACTGTTTCTCGCCCTCAGTTTCTCGTCCTCTCTTTCAGCCCCTCTGTTTCAGCCACTCTGTTCCTCAGCCTCTGTTTCAGCCCCTCTGTTTCTCGCCCTCTGTTTCAGCCCCTCTGTTTCAGCCCCTCTGTTTCAGCCCCTCTGTTTCAGCCCCTCTCTTTCAGCCACTCTGTTTCTCGCCCTCTGTTTCTCGCCCTCTGTTTCTCGCCCTCTGTTTCTCGCCCCTCTGTTTCAGCCCGTCTGTTTCAGCCCCTCTGTTTCAGCTCCTCTGTTTCTCGCCCTCTGTTTCAGCCCCTCTGTTTCAGCCCCTCTGTTTCAGCCCCTACTGTTTCAGCCCCTCTGTTTCAGCTCCACTGTTTCAGCCCCTCTGTTTCTCGCCCTCTGTTTCTCTCCCTCTGTTTCTCGCCCTCTGTTTCAGCCCCTCTGTTTCAGCCCCTCTGTTTCAGCCCATCTGTTTCAGCCCCTCTGTTTCTCGCCCTCTGTTTCAGCCCCTCTGTTTCAGCCCCTCTGTTTCAGCGCCTCTGTTTCAGCCCCTCTTTTTCAGCCCCTCTGTTTCAGCCCCTCTGTTTCAGCCCCTCTGTTTCTCGACCTCTGTTTCAGCCCCTCTGTTTCTCGCCCTCTGTTTCAGCCCCTCTGTTTCAGCCCCTCTGTTTCAGCCCATCTGTTTCAGCCCCTCTGTTTCTAGCCCTCTGTTTCAGCCCCTCTCTTTCAGCCCCTCTGTTTCAGCCCCTCTGTTTCAACCCCTCTGTTTCAGCCCCTGTGTTCCAGCCCCTCTGTTTCTCGCCCTCTGTTTCAGCCCCGCTGTATCAGCACCTCTGTTTCAGCCCCTCTGTTTCTCGCACTCTGTTTCTCGCCCTCTGTTTCTCGCCCTCCGTTTCAGCCACTTTGATTCAGCCCCTCTGTTTCAGCCCCTCTGTTTCAGCCCCTCTGTTTCAGCCCCACTGTTTAAGCCCCTCTGTTTCTCGCCCTCTGTTTCAGCCCCTCTGTTTCTCGCCCTCTGTTTCTCGCCCTCTGTTTCAGTCACTCTGTTTCACCCCCTCTGTTTCAGCCCCTCTGTTTCATCCCCACTTTTTCAGCCACTCTGTTTCAGCCCCTCTGTTTCAGCCCCTCTGTTTCTCGCCCTCTGTTTCTCGCTCTCTGTTTCTCGCCCTCTGTTTCAGCCCCTCTGTTTCTCGCCCACTGTTTCAGCCCCTCTGTTTCTCGCCCTCTGTTTCAGTCCCTCTGTTTCAGCCCCTCTGTTTCAGCCCCTCTGTTTCTGCCCCACTGTTTCTCGCCCTCTTTTCAGCCCCTCTGTTTCAGCCCCTCTGTTTCTCGCCCTCTGTTTCAGCCCCTCTGTTTCAGCCCCTCTGTTTCAGCCCCTCTGTTTCAGCCCCTCTGTTTCTCGCCCTCTGTTTCACGCCCTCTCTTTCTCGCTCTCTGTTTCACGCCCACTGTTTCTCGCCCTCTGTTTCTCGCCCTCTGTTTCAGCCCCTCTGTTTCACCCACTCTGTTTCAGCCCCTCTATTTCTCGCCCTCTGTTTCTCGCCCTCTGTTTCTCGCCCTCTGTTTCAGCCCCTCTGTTTCAGCCCCTCTGTTTCAGCCCCTCTGTTTCACCCCCTCTGTTTCAGCCCCTCTGTTTCCGCCCTCTGTTTCAGCCCCTCTGTTTCAGCTCCTCTGTTTCACCCCCTCTGTTTCTCGCCCTCTGTTTCAGCCCCTCTGTTTCAGCCCCTCTGTTTCACCCCCTCTGTTTCAGCCCCTCTGTTTCAGCCCCTCTGTTTCAGCCCCACTCTTTCTCGCCCTCTGTTTCTCGCACTCTGTTTCTCGCCCTGTTTCAGCCACTCTGATTCAGCCCCTCTGTTTCAGCCCCTCTGTTTCAGCCCCTCTGTTTCAGCCCCACTGTTTAAGCCCCTCTGTTTCTCGCCCTCTGTTTCAGCCCCTCTGTTTCTCGCCCTCTGTTTCTCGCTCTCTGTTTCTCGCCCTCTGTTTCAGCCCCTATGTTTCTCGCCCACTGTTTCAGCCCCTCTGTTTCTCGCCCTCTGTTTCAGCCCCTCTGTTTCAGCCCCTCTGTTTCAGCCCCTCTGTTTCTCGCCCTCTGTTTCAGCCCCTCTGTTTCAGCCCCTCTGTTTCTCGCCCTCTGTTTCTGCCCCTCTGTTTCAGCCCCTCTGTTTCAGCACCTCTGTTTCAGCCCCTCTGTTTCAGCCCCTCTGTTTCTCGCCCTCTGTTTCTCGCCCTCTGTTTCACCCCCTCTGTTTCAGCCCCTCTGTTTCAGCCCCTCTGTTTCTCGCCCTCTGTTTCTCGCCCTCTGTTTCTCGCTCTCTGTCTCACGCCCTCCGTTTCTCGCCCTCTGTTTCTCGCCCTCTGTTTCAGCCCCTCTGTTTCACCCCCTCTGTTTCAGCCCCTCTGTTTCTCGCCCTCTGTTTCTCGCCCTCTGTTTCTCGCCCTCTGTTTCAGCCCCTCTGTTTCACCCCCTCTCTTTCAGCCCCTCTGTTTCAGCCCCTCTGTTTCAGCCCCTCTGTTTCAGCCCCTCTATTCCAGACCCTCTGTTTCTCGGCCTTTGTTTCAGCCCCGCTGTTTCAGCCACTCTGTTTCAGCACCTCTGTTTCTCGCACTCTGTTTCTCGCCCTCTGTTTCTCGCCCTCTGTTTCAGCCACTCTGATTCAGCCCCTCTGTTTCAGCCCCTCTGTTTCACCCCCTCTGTTTCAGCCCCACTGTTTAAGCACCTCTGTTTCTCGCCCTCTGTTTCAGCCCCTCTGTTTCTCGCCCTCTGTTTCTCGCCCTCTGTTTCAGCCCCTCTGTTTCAGCCCCTCTGTTTCAGCCCCTCTGTTTCAGCCACTCTTTTTCAGCCACTCTGTTTCAGCTCCTCTCTTTCAGCCCCTCTGTTTCTCGCCCTCTGTTTCTCGCTCCCTGTTTCTCGCCCTCTGTTTCAGCCCCTCTGTTTCTCGCCCACTGTTTCAGCCCCTCTGTTTCTCGCCCTCTGTTTCAGCCCCTCTGTTTCAGCCCCTCTGTTTCAGCCCCTCTGCTTCAGACCCTGTGTTTCAGCCCCTCTGTTTCAGCCCCTCTGTTTCAGCCCCTCTGTTTCTCGCCCTCTGTTTCAGCCCCTCTGTTTCAGCCCCTCTGTTTCAGCCCCTCTGTTTCAGCCCCTCTGTTTCTCGCCCTCTGTTTCTCGCCCTCTGTTTCAGCCCCTATGTTTCAGCCCCTCTGTTTCAGCCCCTCTGTTTCAGCCCCTCTGTTTCTCGCCCTCTGTTTCTCGCCCACTGTTTCAGCCCCTCTGTTTCTCGCCCTCTGTTTCAGCCCCTCTGTTTCAGCCCCTCTGTTTCAGCCCCTCTGTTTCAGCCCCTCTGTTTCTCGCCCTCTGTTTGAGCCCCTCTGTTTCTCGCCCTCTGTTTCAGCCCCTCTGTTTCAGCCCCTCTGTTTCAGCCCCTCTGTTTAAGCCCCTCTGTTTCAGCCTCTCTGTTTCTCGCCCTCTGTTTCTCGCCCTCTGTTTCTCGCCCACTGTTTCAGCCCCTCTGTTACAGCCCCTCTGTTTCAGCCCCTCTGTTTCAGCCCCTCTGTTTCACCCCCTCTGTTTCAGCCCCTCTGTTTCTCGCCCTCTGTTTCAGCCCCTCTGTTTCAGCTCCTCTGTTTCACCCCCTGTTTCTCGCCCTCTGTTTCAGCCCCTCTGTTTCAGCCCCTCTGTTTCACCCCCTCTGTTTCAGCCCCTCTGTTTCAGCCCCTCTGTTTCAGCCCGACTCTTTCTCGCCCTCTGTTTCTCGCCCTCTGTTTGTCGCCCTCTGTTTCAGCCCCTTTGTTTCAGCCCCTCTGTTCCAGCCCCTTTGTTTCAGACCCTCTGTTTCAGCCCCTCTGTTTCAGCTCCACTGTTTCAGCCCCTCTGTTTCTCGCACTCTGTTTCTCGCCCTCTGTTTCTCGCCCTCTGTTTCAGCCACTCTGATTCAGCCCCTCTATTTCAGCCCCTCTGTTTCACCCCCTCTGTTTCAGCCCCTCTGTTTCACGCCCACTGTTTCTCGCCCTCTGTTTCTCGCCCTCTGTTTCAGCCCCTCTGTTTCAGCCCCTCTGTTTCAGCCCCTCTGCTTCAGACACTGTGTTTCAGCCCCTCTGTTTCAGCCCCTCTGTTTCAGCCCCTCTGTTTCTCGCCCTCTGTTTCAGCCCCTCTGTTTCAGCCCCTCTGTTTCAGCCCCTCTGTTTCAGCCCCTCTGTTTCTCGCCCTCTGTTTCTCGCCCTCTGTTTCAGCCCCTCTGTTTCAGCCCCTCTGTTTCTCGCCCTCTGTTTCAGCCCCTCTGTTTCAGCCCCTCTGTTTCACCCCCTCTGTTTCAGCCCCTCTGTTTCAGCCCCTCTCTTTCAGCCCCACTCTTTCTCGCCCTCTGTTTCTCGCCCTCTGTTTCTCGCCCTCTGTTTCAGCCCCTCTGTTTCAGCCCCTCTGTTTCAGACCCTCTGTTTCAGCCCCTCTGTTTCAGCCCCTCTGTTTCTCGCCCTCTGTTTCAGCCCCTCTGTTTCAGCCCCTCTGTTTCACCCCCTCTGTTTCTCACCCTCTGTTTCTCGCCCTCTATTTCAGCCCCTCTGTTTCAGCCCCTCTGTTTCAGCCCCTCTGTTTCAGCCCCTCTGTTTCTCGCACTCTGTTTCTAGCCCTCTGTTTCTCGCCCTCTGTTTCTCGCCCTCTGTTTCAGACCCTCTGTTTCAGCCCCTCTGTTTCAGCCCCTCTGTTTCTCGCCCTCTGTTTCAGACCCTCTGTTTCAGCCCCTCTGTTTAAGCCCCTCTGTTTCAGCCCCTCTGTTTCAGCCCCACTGTTTCTCGCCCTCTGTTTCTCGTCCTCTGTTTCAGCCCCTCTGTTTCAGCCACTCTGTTCCTCAGCCTCTGTTTCAGCCCAACTGTTTCTCGCCCTCTGTTTCAGCCCCTCTGTTTCAGCCCCTCTGTTTCAGCCCCTCTGTTTAAGCCCCTCTGTTTCAGCCACTCTGTTTCTCGCCCTCTGTTTCTCGCCCTCTGTTTCTCGCCCTCTGTTTCTCGCCCCTCTGTTTCAGCCCCTCTGTTTCAGCCCCTCTGTTGCAGCTCCTCTGTTTCTCGCCCTCTGTTTCAGCCCCTCTGTTTCAGCCCCTCTGTTTCAGCCCCTCTGTTTCAGCCCCTCTGTTGCAGCTCCTCTGTTTCTCGCCCTCTGTTTCAGCCCCTCTGTTTCAGCCCCTCTGTTTCAGCCCCTCTGTTTCAGCCCCTCTGTTTCAGCCCCACTGTTTCTCGCCCTCTTTTCAGCCCCTCTGTTTCAGCCCCTCTGTTTCTCGCCCTCTGTTTCAGCCCCTCTGTTTCAGCCCCTCTGTTTCAGCCCCTCTGTTTCAGCCCCTCTGTTTCAGACCCTCTGTTTCTCGCCCTCTGTTTCTCGCCCTCTGTTTCTCGCTCTCTGTTTCACGCCCTCTGTTTCTCGCCCTCTGTTTCTCGCGCTCTGTTTCAGCCCCTATGTTTCACCCCCTCTGTTTCAGCCCCTCTGTTTCTCGCCCTCTGTTTCTCGCCCTCTGTTTCTCGCCCTCTGTTTCAGACCCTCTGTTTCAGCCCCTCTGTTTCAGACCCTCTGTTTCAGCCCCTCTGTTTCACCCTCTCTGTTTCAGCCCCTCTGTTTCTCGCCCTCTGTTTCAGCCCCTCTGTTTCAGCTCCTCTGTTTCAGCCCCTCTGTTTCTCGCCCTCTGTTTCAGCCCCTCTATTTCAGCCGCTCTGTTTCAGCCCCTCTGTTTCAGCCCCTCTGTTTCAGCCCCTCTGTTTCTCGCCCTCTGTTTCTCGCTCTCTGTTTCTCGCCCTCTGTTTCTCGCCCTCTGTTTCTCGCAATCTGTTTCAGCCCCTCTGTTTCACCCCCTCTGTTTCAGCCCCTCTGTTTCTCGCCCTCTGTTTCTCGCCCTCTGTTTCTCGCCCTCTGTTTCTCGCCCTCTGTTTCAGCCCCTCTGTTTCAGCCCCTCTGTTTCAGCCCCTCTGTTTCCCCCCCTCTGTTTCAGCCCCTCTGTTTCTCGCCCTCTGTTTCAGCCCCTCTGTTTCAGCCCCTCTGTTTCAGCCCCTCTGTTTCTCGCCCTCTGTTTCAGCCCCTCTGTTTCAGCCCCTCTGTTTCACCCCCTCTGTTTCAGCCCCTCTGTTTCAGCCCCTCTGTTTCAGCCCCTCTGTTTCACCCCCTCTGTTTCAGCCCCTCTGTTTCTCGCCCTCTGTTTCAGCCCCTCTGTTTCAGCCCCTATGTTTCAGACCCTCTGTTTCAGCCCCTCTGTTTCAGCCCCTCTGTTTCAGCCCCTCTGTTTCTCGCCCTCTGTTTCAGCCCCTCTGTTTCAGCCCCTCTGTTTCTCGCCCTCTGTTTCAGCCCCTCTGTTTCTCGCCCTCTGTTTCAGCCCCACTTTTCAGCCCCTCTGTTTCAGCCCATCTGTTTCAGCCCCTCTGTTTCTCGCCCTCTGTTTCAGCCCCTCTCTTTCAGCCCCTCTGTTTCAGCCCCTCTGTTTCAGCCCCTCTGTTTCAGCCCCTCTGTTCCAGCCCCTCTGTTTCTCGCCCTCTGTTTCAGCCCCGCTGTTTCAGCCACTCTGTTTCAGCACCTCTGTTTCTCGCACTCTGTTTCTCGCCCTCTGTTTCTCGCCCTCTGTTTCAGCCACTCTGATTCAGCCCCTCTGTTTCAGCCCCTCTGTTTCACCCCCTCTGTTTCAGCCCCACTGTTTAAGCACCTCTGTTTCTCGCCCTCTGTTTCAGCCCCTCTGTTTCTCGCCCTCTGTTTTTCGCCCTCTGTTTCAGCCCCTCTGTTTCAGCCACTCTGTTTCAGCCCGTCTGTTTCAGCCACTCTTTTTCAGCCACTCTGTTTCATCCCCTCTCTTTCAGCCCCTCTGTTTCTCGCCCTCTGTTTCTCGCTCTCTGTTTCTCGCCCTCTGTTTCAGCCCCTCTGTTTCTCGCCCACTGTTTCAGCCCCTCTGTTTCTCGCCCTCTGTTTCAGCCCCTCTGTTTCAGCCCCTCTGTTTCTCGCCCACTGTTTCAGCCCCTCTGTTTCTCGCCCTCTGTTTCAGCCCCTCTTTTTCAGCCCCTCTGTTTCAGCCCCTCTGTTTCAGCCCCTCTGTTTCAGCCCCTCTGTTTCTCGCCCTCTGTTTCTCGCCCTCTGTTTCAGCCCCTCTGTTTCAGCCCCTCTGTTTCAGCCCCTCTGTTTCAGCCCCTCTGTTTCTTGCCCTCTGTTTCTCGCCCTCTGTTTCTCGCTCTCAGTTTCACGCCCTCTGTTTCTCGCCCTCTGTTTCTCGCCCTCTGTTTCAGCCCCTCTGTTTCACCCCCTCTGTTTCAGCCCCTCTGTTTCTCGCCCACTGTTTCTCGCCCTCTGTTTCTCGCCTTCTGTTTCAGCCCCTCTGTTTCACCCCCTCTGTTTCAGCCCCACTGTTTAAGCACCTCTGTTTCTCGCCCTCTGTTTCAGCCCCTCTGTTTCTCGCCCTCTGTTTCTCGCCCTCTGTTTCAGCCCCTCTGTTTCAGCCCCTCTGTTTCAGCCCCTCTGTTTCAGCCACTCTTTTTCAGCCACTCTGTTTCAGCCCCTCTCTTTCAGCCCCTCTGTTTCTCGCCCTCTGTTTCTCGCTCTCTGTTTCTCGCCCTCTGTTTCAGCCCCTCTGTTTCTCGCCCACTGTTTCAGCCCCTCTGTTTCTCGCCCTCTGTTTCAGCCCCTCTGTTTCAGCCCCTCTGTTTCAGCCCCTCTGCTTCAGACACTGTGTTTCAGCCCCTCTGTTTCAGCCCCTCTGTTTCAGCCCCTCTGTTTCTCGCCCTCTGTTTCAGCCCCTCTGTTTCAGCCCCTCTGTTTCAGCCCCTCTGTTTCAGCCCCTCTGTTTCTCGCCCTCTGTTTCTCGCCCTCTGTTTCAGCCCCTATGTTTCAGCCCCTCTGTTTCAGCCCCTCTGTTTCAACCCCTCTGTTTCTCGCCCTCTGTTTCTCGCCCTCTGTTTCTCGCTCTCAGTTTCACGCCCTCTGTTTCTCGCCCTCTGTTTCTCGCCCTCTGTTTCAGCCCCTCTGTTTCACCCCCTCTGTTTCAGCCCCTCTGTTTCTCGCCCACTGTTTCTCGCCCTCTGTTTCTCGCCCTCTGTTTCAGCCCCTCTGTTTCAGCCCCTCTGTTTCAGCCCCACTGTTTCAGCCCCTCTGTTTCACCCCCTGTTTCAGCCCCTCTGTTTCTCGCCCTCTGTTTCAGCCCCTCTGTTTCAGCCCCTCTGTTTCTCGCCCTCTGTTTCAGCCCCTCTGTTTCAGCCCCTCTGTTTCACCCCCTCTGTTTCAGCCCCTCTGTTTCAGCCCCTCTCTTTCAGCCCCACTCTTTCTCGCCCTCTGTTTCTCGCCCTCTGTTTCTCGCCCTCTGTTTCAGCCCCTCTGTTTCAGCCCCTCTGTTTCAGACCCTCTGTTTCAGCCCCTCTGTTTCAGCCCCTCTGTTTCTCGCCCTCTGTTTCAGCCCCTCTGTTTCAGCCCCTCTGTTTCAGCCCCACTGTTTCTCACCCTCTGTTTCTCGCCCTCTATTTCAGCCCCTCTGTTTCAGCCCCTCTGTTTCAGCCCCTCTGTTTCAGCCCCTCTGTTTCTCGCACTCTGTTTCTAGCCCTCTGTTTCTCGCCCTCTGTTTCTCGCCCTCTGTTTCAGACCCTCTGTTTCAGCCCCTCTGTTTCAGCCCCTCTGTTTCAGCCCCTCTGTTTCTCGCCCTCTGTTTCAGCCCCTCTGTTTCTCGCCCTCTGTTTCAGCCCCTCTGTTTCAGCCCCTCTGTTTCAGCCCCTCTGCTTCAGACACTGTGTTTCAGCCCCTCTGTTTCAGCCCCTCTGTTTCAGCCCCTCTGTTTCTCGCCCTCTGTTTCAGCCCCTCTGTTTCAGCCCCTCTGTTTCAGCCCCTCTGTTTCAGCCCCTCTGTTTCTCGCCCTCTGTTTCTCGCCCTCTGTTTCTCGCCCTCTGTTTCAGCCCCTCTGTTTCAGCCCCTCTGTTTCAGCCCCTCTGTTTCAGCCACTCTTTTTCAGCCACTCTGTTTCAGCTCCTCTCTTTCAGCCCCTCTGTTTCTCGCCCTCTGTTTCTCGCTCTCTGTTTCTCGCCCTCTGTTTCAGCCCCTCTGTTTCTCGCCCACTGTTTCAGCCCCTCTGTTTCTCGCCCTCTGTTTCAGCCCCTCTGTTTCAGCCCCTCTGTTTCAGCCCCTCTGCTTCAGACCCTGTGTTTCAGCCCCTCTGTTTCAGCCCCTCTGTTTCAGCCCCTCTGTTTCTCGCCCTCTGTTTCAGCCCCTCTGTTTCAGCCCCTCTGTTTCAGCCCCTCTGTTTCAGCCCCTCTGTTTCTCGCCCTCTGTTTCTCGCCCTCTGTTTCAGCCCCTATGTTTCAGCCCCTCTGTTTCAGCCCCTCTGTTTCAGCCCCTCTGTTTCTCGCCCTCTGTTTCTCGCCCACTGTTTCAGCCCCTCTGTTTCTCGCCCTCTGTTTCAGCCCCTCTGTTTCAGCCCCTCTGTTTCAGCCCCTCTGTTTCAGCCCCTCTGTTTCTCGCCCTCTGTTTGAGCCCCTCTGTTTCTCGCCCTCTGTTTCAGCCCCTCTGTTTCAGCCCCTCTGTTTCAGCCCCTCTGTTTAAGCCCCTCTGTTTCAGCCACTCTGTTTCTCGCCCTCTGTTTCTCGCCCTCTGTTTCTCGCCCTCTGTTTCTCGCCCCTCTGTTTCAGCCCCTCTGTTTCAGCCCCTCTGTTGCAGCTCCTCTGTTTCTCGCCCTCTGTTTCAGCCCCTCTGTTTCAGCCCCTCTGTTTCAGCCCCTCTGTTTCAGCCCCTCTGTTTCAGCCCCACTGTTTCTCGCCCTCTTTTCAGCCCCTCTGTTTCAGCCCCTCTGTTTCTCGCCCTCTGTTTCAGCCCCTCTGTTTCAGCCCCTCTGTTTCAGCCCCTCTGTTTCAGCCGCTCTGTTTCAGACCCTCTGTTTCTCGCCCTCTGTTTCTCGCCCTCTGTTTCTCGCTCTCTGTTTCACGCCCTCTGTTTCTCGCCCTCTGTTTCTCGCCCTCTGTTTCAGCCCCTCTGTTTCACCCCCTCTGTTTCAGCCTCTCTGTTTCTCGCCCTCTGTTTCTCGCCCTCTGTTTCTCGCCCACTGTTTCAGCCCCTCTGTTTCAGCCCCTCTGTTTCAGCCCCTCTGTTTCAGCCCCTCTGTTTCACCCCCTCTGTTTCAGCCCCTCTGTTTCTCGCCCTCTGTTTCAGCCCCTCTGTTTCAGCTCCTCTGTTTCACCCCCTGTTTCTCGCCCTCTGTTTCAGCCCCTCTGTTTCAGCCCCTCTGTTTCACCCCCTCTGTTTCAGCCCCTCTGTTTCAGCCCCTCTGTTTCAGCCCCACTCTTTCTCGCCCTCTGTTTCTCGCCCTCTGTTTGTCGCCCTCTGTTTCAGCCCCTTTGTTTCAGCCCCTCTGTTCCAGCCCCTTTGTTTCAGACCCTCTGTTTCAGCCCCTCTGTTTCAGCTCCACTGTTTCAGCCCCTCTGTTTCTCGCACTCTGTTTCTCGCCCTCTGTTTCTCGCCCTCTGTTTCAGCCACTCTGATTCAGCCCCTCTATTTCAGCCCCTCTGTTTCACCCCCTCTGTTTCAGCCCCTCTGTTTCACGCCCACTGTTTCTCGCCCTCTGTTTCTCGCCCTCTGTTTCAGCCCCTCTGTTTCAGCCCCTCTGTTTCAGCCCCTCTGCTTCAGACACTGTGTTTCAGCCCCTCTGTTACAGCCCCTCTGTTTCAGCCCCTCTGTTTCTCGCCCTCTGTTTCAGCCCCTCTGTTTCAGCCCCTCTGTTTCAGCCCCTCTGTTTCAGCCCCTCTGTTTCTCGCCCTCTGTTTCTCGCCCTCTGTTTCAGCCCCTCTGTTTCAGCCCCTCTGTTTCTCGCCCTCTGTTTCAGCCCCTCTGTTTCAGCCCCTCTGTTTCACCCCCTCTGTTTCAGCCCCTCTGTTTCAGCCCCTCTCTTTCAGCCCCACTCTTTCTCGCCCTCTGTTTCTCGCCCTCTGTTTCTCGCCCTCTGTTTCAGCCCCTCTGTTTCAGACCCTCTGTTTCAGACCCTCTGTTTCAGCCCCTCTGTTTCAGCCCCTCTGTTTCTCGCCCTCTGTTTCAGCCCCTCTGTTTCAGCCCCTCTGTTTCAGCCCCTCTGTTTCTCACCCTCTGTTTCTCGCCCTCTATTTCAGCCCCTCTGTTTCAGCCCCTCTGTTTCAGCCCCTCTGTTTCAGCCCCTCTGTTTCTCGCACTCTGTTTCTAGCCCTCTGTTTCTCGCCCTCTGTTTCTCGCCCTCTGTTTCAGACCCTCTGTTTCAGCCCCTCTGTTTCAGCCCCTCTGTTTCTCGCCCTCTGTTTCAGACCCTCTGTTTCAGCCCCTCTGTTTAAGCCCCTCTGTTTCAGCCCCTCTGTTTCAGCCCCACTGTTTCTCGCCCTCTGTTTCTCGTCCTCTGTTTCAGCCCCTCTGTTTCAGCCACTCTGTTCCTCAGCCTCTGTTTCAGCCCAACTGTTTCTCGCCCTCTGTTTCAGCCCCTCTGTTTCAGCCCCTCTGTTTCAGCCCCTCTGTTTAAGCCCCTCTGTTTCAGCCACTCTGTTTCTCGCCCTCTGTTTCTCGCCCTCTGTTTCTCGCCCTCTGTTTCTCGCCCCTCTGTTTCAGCCCCTCTGTTTCAGCCCCTCTGTTGCAGCTCCTCTGTTTCTCGCCCTCTGTTTCAGCCCCTCTGTTTCAGCCCCTCTGTTTCAGCCCCTCTGTTTCAGCCCCTCTGTTGCAGCTCCTCTGTTTCTCGCCCTCTGTTTCAGCCCCTCTGTTTCAGCCCCTCTGTTTCAGCCCCTCTGTTTCAGCCCCTCTGTTTCAGCCCCACTGTTTCTCGCCCTCTTTTCAGCCCCTCTGTTTCAGCCCCTCTGTTTCTCGCCCTCTGTTTCAGCCCCTCTGTTTCAGCCCCTCTGTTTCAGCCCCTCTGTTTCAGCCCCTCTGTTTCAGACCCTCTGTTTCTCGCCCTCTGTTTCTCGCCCTCTGTTTCTCGCTCTCTGTTTCACGCCCTCTGTTTCTCGCCCTCTGTTTCTCGCGCTCTGTTTCAGCCCCTATGTTTCACCCCCTCTGTTTCAGCCCCTCTGTTTCTCGCCCTCTGTTTCTCGCCCTCTGTTTCTCGCCCTCTGTTTCAGACCCTCTGTTTCAGCCCCTCTGTTTCAGACCCTCTGTTTCAGCCCCTCTGTTTCACCCTCTCTGTTTCAGCCCCTCTGTTTCTCGCCCTCTGTTTCAGCCCCTCTGTTTCAGCTCCTCTGTTTCAGCCCCTCTGTTTCTCGCCCTCTGTTTCAGCCCCTCTATTTCAGCCGCTCTGTTTCAGCCCCTCTGTTTCAGCCCCTCTGTTTCAGCCCCTCTGTTTCTCGCCCTCTGTTTCTCGCTCTCTGTTTCTCGCCCTCTGTTTCTCGCCCTCTGTTTCTCGCAATCTGTTTCAGCCCCTCTGTTTCACCCCCTCTGTTTCAGCCCCTCTGTTTCTCGCCCTCTGTTTCTCGCCCTCTGTTTCTCGCCCTCTGTTTCTCGCCCTCTGTTTCAGCCCCTCTGTTTCAGCCCCTCTGTTTCAGCCCCTCTGTTTCCCCCCCTCTGTTTCAGCCCCTCTGTTTCTCGCCCTCTGTTTCAGCCCCTCTGTTTCAGCCCCTCTGTTTCAGCCCCTCTGTTTCTCGCCCTCTGTTTCAGCCCCTCTGTTTCAGCCCCTCTGTTTCACCCCCTCTGTTTCAGCCCCTCTGTTTCAGCCCCTCTGTTTCAGCCCCTCTGTTTCACCCCCTCTGTTTCAGCCCCTCTGTTTCTCGCCCTCTGTTTCAGCCCCTCTGTTTCAGCCCCTCTGTTTCAGACCCTCTGTTTCAGCCCCTCTGTTTCAGCCCCTCTGTTTCAGCCCCTCTGTTTCTCGCCCTCTGTTTCAGCCCCTCTGTTTCAGCCCCTCTGTTTCTCGCCCTCTGTTTCAGCCCCTCTGTTTCTCGCCCTCTGTTTCAGCCCCACTTTTCAGCCCCTCTGTTTCAGCCCATCTGTTTCAGCCCCTCTGTTTCTCGCCCTCTGTTTCAGCCCCTCTCTTTCAGCCCCTCTGTTTCAGCCCCTCTGTTTCAGCCCCTCTGTTTCAGCCCCTCTGTTCCAGCCCCTCTGTTTCTCGCCCTCTGTTTCAGCCCCGCTGTTTCAGCCACTCTGTTTCAGCACCTCTGTTTCTCGCACTCTGTTTCTCGCCCTCTGTTTCTCGCCCTCTGTTTCAGCCACTCTGATTCAGCCCCTCTGTTTCAGCCCCTCTGTTTCACCCCCTCTGTTTCAGCCCCACTGTTTAAGCACCTCTGTTTCTCGCCCTCTGTTTCAGCCCCTCTGTTTCTCGCCCTCTGTTTTTCGCCCTCTGTTTCAGCCCCTCTGTTTCAGCCACTCTGTTTCAGCCCGTCTGTTTCAGCCACTCTTTTTCAGCCACTCTGTTTCATCCCCTCTCTTTCAGCCCCTCTGTTTCTCGCCCTCTGTTTCTCGCTCTCTGTTTCTCGCCCTCTGTTTCAGCCCCTCTGTTTCTCGCCCACTGTTTCAGCCCCTCTGTTTCTCGCCCTCTGTTTCAGCCCCTCTGTTTCAGCCCCTCTGTTTCTCGCCCACTGTTTCAGCCCCTCTGTTTCTCGCCCTCTGTTTCAGCCCCTCTTTTTCAGCCCCTCTGTTTCAGCCCCTCTGTTTCAGCCCCTCTGTTTCAGCCCCTCTGTTTCTCGCCCTCTGTTTCTCGCCCTCTGTTTCAGCCCCTCTGTTTCAGCCCCTCTGTTTCAGCCCCTCTGTTTCAGCCCCTCTGTTTCTTGCCCTCTGTTTCTCGCCCTCTGTTTCTCGCTCTCAGTTTCACGCCCTCTGTTTCTCGCCCTCTGTTTCTCGCCCTCTGTTTCAGCCCCTCTGTTTCACCCCCTCTGTTTCAGCCCCTCTGTTTCTCGCCCACTGTTTCTCGCCCTCTGTTTCTCGCCTTCTGTTTCAGCCCCTCTGTTTCACCCCCTCTGTTTCAGCCCCACTGTTTAAGCACCTCTGTTTCACGCCCTCTGTTTCAGCCCCTCTGTTTCTCGCCCTCTGTTTCTCGCCCTCTGTTTCAGCCCCTCTGTTTCAGCCCCTCTGTTTCAGCCCCTCTGTTTCAGCCACTCTTTTTCAGCCACTCTGTTTCAGCCCCTCTCTTTCAGCCCCTCTGTTTCTCGCCCTCTGTTTCTCGCTCTCTGTTTCTCGCCCTCTGTTTCAGCCCCTCTGTTTCTCGCCCACTGTTTCAGCCCCTCTGTTTCTCGCCCTCTGTTTCAGCCCCTCTGTTTCAGCCCCTCTGTTTCAGCCCCTCTGCTTCAGACACTGTGTTTCAGCCCCTCTGTTTCAGCCCCTCTGTTTCAGCCCCTCTGTTTCTCGCCCTCTGTTTCAGCCCCTCTGTTTCAGCCCCTCTGTTTCAGCCCCTCTGTTTCAGCCCCTCTGTTTCTCGCCCTCTGTTTCTCGCCCTCTGTTTCAGCCCCTATGTTTCAGCCCCTCTGTTTCAGCCCCTCTGTTTCAACCCCTCTGTTTCTCGCCCTCTGTTTCTCGCCCTCTGTTTCTCGCTCTCAGTTTCACGCCCTCTGTTTCTCGCCCTCTGTTTCTCGCCCTCTGTTTCAGCCCCTCTGTTTCACCCCCTCTGTTTCAGCCCCTCTGTTTCTCGCCCACTGTTTCTCGCCCTCTGTTTCTCGCCCTCTGTTTCAGCCCCTCTGTTTCAGCCCCTCTGTTTCAGCCCCACTGTTTCAGCTCCTCTGTTTCACCCCCTGTTTCAGCCCCTCTGTTTCTCGCCCTCTGTTTCAGCCCCTCTGTTTCAGCCCCTCTGTTTCTCGCCCTCTGTTTCAGCCCCTCTGTTTCAGCCCCTCTGTTTCACCCCCTCTGTTTCAGCCCCTCTGTTTCAGCCCCTCTCTTTCAGCCCCACTCTTTCTCGCCCTCTGTTTCTCGCCCTCTGTTTCTCGCCCTCTGTTTCAGCCCCTCTGTTTCAGCCCCTCTGTTTCAGACCCTCTGTTTCAGCCCCTCTGTTTCAGCCCCTCTGTTTCTCGCCCTCTGTTTCAGCCCCTCTGTTTCAGCCCCTCTGTTTCAGCCCCACTGTTTCTCACCCTCTGTTTCTCGCCCTCTATTTCAGCCCCTCTGTTTCAGCCCCTCTGTTTCAGCCCCTCTGTTTCAGCCCCTCTGTTTCTCGCACTCTGTTTCTAGCCCTCTGTTTCTCGCCCTCTGTTTCTCGCCCTCTGTTTCAGACCCTCTGTTTCAGCCCCTCTGTTTCAGCCCCTCTGTTTCAGCCCCTCTGTTTCTCGCCCTCTGTTTCAGCCCCTCTGTTTCTCGCCCTCTGTTTCAGCCCCTCTGTTTCAGCCCCTCTGTTTCAGCCCCTCTGCTTCAGACACTGTGTTTCAGCCCCTCTGTTTCAGCCCCTCTGTTTCAGCCCCTCTGTTTCTCGCCCTCTGTTTCAGCCCCTCTGTTTCAGCCCCTCTGTTTCAGCCCCTCTGTTTCAGCCCCTCTGTTTCTCGCCCTCTGTTTCTCGCCCTCTGTTTCAGCCCCTATGTTTCAGCCCCTCTGTTTCAGCCCCTCTGTTTCAACCCCTCTGTTTCTCGCCCTCTGTTTCTCGCCCTCTGTTTCTCGCTCTCAGTTTCACGCCCTCTGTTTCTCGCCCTCTGTTTCTCGCCCTCTGTTTCAGCCCCTCTGTTTCACCCCCTCTGTTTCAGCCCCTCTGTTTCTCGCCCACTGTTTCTCGCCCTCTGTTTCTCGCCCTCTGTTTCAGCCCCTCTGTTTCAGCCCCTCTGTTTCAGCCCCACTGTTTCAGCCCCTCTGTTTCACCCCCTGTTTCAGCCCCTCTGTTTCTCGCCCTCTGTTTCAGCCCCTCTGTTTCAGCCCCTCTGTTTCTCGCCCTCTGTTTCAGCCCCTCTGTTTTGCCCCTCTGTTTCACCCCCTCTGTTTCAGCCCCTCTGTTTCAGCCCCTCTCTTTCAGCCCCACTCTTTCTCGCCCTCTGTTTCTCGCCCTCTGTTTCTCGCCCTCTGTTTCAGCCCCTCTGTTTCAGCCCCTCTGTTTCAGACCCTCTGTTTCAGCCCCTCTGTTTCAGCCCCTCTGTTTCTCGCCCTCAGTTTCTCGCCCACTGTTTCTCGCCCTCTGTTTCAGCCCCTCTGATTCAGCCCCTCTGTTTCAGCCCCTCTGTTTCTGGCCCTCTGTTTCTCGCCCTCTTTTTCAGCCCCTCTGTTTCAGCCCCTCTGTTTCAGCTCCTCTGTTTCAGCCCCTCTCTTTCAGCCCCTCTGTCTCTCGCCCTCTGTTTCTCGCCCTCGGTTTCAGCCCCTCTGTTTCTCGCCCTCTATTTTTCGCCCTCTGTTTCTCGCTCTCTGTTTCTCGCCCTCTCTTTCTCGCCCTCTGTTTCAGCCCCTCCGTTTCTGCCCCTCTGTTTCAGCCCCTCTGTTTCATCCCCTCTGTTTCAGCCCCTCTGTTTCAGCCCCTCTGTTTCTCGCCCTCGGTTTCTCGCCCTCTGTTTCTCGCCCGCTGTTTCTCGCTCTCTGTTTCTCGCCCTCTGTTTCTCGCCATCTGTTTCAGCCCCTCTGTTTCAGCCCCTCTGTTTCTCGCCCTCTGTTTCTCGCCCACTGTTTCTCGCCCTCTGTTTCAGCCCCTCTGTTTCTGCCCCTCTGTTTCAGCCCCTCTGTTTCAGCCCCTCTGTTTCTCGCCCTCTGTTAAAGACCCTCTGTTTCAGCCCCTCTGTTTCAGCTCCTCTGTTTCAGCCCCTCTGTTTCAGCCCCTCTGTCTCTCGCCCTCTGTTTCTCGCCCTCTGTTTCAGCCCCTCTATTTCTCGCCCTCTGTTTCAGCCCCTCTGTTTCTCGCCCTCTGCTTCAGTCACTATGTTTCAGCCCCTCTGTTTCAGCCCCTCTGTTTCAGCCCTTCTGTTTCAGCCCCTCTGTTTCAGCCCCTCTGTTTCTCGCCCTCTGTTTCAGCCCCTCTGTTTCTCGCCCTCTGTTTCAGACCCTCTGTTTCTGCCCCTCAGTATCAGCTCCTCTGTTTCAACCCCTCTGTTTCACGCCCTCTGTTTCTCGCCCTCTGTTTCTCGCCCTCTGTTTCTCGCCCACTGTTTCAGCCCCTCTGTTTCAGCCCCTCTGTTTCAGCCCATCTGTTTCAGCCCCTCTGTTTCAGCCCCTCTGTTTCAGCCCCTCTGTTTCAGCCCCTCTGTTTCTCGCCCTCTGTTTCTCTTTCTCTGTTTCTCGCCCTCTGTTTCACCCCCTCTGTTTCTCGCCCACTGTTTCAGCCCCTCTGTTTCTCGCCATCTGTTTCAGCCCCTCTGTTTCAGCCCCTCTGTTTCTCGCCCTCTGTTTCAGCCCCTCTGTTTCAGCCCCTCTGTTTCAGCCCCTCTGTTTCAGCACCTCTGTTTCTCTCCCTTTGTTCCTCGCCCTCTGTTTCAGCCCCTCTGTTTCTCGCCCTCTGTTTCAGCCCCTCTGTTTCAGCCCCTCTGTTTCAGCACCTCTGTTTCAGCCCCTCTGTTTCTCGCCATCTGTTTCAGCCCCTCTGTTTCAGCCCCTCTGTTTCTCGCCCTCTGTTTCAGCCCCTCTGTTTCAACCCCTCTGTTTCAGCCCCTCTGTTTCAGCACCTCTGTTTCTCGCCCTTTGTTTCTCGCCCTCTGTTTCTCGCCCTCTGTTTCTCGCCGTCTGTTTCAGCCCCTCTGTTTCTCGCAATCTGTTTCCGCCCCTCTGTTTCAGTCCCTCTGTTTCAGCCCTTCTGTTTCAGCCCCTCCGTTTCAGCCCCTCTGTTTCCCGCCCTCTGTTTCAGCCCCTCTGTTTCAGCCCCTCTGTTTCTCGCCCTCTGTTTCAGCCCCTCTGTTTCAGCCCCTCTGTATCAGCCCCTCTGTTTCACCCCCTCTGTTTCAGCCCCTCTGTTTCAGCCCCTCTGTTTCTCGCCCTCTGTTTCTCGCCATCTGTTTCTCGCCCTCTGTTTCTCGCTCTCTGTTTCTCGCCCTCTGTTTCTCGCCCTCTGTTTCAGCCCCTCTGTTTCAGCCCCTCTGTTTCAGCCCCGCTGTTTCAGCCCCTCTGTTTCTCGCCCTCTGTTTCAGCCCCTCTGTTTCTCGCCCTCTGTTTCAGCCCCTCTGTTTCAGCCCCTCTGTATCAGCACCTCTGTTTCAGCCCCTCTGTTTCTCGCCCTCTGTTTCTCGCCCTATGTTTCAGCCCCTCTGTTTCAGCCCCTCTGTTTCAGCCCCTCTGTTTCAGCCCCTCTGTTTCTCGCCCTCTGTTTCTCGCCCTCTGTTTCAGCCCCTCTGTTTCAGCCCCTCTGTTTCAGCCCCTCTGTTTCAGCCCCTCTGTTTCTCGCCCTCTGTTTCTCGCCCTCTGCTTCTCGCTCTCTGTTTCTCGCCCTCTGTTTCTCGCCCTCTGTTTCAGCCCCTCTGTTTCTCGCCCTCTGTTTCAGCCCCTCTGTTTCAACCCCTCTGTTTCAGCCCCTCTGTTTCAGCACCTCTGTTTCTCGCCCTTTGTTTCTCGCCCTCTGTTTCTCGCCCTCTGTTTCTCGCCCTCTGTTTCAGCCCCTCTGTTTCTCGCAATCTGTTTCAGCCCCTCTGTTTCAGTCCCACTGTTTCAGCCCCTCTGTTTCAGCCCCTCTGTCTCTCGCCCTCTGTTTCTCGCCCTCGGTTTCAGCCCCTCTGTTTCAGCCCCTCTGTTTTAGCCGCTCTGTTTCTCGCTCTCTGTTTCAGCCCCTCTGTTTCAGTCCCTCTTTTTCAGCCCCTCTGTTTCAGCCCCTCTGTTTCCCGCCCTCTGTTTCAGCCCCTCTGTATCAGCCCCTCTGTTTCACCCCCTCTGTTTCAGCCCCTCTGTTTCAGTACCTCTGTTTCTCGCCCTCTGTTTCTCGCCCTCTGTTTCTCGCCCTCTGTTTCTCGCTCTCAGTTTCTCGCCCTCTGTTTCTCGCCCTCTGTTTCAGCCCCTCTGTTTCAGCCCCTCTGTTTCAGCCCCGCTGTTTCAGCCCCTCTGTTTCTCGCCCTCTGTTTCAGCCCCTCTATTTCTCGCCCTCTGTTTCAGCCCCTCTGTTTCAGCCCCTCTGTATCAGCACCTCTGTTTCAGCCCCTCTGTTTCTCGCCCTCTGTTTCTCGCCCTATGTTTCAGCCCCTCTGTTTCAGCCCCTCTGTTTCAGCCCCTCTGTTCCAGCCCCTCTGTTTCTCGCCCTCGGTTTCTCGCCCTCTGTTTCTCGCCCTCTGTTTCTCGCTCTCTGTTTCTCGCCCTCTGTTTCAGCCCCTCTGTTTCAGCCCCTCTGTTTCAGCCCCTGTGTTTCTCGCCCTCTGTTTCAGCCCCTCTGTTTCAGCCGCTCTGTTTCAGCTCCTCTGTTTCAGCCCCTCTGTTTCAGCCCCCCTGTCTCTCGCCCTCTGTTTCTCGCCCTCGGTTTCAGCCCCTCTGTTTCTCGCCCTCTGTTTCAGCCCCTCTGTTCCTCGCCCTCTGCTTCAGTCCCTCTGTTTCAGCCCCTCTGTTTCAGCCCCTCTGTTTCAGCCCTTCTGTTTCAGCCCCTCTGTTTCAGCCCCTCTGTTTCTCGCCCTCTGTTTCTTGCCCTCTGTTTCTCGCCCTCTGTTTCTCGATGTCTGTTTCTCGCCCTCTGTTTCAGCCCCTCTGTTTCTCGCACACTGTTTCAGCCCCTCTGTTTCTCGCCATCTGTTTCAGCCCCTCTGTTTCAGCCCCTCTGTTTCTCGCCCTCTGTTTCAGCCCCTCTGTTTCAGCCCCTCTGTTTCAGCCCCTCTGTTTCAGCACCTCTGTTTCTCGCCCTTTGTTTCTCGCCCTCTGTTTCAGCCCCTCTGTTTCTCGCCCTCTGTTTCATCCCCTCTGTTTCTCGCCCTCTGTTTCAGCCCTTGTGTTTCAGCCCCTCTGTATCAGCCCCTCTGTTTCAGCCCCTCTGTTTCTCGCCCTCTGTATCAGCCCCTCTGTTTCTCGACCTCTGCTTCAGTCCCTCTGTTTCAGGCCCTCTGTTTCAGCCCCTCTGTCTCTCGCCCTCTGTTTCTCGCCCTCGGTTTCAGCCCCTCTGTTTCAGCCCCTCTGTTTCAGCCCCTCTGTTTCAGCCCCTCTGTTTCAGCCCCTCTGTTTCAGCCCCTCTGTTTCTCGCTCTCTGTTTCAGCACCTCTGTTTCAGTCCCTCTTTTTCAGCCCCTCTGTTTCAGCCCCTCTGTTTCATCCCCTCTGTTTCTCGCCCTCTGTTTCAGCCCCTCTGTTTCAGCCCCTCTGTTTCAGCCACTCTGTTTCAGCCCCTCTGTTTCTCGCCCTCTGTTTCTCGCCCTCTGTTTCAGCCCCTCTGTTTCAGCCCCGCTGTTTCAGCCCCTCTGTTTCTCGCCCTCTGTTTCTCGCCCTCTGTTTCTCGCCCTCTGTTTCTCGCTCTCTGTTTCTCGCTCTTTGTTTCTCGCCCTCGGTTTCAGCCCCTCTGTTTGAGCCCCTCTGTTTCAGCCCCTCTGTTTCAGCCCCTCTGTTTCAGCCCCTCTGTTTCTCGCCCTCGGTTTCTAGCCCTCTGTTTCTCGCCCTCTGTTTCTCGCTCTCTGTTTCTCGCCCTCTGTTTCTCGCCCTCTGTTTCAGCCCCTCTGTTTCAGCCCCTCTGTTTCAGCCCCTCTGTTTCTCGCCCTCTGTTTCTTGCCCACTGTTTCTCGCCCTCTGTTTCAGCCCCTCTGTTTCAGCCCCTCTGTTTCAGCCCCTCTGTTTCTGGCCCTCTGTTTCTCGCCCTCTGTTTCAGCCCCTCTGTTTCAGCCCCTCTGTTTCAGCTCCTCTGTTTCAGCCCCTCTCTTTCAGCCCCTCTGCCTCTCGCCCTCAGTTTCTCGCCCTCAGTTTCAGCCCCTCTGTTTCTCGATCTCTATTTTTCGCCCTCTGTTTCTCGCTCTCTGTTTCTCGCCCTCTCTTTCTCGCCCTCTGTTTCAGCCCCTCCGTTTCTGCCCCTCTGTTTCAGCCCCTCTGTTTCATCCCCTCTGTTTCAGCCCCTCTGTTTCAGCCCCTCTGTTTCTCGCCCTCGGTTTCTCGCCCTCTGTTTCTCGCCCTCTGTTTCTCGCTCTCTGTCTCTCGCCCTCTGTTTCTCGCCATCGGTTTCAGCCCCTCTGTTTCAGCCCCTCTGTTTCAGCCCCTCTGTTTCTCGCCCTCTGTTTCTCGCCCACTGTTTCTCGCCCTCTGTTTCAGCCCCTCTGTTTCTGCCCCTCTGTTTCAGCCCCTCTGTTTCAGCCCCTCTGTTTCTCGCCCTCTGTTAAAGACCCTCTGTTTCAGCCCCTCTGTTTCAGCTCCTCTGTTTCAGCCCCTCTGTTTCTGCCCCTCTGTTTCTCGCCCTCTGTTTCAGCCCCTCTGTTTCAGCCCCTCTGTATCAGCCCCTCTGTTTCACCCCCTCTGTTTCAGCCCCTCTGTTTCAGCCCCTCTGTTTCTCGCCCTCTGTTTCTCGCCCTCTGTTTCTCGCCCTCTGTTTCTCGCTCTCTGTTTCTCGCCCTCTGTTTCTTGCCCTCTGTTTCAGCCCCTCTGTTTCAGCCCCTCTGTTTCAGCCCCGCTGTTTCAGCCCCTCTGTTTCTCGCCCTCTGTTTCAGCCCCTCTATTTCTCGCCCTCTGTTTCAGCCCCTCTGTTTCAGCCCCTCTGTATCAGCACCTCTGTTTCAGCCCCTCTGTTTCTCGCCCTCTGTTTCTCGCCCTATGTTTCAGCCCCTCTGTTTCAGCCCCTCTGTTTCAGCCCCTCTGTTCCAGCCCCTCTGTTTCTCGCCCTCGGTTTCTCGCCCTCTGTTTCTCGCCCTCTGTTTCTCGCTCTCTGTTTCTCGCCCTCTGTTTCAGCCCCTCTGTTTCAGCCCCTCTGTTTCAGCCCCTGTGTTTCTCGCCCTCTGTTTCAGCCCCTCTGTTTCAGCCGCTCTGTTTCAGCTCCTCTGTTTCAGCCCCTCTGTTTCAGCCCCCCTGTCTCTCGCCCTCTGTTTCTCGCCCTCGGTTTCAGCCCCTCTGTTTCTCGCCCTCTGTTTCAGCCCCTCTGTTCCTCGCCCTCTGCTTCAGTCCCTCTGTTTCAGCCCCTCTGTTTCAGCCCCTCTGTTTCAGCCCTTCTGTTTCAGCCCGTCTGTTTCAGCCCCTCTGTTTCTCGCCCTCTGTTTCTCGCCCTCTGTTTCTCGCCCTCTGTTTCTCGATGTCTGTTTCTCGCCCTCTGTTTCAGCCCCTCTGTTTCTCGCACACTGTTTCAGCCCCTCTGTTTCTCGCCATCTGTTTCAGCCCCTCTGTTTCAGCCCCTCTGTTTCTCGCCCTCTGTTTCAGCCCCTCTGTTTCAGCCCCTCTGTTTCAGCCCCTCTGTTTCAGCCCCTCTGTTTCAGCACCTCTGTTTCTCGCCCTTTGTTTCTCGCCCTCTGTTTCAGCCCCTCTGTTTCTCGCCCTCTGTTTCATCCCCTCTGTTTCTCGCCATCTGTTTCAGCCCTTGTGTTTCAGCCCCTCTGTATCAGCCCCTCTATTTCAGCCCCTCTGTTTCTCGCCCTCTGTTTCAGCCCCTCTGTTTCTCGCCCTCTGCTTCAGTCCCTCTGTTTCAGCCCCTCTGTTTCACCCCCTCTGTCTCTCGCCCTCTGTTTCTCGCCCTCGGTTTCAGCCCCTCTGTTTCTCGCCCTCTGTTTCAGCCCCTCTGTTTCAGCCCCTCTGTTTCAGCCCCTCTGTTTCAGCCCCTCTGTTTCTCGCTCTCTGTTTCAGCCCCTCTGTTTCAGTCCCTCTTTTTCAGCCCCTCTGTTTCAGCCCCTCTGTTTCATCCCCTCTGTTTCTCGCCCTCTGTTTCAGCCCCTCTGTTTCAGCCCCTCTGTTTCAGCCACTCTGTTTCAGCCCCTCTGTTTCTCGCCCTCTGTTTCTCGCCCTCTGTTTCAGCCCCTCTGTTTCAGCCCCGCTGTTACAGCCCCTCTGTTTCTCGCCCTCTGTTTCTCGCCCTCTGTTTCTCGCCCTCTGTTTCTCGCTCTCTGTTTCTCGCCCTCTGTTTCTCGCCCTCTGTTTCAGCCCCTCTGTTTGAGCCCCTCTGTTTCAGCCCCTCTGTTTCAGCCCCTCTGTTTCAGCCCCTCTGTTTCTCGCCCTCGGTTTCTAGCCCTCTGTTTCTCGCCCTCTGTTTCTCGCTCTCTGTTTCTCGCCCTCTGTTTCTCGCCCTCTGTTTCAGCCCCTCTGTTTCAGCCCCTCTGTTTCAGCCCCTCTGTTTCTCGCCCTCTGTTTCTCGCCCACTGTTTCTCGCCCTCTGTTTCAGCCCCTCTGTTTCAGCCCCTCTGTTTCAGCCCCTCTGTTTCTGGCCCTCTGTTTCTCGCCCTCTGTTTCAGCCCCTCTGTTTCAGCCCCTCTGTTTCAGCTCCTCTGTTTCAGCCCCTCTCTTTCAGCCCCTCTGTCTCTCGCCCTCTGTTTCTCGCCCTCGGTTTCAGCCCCTCTGTTTCTCGCCCTCTATTTTTCGCCCTCTGTTTCTCGCTCTCTGTTTCTCGCCCTCTCTTTCTCGCCCTCTGTTTCAGCCCCTCCGTTTCTGCCCCTCTGTTTCAGCCCCTCTGTTTCATCCCCTCTGTTTCAGCCCCTCTGTTTCAGCCCCTCTGTTTCTCGCCCTCGGTTTCTCGCCCTCTGTTTCTCGCCCTCTGTTTCTCGCTCTCTGTTTCTCGCCCTCTGTTTCTCGCCATCTGTTTCAGCCCCTCTGTTTCAGCCCCTCTGTTTCAGCCCCTCTGTTTCTCGCCCTCTGTTTCTCGCCCACTGTTTCTCGCCCTCTGTTTCAGCCCCTCTGTTTCTGCCCCTCTGTTTCAGCCCCTCTGTTTCAGCCCCTCTGTTACTCGCCCTCTGTTAAAGACCCTCTGTTTCAGCCCCTCTGTTTCAGCTCCTCTGTTTCAGCCCCTCTGTTTCAGCCCCTCTGTCTCTCGCCCTCTGTTTCTCGCCCTCTGTTTCAGCCCCTCTGTTTATCGCCCTCTGTTTCAGCCCCTCTGTTTCTCGCCCTCTGCTTCAGTCACTATGTTTCAGCCCCTCTGTTTCAGCCCCTCTGTTTCAGCCCTTCTGTTTCAGCCCCTCTGTTTCAGCCCCTCTGTTTCTCGCCCTCTGTTTCAGCCCCTCTGTTTCTCGCCCTCTGTTTCAGACCCTCTGTTTCTGCCCCTCAGTATCAGCTCCTCTGTTTCAACCCCTCTGTTTCACGCCCTCTGTTTCTCGCCCTCTGTTTCTCGCCCTCTGTTTCTCGCCCACTGTTTCAGCCCCTCTGTTTCAGCCCCTCTGTTTCAGCCCATCTGTTTCAGCCCCTCTGTTTCAGCCCCTCTGTTTCAGCCCCTCTGTTTCAGCCCCTCTGTTTCTCGCCCTCTGTTTCTCTTTCTCTGTTTCTCGCCCTCTGTTTCACCCCCTCTGTTTCTCGTCCACTGTTTCAGCCCCTCTGTTTCTCGCCATCTTTTTCATCCCCACTGTTTCAGCCCCTCTGTTTCTCGCCCTCTGTTTCAGCCCCTCTGTTTCAGCCCCTCTGTTTCAGCCCCTCTGTTTCAGCACCTCTGTTTCTCTCCCTTTGTTTCTCGCCCTCTGTTTCAGCCCCTCTGTTTCTCGCCCTCTGTTTCAGCCCCTCTGTTTCAGCCCCTCTGTTTCAGCACCTCTGTTTCAGCCCCTCTGTTTCTCGCCATCTGTTTCAGCCCCTCTGTTTCAGCCCCTCTGTTTCTCGCCCTCTTTTTCAGCCCCTCTGTTTCAACCCCTCTGTTTCAGCCCCTCTGTTTCAGCACCTCTGTTTCTCGCCCTTTGTTTCTCGCCCTCTGTTTCTCGCCCTCTGTTTCTCGCCCTCTGTTTCAGCCCCTCTGTTTCTCGCAATCTGTTTCCGCCCCTCTGTTTCAGTCCCTCTGTTTCAGCCCTTCTGTTTCAGCCCCTCCGTTTCAGCCCCTCTGTTTCCCGCCCTCTGTTTCAGCCCCTCTGTTTCAGCCCCTCTGTTTCTCGCCCTCTGTTTCAGCCCCTCTGTTTCAGCCCCTCTGTATCAGCCCCTCTGTTTCACCCCCTCTGTTTCAGCCACTCTGTTTCAGCCCCTCTGTTTCTCGCCCTCTGTTTCTCGCCCTCTGTTTCTCGCCCTCTGTTTCTCGCTCTCTGTTTCTCGCCCTCTGTTTCTCGCCCTCTGTTTCAGCCCCTCTGTTTCAGCCCCTCTGTTTCAGCCCCGCTGTTTCAGCCCCTCTGTTTCTCGCCCTCTGTTTCAGCCCCTCTGTTTCTCGCCCTCTGTTTCAGCCCCTCTGTTTCAGCCCCTCTGTATCAGCACCTCTGTTTCAGCCCCTCTGTTTCTCGCCCTCTATATCTCGCCCTATGTTTCAGCCCCTCTGTTTCAGCCCCTCTGTTTCAGCCCCTCTGTTCCAGCCCCTCTGCTTCTCGCCCTCGGTTTCTCGCCCTCTGTTTCTCGCCCTCTGTTTCTCGCTCTCTGTTTCTCGCCCTCTGTTTCAGCCCCTCTGTTTCAGCCCCTCTGTTTCAGCCCCTATGTTTCTCGCCCTCTGTTTCAGCCCCTCTGTTTCAGCCGCTCTGTTTCAGCTCCTCTGTTTCAGCCCCTCTGTTTCAGCCCCTCTGTCTCTCGCCCTCTGTTTCTCGCCCTCGGTTTCAGCCCCTCTGTTTCTCGCCCTCTGTTTCAGCCCCTCTGTTCCTCGTCCTCTGCTTCAGTCCCTCTGTTTCAGCCCCTCTGTTTCAGACCCTCTGTTTCAGCCCTTCTGTTTCAGCCCCTCTGTTTCAGCCCCTCTGTTTCTCGCCCTCTGTTTCTCGCCCTCTGTTTCTCGATGTCTGTTTCTCGCCCTCTGTTTCAGCCCCTCTGTTTCTCGCCCACTGTTTCAGCCCCTCTGTTTCTCGCCATCTGTTTCAGCCCCTCTGTTTCAGCCCCACTGTTTCTCGTCCTCTGTTTCAGCCCCTCTGTTTCAGCCCCTCTGTTTCAGCCCCTCTGTTTCAGCCCCTCTGTTTCAGCACCTCTGTTTCTCGCCCTTTGTTTCTCCCCCTCTGTTTCAGCCCCTCTGTTTCTCGCCCTCTGTTTCATCCCCTCTGTTTCTCGCCCTCTGTTTCAGCCCTTGTGTTTCAGCCCCTCTGTATCAGCCCCTCTGTTTCAGCCCCTCTGTCTCTCGCCCTCTGTTTCTCGCCCTCGGTTTCAGCCCCTCTGTTTCTCGCCCTCTGTTTCAGCCCCTTGGTTTCTCGCCCTCTGCTTCAGTCCCTCTGTTTCAGCCCCTCTGTTTCAGCCCCTCTGTCTCTCGCCCTCTGTTTCTCGCCCTCGGTTTCAGCCCCTCTGTTTCTCGCCCTCTGTTTCAGCCCCTCTGTTTCAGCCACTCTGTTTCAGCCCCTCTGTTTCAGCCCCTGTGTTTCTCGCCCTCTGTTTCAGCCCCTCTGTTTCAGCACCTCTGTTTCAGCTCCTCTGTTTCAGCCCCTCTGTTTCAGCCCCTCTGTCTCTCGCCCTCTGTTTCTCGCCCTCGGTTTCAGCCCCTCTGTTTCTCGCCCTCTGTTTCAGCCCCTCTGTTTCTCGCCCTCTGCTTCAGTCCCTCTGTTTCAGCCCCTCTGTTTCAGCCCCTCTGTTTCATCCCTTCTGTTTCAGCCCCTCTGTTTCAGCCCCTCTGTTTCTCGCCCTCTGTTTCTCGCCCTCTGTTTCTCGCCCTCTGTTTCTCGATGTCTGTTTCTCGCCCTCTGTTTCAGCCCCTCTGTTTCTCGCCCACTGTTTCAGTCCCTCTGTTTCTCACCATCTGTTTCAGCCCCTCTGTTTCAGCCCCTCTGTTTCACGCCCTCTGTTTCAGCCCCTCTGTTTCAGCCCCTCTGTTTCAGCCCCTCTGTTTCTCGCCCTCTGTTTCAGCCCCTCTGTTTCAGCCCCTCTGTTTCAGCCCCTCTGTTTCAGCCCCTCTATTTCAGCCCCTCTGTTTCTCGCCCTCTGTTTCAGCCCCTCTGTTTCATCCCGTCTGTTTCTCGCCCTCTGTTTCAGCCCCTCTGTTTCAGCCCCTCTGTTTCAGCCACTCTGTTTCAGCCCCTCTGTTTCTAGCCCTCTGTTTCTCGCCCTCTGTTTAAGCCCCTCTGTTTCAGCCCCGCTGTTTCAGCCCCACTGTTTCTCGCCCTCTGTTTCTCGCCCTCTGTTTCTCGCCCTCTGTTTCTCGCTCTCTGTTTCTCGCCCTCTGTTTTTCGCCCTCTGTTTCAGCCCCTCTGTTTCAGCCCCTCTGTTTCAGCCCCTCTGTTTCTCCGTCCTCGGTTTCTCGCCCTCTGTTTCTCGCCCTCTGTTTCTCGCTCTCTGTTTCTCGCCATCTGTTTCTCGCCCTCTGTTTCAGCCCCTCTGTTTCAGCCCCTCTGTTTCAGCCCCTCTGTTTCTCGCCCTCTGTTTCTCGCTCACTGTTTCTCGCCCTCTGTTTCAGCCCCTGTGTTTCAGCCCCTCTGTTTCTGCCCCTCTGTTTCAGCCCCTCTGTTTCTCGCCCTCTGTTTCAGCCCCTCTGTTTCAGCCCCTCTGTTTCAGCTCCTCTGTTTCAGCCCCTCTGTTTCAGCCCCTCTGTTTCTCGCTCTCTGTTTCTCGCCCTCTGTTTCTCGCCCTCTGTTTCAGCCCCTCTGTTTCTCGCCCTCTGTTTCAGCCCCTCTGTTTCAGCCCCTCTGTTTCAGCCCCTCTGTTTCAGCCCCTGTGTTTCTCGCCCTCTGTTTCTCGCCCTCTGTTTCTCGCCCTCAGTTTCTCGATGTCTGTTTCTCGCCCTCTGTTTCAGCCCCTCTGTTTGTCGCCCACTGTTTCAGCCCCTCTGTTTCTCGCCATCTGTTTCAGCCCCTCTGTTTCAGCCTCTCTGTTTCTCGCCCTCTGTTTCAGCCCCTCTGTTTCAGCCCCTCTGTTTCAGCCCCTCTGTTTCAGCCCCTCTGTTTCAGCACCTCTGTTTCTCGCCCTTTGTTTCTCGCGCTCTGTTTCAGCCCCTCTGTTTCTCGCCCTCTGTTTCAGCCCCTCTGTTTCAGCCCCTCTGTTTCTCGCCCTCTGTTTCAGCCCCTCAGTTTCATCCCCTCTGTTTCTCGCCCTCAGTTTCAGCCCCTCTGTTTCAGCCCCTCTGTTTCAGCCACTCTGTTTCAGCCCCTCTGTTTCTCGCCCTCTGTTTCAGCCCCTCTGTTTCAGCCCCTCTGTTTCAGCCCCTCTGCTTCAGCCCCACTGTTTCTCGCCCTCTGTTTCTCGCCCTCTGTTTCTCGCTCTCTGTTTCTCGCCCTCTGTTTCTCGCCCTCTGTTTCAGCCCCTCTGTTTCAGCCCCTCTGTTTCAGCCCCTCTGTTTCAGCCCCTCTGTTTCAGCCCCTCTGTATCAGCCCCTCTGTTTCACGCCAACGGTTTCTCGCCCTCTGTTTCTCGCCCACTGTTTCTCGCTCTCTTTTTCTCGCCCTCTGTTTCTCGCCCTCTGTTTCAGCCCCTCTGTTTCAGCACCTCTGTTTCAGCCCCTCTGTTTCAGCCCCTCTGTTTCAGCCCCTCTGTTTCTCGCCCTCTGTTTCAGCCCCTCTGTTTCAGCCCCTCTGTTTCAGCTCCTCTGTTTCAGCCCCTCTGTTTCAGCCCCTCTGTCTCTCGCCCTCTGTTTCTCGCCCTCGGTTTCAGCCCCTCTGTTTCTCGCCCTCTGTTTCAGCCCCTCTGTTTCTCGCACTCTGCTTCAGTCCCTCTGTTTCAGCCCCTCTGTTTCAGCCCCTCTGTTTCAGCCCTTCTGTTTCAGCCCCTCTGTTTCAGCCCCTCTGTTTCTCGCCCTCTGTTTCAGCCCCTCTGTTTCAGCCCATCTGTTTCAGCCCCTCTGTTTCAGCCCCTCTGTTTCAACCCCTCTGTTTCAGCCCCTCTGTTTCTCGCTCTCTGTTTCAGCCCCTCTGTTTCAGCCCCTCTGTTTAGGCCCTCTGTTTCAGCCACTCTGTTTCAGCCCCTCTGTTTCTCGCCCTCTGTTTCTCGCCCTCTGTTTCAGCCCCTCTGTTTCAGCCCCGCTGTTTCAGCCCCTCTGTTTCTCGCCCTCTGTTTCTCGCCCTCTGTTTCTCGCCCTCTGTTTCTCGCTCTCTGTTTCTCGCCCTCTGTTTCTCGCCCTCTGTTTCAGCCCCTCTGTTTGAGCCCCTCTGTTTCAGCCCCTCTGTTTCAGCCCCTCTGTTTCAGCCGCTCTGTTTCTCGCCCTCGGTTTCTAGCTCTCTGTTTCTCGCCCTCTGTTTCTCGCCCTCTGTTTCTCGCCCTCTGTTTCTCGCTCTCTGTTTCTCGCCCTCTGTTTCTCGCCCTCTGTTTCAGCCCCTCTGTTTCAGCCCCTCTGTTTCAGCCCCGCTGTTCCAGCCCCTCTGTTTCTCGCCCTCTGTTTCAGCCCCTCTGTTTCTCGCCCTCTGTTTCAGCCCCTCTGTTTCAGCCCCTCTGTATCAGCACCTCTGTTTCAGCCCCTCTGTTTCTCGCCCTCTGTATCTCGCCCTATGTTTCAGCCCCTCTGTTTCAGCCCCTCTGTTTCAGCTCCTCTGTTCCAGCCCCTCTGTTTCTCGCCCTCGGTTTCTCGCCCTCTGTTTCTCGCCCTCTGTTTCTCGCTCTCAGTTTCTCGCCCTCTGTTTCAGCCCCTCTGTTTCAGCCCCTCTGTTTCAGCCCCTGTGTTTCTCGCCCTCTGTTTCAGCCCCTCTGTTTCAGCCGCTCTGTTTCAGCCCCTCTGTCTCTCGCCCTCTGTTTCAGCCCCTCTGTTCCTCGTCCTCTGCTTCAGTCCCTCTGTTTCAGCCCCTCTGTTTCAGCCCCTCTGTTTCAGCCCTTCTGTTTCAGCCCCTCTGTTTCAGCCCCTCTGTTTCTCGCCCTCTGTTTCTCGCCCTCTGTTTCTCGCCCTCTGTTTCTCGATGTCTGTTTCTCGCCCGCTGTTTCAGCCCCTCTGTTTCTCGCCCACTGTTTCAGCCCCTCTGTTTCTCGCCATCTGTTTCAGCCCCTGTGTTTCAGCCCCACTGTTTCTCGTCCTCTGTTTCAGCCCCTCTGTTTCAACCCCTCTGTTTCAGCCCCTCTGTTTCAGCCCCTCTGTTTCAGCACCTCTGTTTCTCGCCCTTTGTTTCTCCCCCTCTGTTTCAGCCCCTCTGTTTCTCGCCCTCTGTTTCATCCCCTCTGTTTCTCGCCCTCTGTTTCAGCCCTTGTGTTTCAGCCCCTCTGTATCAGCCCCTCTGTTTCAGCCCCTCTGTCTCTCGCCCTCTGTTTCTCGCCCTCGGTTTCAGCCCCTCTGTTTCTCGCCCTCTGTTTCAGCCCCTCTGTTTCTCGCCCTCTGCTTCAGTCCCTCTGTTTCAGCCCCTCTGTTTCAGCCCCTCTGTCTCTCGCCCTCTGTTTCTCGCCCTCGGTTTCAGCCCCTCTGTTTCTCGCCCTCTGTTTCAGCCCCTCTATTTCAGCCCCTCTGTTTCAGCCCCTCTGTTTCAGCCCCTGTGTTTCTCGCCCTCAGTTTCAGCCCCTCTGTTTCAGCACCTCTGTTTCAGCTCCTCTGTTTCAGCCCCTCTGTTTCAGCCCCTCTGTCTCTCGCCCTCTGTTTCTCGCCCATGGTTTCAGCCCCTCTGTTTCTCGCCCTCTGTTTCAGCCCCTCTGTTTCTCGCCCTCTGCTTCAGTCCCTCTGTTTCAGCCCCTCTGTTTCAGCCCCTCTGTTTCAGCCCTTCTGTTTCAGCCCCTCTGTTTCAGCCCCTCTGTTTCTCGCCCTCTGTTTCTCGCCCTCTGTTTCTCGCCCTCTGTTTCTCGATGTCTGTTTCTCGCCCTCTGTTTCAGCCCCTCTGTTTCTCGCCCACTGTTTCAGTCCCTCTGTTTCTCACCATCTGTTTCAGCCCCTCTGTTTCAGCCCCTCTGTTTCACGCCCTCTGTTTCAGCCCCTCTGTTTCAGCCCCTCTGTTTCATCCCCTCTGTTTCTCGCCCTCTGTTTCAGCCCCTCTGTTTCAGCCCCTCTGTTTCAGCCACTCTGTTTCAGCCCCTCTGTTTCTAGCCCTCTGTTTCTCGCCCTCTGTTTAAGCCCCTCTGTTTCAGCCCCGCTGTTTCAGCCCCACTGTTTCTCGCCCTCTGTTTCTCGCCCTCTGTTTCTCGCCCTCTGTTTCTCGCTCTCTGTTTCTCGCCCTCTGTTTTTCGCCCTCTGTTTCAGCCCCTCTGTTTCAGCCCCTCTGTTTCAGCCCCTCTGTTTCTCGTCCTCGGTTTCTCGCCCTCTGTTTCTCGCCCTCTGTTTCTCGCTCTCTGTTTCTCGCCATCTGTTTCTCGCCCTCTGTTTCAGCCCCTCTGTTTCAGCCCCTCTGTTTCAGCCCCTCTGTTTCTCGCCCTCTGTTTCAGCCCCTCTGTTTCAGCCCCTCTGTTTCAGCCCCTCTGTTTCAGCCCCTCTATTTCAGCCCCTCTGTTTCTCGCCCTCTGTTTCAGCCCCTCTGTTTCATCCCGTCTGTTTCTCGCCCTCTGTTTCAGCCCCTCTGTTTCAGCCCCTCTGTTTCAGCCACTCTGTTTCAGCCCCTCTGTTTCTAGCCCTCTGTTTCTCGCCCTCTGTTTAAGCCCCTCTGTTTCAGCCCCGCTGTTTCAGCCCCACTGTTTCTCGCCCTCTGTTTCTCGCCCTCTGTTTCTCGCCCTCTGTTTCTCGCTCTCTGTTTCTCGCCCTCTGTTTTTCGCCCTCTGTTTCAGCCCCTCTGTTTCAGCCCCTCTGTTTCAGCCCCTCTGTTTCTCGTCCTCGGTTTCTCGCCCTCTGTTTCTCGCCCTCTGTTTCTCGCACTCTGTTTCTCGCCATCTGTTTCTCGCCCTCTGTTTCAGCCCCTCTGTTTCAGCCCCTCTGTTTCAGCCCCTCTGTTTCTCGCCCTCTGTATCTCGCTCACTGTTTCTCGCCCTCTGTTTCAGCCCCTGTGTTTCAGCCCCTCTGTTTCAGCCCCTCTGTTTCAGCCCCTCTGTTTCTCGCGCTCTGTTTCAGCCCCTCTGTTTCAGCCCCTCTGTTTCAGCTCCTCTGTTTCAGCCCCTCTGTTTCAGCCCCTCTGTTTCTCGCTCTCTGTTTCTCGCCCTCTGTTTCTCGCCCTCTGTTTCAGCCCCTCTGTTTCTCGCCCTCTGTTTCAGCCCCTCTGTTTCAGCCCCTCTGTTTCAGCCCCTCTGTTTCAGCCCCTGTGTTTCTCGCCCTCTGTTTCTCGCCCTCTGTTTCTCGCCCTCAGTTTCTCGATGTCTGTTTCTCGCCCTCTGTTTCAGCCCCTCTGTTTGTCGCCCACTGTTTCAGCCCCTCTGTTTCTCGCCATCTGTTTCAGCCCCTCTGTTTCAGCCTCTCTGTTTCTCGCCCTCTGTTTCAGCCCCTCTGTTTCAGCCCCTCTGTTTCAGCCCCTCTGTTTCAGCCCCTCTGTTTCAGCACCTCTGTTTCTCGCCCTTTGTTTCTCGCGCTCTGTTTCAGCCCCTCTGTTTCAGTCCCTCTGTTTCAGCCCCTCTGTTTCAGCCCCTCTGTTTCTCGCCCTCTGTTTCAGCCCCTCAGTTTCATCCCCTCTGTTTCTCGCCCTCAGTTTCAGCCCCTCTGTTTCAGCCCCTCTGTTTCAGCCACTCTGTTTCAGCCCCTCTGTTTCTCGCCCTCTGTTTCAGCCCCTCTGTTTCAGCCCCTCTGTTTCAGCCCCTCTGCTTCAGCCCCTCTGTTTCTCGCCCTCTGTTTCTCGCCCTCTGTTTCTCGCTCTCTGTTTCTCGCCCTCTGTTTCTCGCCCTCTGTTTCAGCCCCTCTGTTTCAGCCCCTCTGTTTCAGCCCCTCTGTTTCAGCCCCTCTGTTTCAGCCCCTCTGTATCAGCCCCTCTGTTTCACGCCAACGGTTTCTCGCCCTCTGTTTCTCGCCCACTGTTTCTCGCTCTCTTTTTCTCGCCCTCTGTTTCTCGCCCTCTGTTTCAGCCCCTCTGTTTCAGCCCCTCTGTTTCAGCCCCTCTGTTTCAGCCCCTCTGTTTCTCGCCCTCTGTTTCAGCCCCTCTGTTTCAGCCCCTCTGTTTCAGCTCCTCTGTTTCAGCCCCTCTGTTTCAGCCCCTCTGTCTCTCGCCCTCTGTTTCTCGCCCTCGGTTTCAGCCCCTCTGATTCTCGCCCTCTGTTTCAGCCCCTCTGTTTCTCGCACTCTGCTTCAGTCCCTCTGTTTCAGCCCCTCTGTTTCAGCCCCTCTGTTTCAGCCCTTCTGTTTCAGCCCCTCTGTTTCAGCCCCTCTGTTTCTCGCCCTCTGTTTCAGCCCCTCTGTTTCAGCCCATCTGTTTCAGCCCCTCTGTTTCAGCCCCTCTGTTTCAACCCCTCTGTTTCAGCCCCTCTGTTTCTCGCTCTCTGTTTCAGCCCCTCTGTTTCAGCCCCTCTGTTTAGGCCCTCTGTTTCAGCCACTCTGTTTCAGCCCCTCTGTTTCTCGCACTCTGTTTCTCGCCCTCTGTTTCAGCCCCTCTGTTTCAGCCCCGCTGTTTCAGCCCCTCTGTTTCTCGCCCTCTGTTTCTCGCCCTCTGTTTCTCGCCCTCTGTTTCTCGCTCTCTGTTTCTCGCCCTCTGTTTCTCGCCCTCTGTTTCAGCCCCTCTGTTTGAGCCCCTCTGTTTCAGCCCCTCTGTTTCAGCCCCTCTGTTTCAGCCCCTCTGTTTCTCGCCCTCGGTTTCTAGCTCTCTGTTTCTCGCCCTCTGTTTCTCGCCCTCTGTTTCTCGCCCTCTGTTTCTCGCTCTCTGTTTCTCGCCCTCTGTTTCTCGCCCTCTGTTTCAGCCCCTCTGTTTCAGCCCCTCTGTTTCAGCCCCGCTGTTCCAGCCCCTCTGTTTCTCGCCCTCTGTTTCAGCCCCTCTGTTTCTCGCCCTCTGTTTCAGCCCCTCTGTTTCAGCCCCTCTGTATCAGCACCTCTGTTTCAGCCCCTCTGTTTCTCGCCCTCTGTATCTCGCCCTATGTTTCAGCCCCTCTGTTTCAGCCCCTCTGTTTCAGCCCCTCTGTTCCAGCCCCTCTGTTTCTCGCCCTCGGTTTCTCGCCCTCTGTTTCTCGCCCTCTGTTTCTCGCTCTCAGTTTCTCGCCCTCTGTTTCAGCCCCTCTGTTTCAGCCCCTCTGTTTCAGCCCCTGTGTTTCTCGCCCTCTGTTTCAGCCCCTCTGTTTCAGCCGCTCTGTTTCAGCTCCTCTGTTTCAGCCCCTCTGTTTCAGCCCCTCTGTCTCTCGCCCTCTGTTTCAGCCCCTCTGTTCCTCGTCCTCTGCTTCAGTCCCTCTGTTTCAGCCCCTCTGTTTCAGCCCCTCTGTTTCAGCCCTTCTGTTTCAGCCCCTCTGTTTCAGCCCCTCTGTTTCTCGCCCTCTGTTTCTCGCCCTCTGTTTCTCGCCCTCTGTTTCTCGATGTCTGTTTCTCGCCCTCTGTTTCAGCCCCTCTGTTTCTCGCCCACTGTTTCAGCCCCTCTGTTTCTCGCCATCTGTTTCAGCCCCTGTGTTTCAGCCCCACTGTTTCTCGTCCTCTGTTTCAGCCCCTCTGTTTCAGCCCCTCTGTTTCAGCCCCTCTGTTTCAGCCCCTCTGTTTCAGCACCTCTGTTTCTCGCCCTTTGTTTCTCCCCCTCTGTTTCAGCCCCTCTGTTTCTCGCCCTCTGTTTCATCCCCTCTGTTTCTCGCCCTCTGTTTCAGCCCTTGTGTTTCAGCCCCTCTGTATCAGCCCCTCTGTTTCAGCCCCTCTGTCTCTCGCCCTCTGTTTCTCGCCCTCGGTTTCAGCCCCTCTGTTTCTCGCCCTCTGTTTCAGCCCCTCTGTTTCTCGCCCTCTGCTTCAGTCCCTCTGTTTCAGCCCCTCTGTTTCAGCCCCTCTGTCTCTCGCCCTCTGTTTCTCGCCCTCGGTTTCAGCCCCTCTGTTTCTCGCCCTCTGTTTCAGCCCCTCTATTTCAGCCCCTCTGTTTCAGCCCCTCTGTTTCAGCCCCTGTGTTTCTCGCCCTCTGTTTCAGCCCCTCTGTTTCAGCACCTCTGTTTCAGCTCCTCTGTTTCAGCCCCTCTGTTTCAGCCCCTCTGTCTCTCGCCCTCTGTTTCTCGCCCATGGTTTCAGCCCCTCTGTTTCTCGCCCTCTGTTTCAGCCCCTCTGTTTCTCGCCCTCTGCTTCAGTCCCTCTGTTTCAGCCCCTCTGTTTCAGCCCCTCTGTTTCAGCCCTTCTGTTTCAGCCCCTCTGTTTCAGCCCCTCTGTTTCTCGCCCTCTGTTTCTCGCCCTCTGTTTCTCGCCCTCTGTTTCTCGATGTCTGTTTCTCGCCCTCTGTTTCAGCCCCTCTGTTTCTCGCCCACTGTTTCAGTCCCTCTGTTTCTCACCATCTGTTTCAGCCCCTCTGTTTCAGCCCCTCTGTTTCACGCCCTCTGTTTCAGCCCCTCTGTTTCAGCCCCTCTGTTTCAGCCCCACTGTTTCTCGCCCTCTGTTTCAGCCCCTCTGTTTCTCGCCCTCTGTTTCAGCCCCTCTGTTTCAGCCCCTCTGTTTCAGCCCCTCTGTTTCAGCCCCTCTATTTCAGCCCCTCTGTTTCTCGCCCTCTGTTTCAGCCCCTCTGTTTCATCCCCTCTGTTTCTCGCCCTCTGTTTCAGCCTCTCTGTTTCAGCCCCTCTGTTTCAGCCACTCTGTTTCAGCCCCTCTGTTTCTAGCCCTCTGTTTCTCGCCCTCTGTTTAAGCCCCTCTGTTTCAGCCCCGCTGTTTCAGCCCCACTGTTTCTCGCCCTCTGTTTCTCGCCCTCTGTTTCTCGCCCTCTGTTTCTCGCTCTCTGTTTCTCGCCCTCTGTTTTTCGCCCTCTGTTTCAGCCCCTCTGTTTCAGCCCCTCTGTTTCAGCCCCTCTGTTTCTCGTCCTCGGTTTCTCGCCCTCTGTTTCTCGCCCTCTGTTTCTCGCTCTCTGTTTCTCGCCATCTGTTTCTCGCCCTCTGTTTCAGCCCCTCTGTTTCAGCCCCTCTGTTTCAGCCCCTCTGTTTCTCGCCCTCTGTTTCTCGCTCACTGTTTCTCGCCCTCTGTTTCAGCCCCTGTGTTTCAGCCCCACTGTTTCAGCCCCTCTGTTTCAGCCCCTCTGTTTCTCGCCCTCTGTTTCAGCCCCTCTGTTTCAGCCCCTCTGTTTCAGCTCCTCTGTTTCAGCCCCTCTGTTTCAGCCCCTCTGTTTCTCGCTCTCTGTTTCTCGCCCTCTGTTTCTCGCCCTCTGTTTCAGCCCCTCTGTTTCTCGCCCTCTGTTTCAGCCCCTCTGTTTCAGCCCCTCTGTTTCAGCCCCTCTGTTTCAGCCCCTTTGTTTCTCGCCCTCTGTTTCTCGCCCTCTGTTTCGCGCCCTCAGTTTCTCGATGTCTGTTTCTCGCCCTCTGTTTCAGCCCCTCTGTTTGTCGCCCACTGTTTCAGCCCCTCTGTTTCTCGCCATCTGTTTCAGCCCCTCTGTTTCAGCTTCTCTGTTTCTCGCCCTCTGTTTCAGCCCCTCTGTTTCAGCCCCTCTGTTTCAGCCCCTCTGTTTCAGCCCCTCTGTTTCAGCACCTCTGTTTCTCGCCCTTTGTTTCTCGCGCTCTGTTTCAGCCCCTCTGTTTCAGTCCCTCTGTTTCAGCCCCTCTGTTTCAGCCCCTCTGTTTCAGCCCCTCTGTTTCTCGCCCTCTGTTTCAGCCCCTCAGTTTCATCCCCTCTGTTTCTCGCCCTCAGTTTCAGCCCCTCTGTGTCAGCCCCTCTGTTTCAGCCACTCTGTTTCAGCCCCTCTGTTTCTCGCCCTCTGTTTCAGCCCCTCTGTTTCAGCCCCTCTGTTTCAGCCCCTCTGTTTCAGCCCCTCTGTTTCTCGCCCTCTGTTCCTCGCCCTCTGTTTCTCGCTCTCTGTTTCTCGCCCTCTGTTTCTCGCCCTCTGTTTCAGCCCCTCTGTTTCAGCCCCTCTGTTTCAGCCCCTCTGTTTCAGCCCCTCTGTTTCAGCCCCTCTGTATCAGCCCCTCTGTTTCACGCCAACGGTTTCTATCCCTCTGTTTCTCGCCCACTGTTTCTCGCTCTCTTTTTCTCGCCTTCTGTTTCTCGCCCTCTGTTTCAGCCCCTCTGTTTCAGCCCCTCTGTTTCAGCCCCTCTGTTCCAGCCCCTCTGTTTCTCGCCCTCGGTTTCTCGCCCTCTGTTTCTCGCCCTCTGTTTCTCGCTCTCTGTTTCTCGCCCTCTGTTTCAGCCCCTCTGTTTCAGCCCCTCTGTTTCAGCCCCTGTGTTTCTCGCCCTCTATTTCAGCCCCTCTGTTTCAGCCGCTCTGTTTCAGCTCCTCTGTTTCAGCCCCTCTGTTTCAGCCCCTCTGTCTCTCGCCCTCTGTTTCTCGCCCTCGGTTTCAGCCCCTCTGTTTCTCGCCCTCTGTTTCAGCCCCTCTGTTCCTCGCCCTCTGCTTCAGTCCCTCTGTTTCAGCCCCTCTGTTTCAGTCCCTCTGTTTCAGCCCTTCTGTTTCAGCCCCTCTGTTTCAGCCCCTCTGTTTCTCGCCCTCTGTTTCTCGCCCTCTGTTTCTCGCCCTCTGTTTCTCGATGTCTGTTTCTCGCCCTCTGTTTCAGCCACTCTGTTTCTCGCCCACTGTTTCAGCCCCTCTGTTTCTCGCCATCTGTTTCAGCCCCTCTGTTTCAGCCCCACTGTTTCTCGTCCTCTGTTTCAGCCCCTCTGCTTCAGTCCCTCTGTTTCAGCCCCTCTGTTTCAGCCCCTCTGTTTCAGCACCTCTGTTTCACGCCCTTTGTTTCTCCCCCTCTGTTTCAGCCCCTCTGTTTCTCGCCCTCTGTTTCTCGCTCTCTGTTTCTCGCCCTCTGTTTCTCGCCCTCGGTTTCAGCCCCTCTGTTTCTCGCCCTCTGTTTCAGCCCCTCTGTTTCTCGCCCTCTGCTTCAGTCCCTCTGTTTCAGCCCCTCTGTTTCAGCCCCTCTGTCTCTCGCCCTCTGTTTCTCGCCCTCGGTTTCAGCCCCTCTGTTTCTCGCCCTCTGTTTCAGCCCCTCTGTTTCAGCCCCTCTGTTTCAGCCCCTCTGTTTCAGCCCCTGTGTTTCTCGCCCTCTGTTTCAGCCCCTCTGTTTCAGCACCTCTGTTTCAGCTCCTCTGTTTCAGCCCCTCTGTTTCAGCCCCTCTGTCTCTCGCCCTCTGTTTCTCGCCCTCGGTTTCAGCCCCTCTGTTTCTCGCCCTCTGTTTCAGCCCCTCTGTTTCTCGCCCTCTGCTTCAGTCCCTCTGTTTCAGCCCCTCTGTTTCAGCCCTTCTGTTTCAGCCCCTCTGTTTCAGCCCCTCTGTTTCTCGCCCTCTGTTTCTCGCCCTCTGTTTCAGCCCCTCTGTTTCTCGCCCACTGTTTCAGTCCCTCTGTTTCTCACCATCTGTTTCAGCCCCTCTGTTTCAGCCCCTCTGTTTCTCGCCCTCTGTTTCAGCCCCTCTGTTTCAGCCCCTCTGTTTCAGCCCCTCTGTTTCTCGCCCTCTGTTTCATCCCCTCTGTTTCTCGCCCTCTGTTTCAGCCCCTCTGTTTCAGCCCCTCTGTTTCAGCCCCTCTGTTTCAGCCCCTCTGTTTCAGCCCCTCTGTTTCATCCCCTCTGTTTCTCGCCCTCTGTTTCAGCCCCTCTGTTTCAGCCCCTCTGTTTCAGCCACTCTGTTTCAGCCCCTCTGTTTCAGCCCCTCTGTTTCAGCCCCGCTGTTCCAGCCCCTCTGTTTCTCGCCCTCTGTTTCAGCCCCTCTGTTTCTCGCCCTCTGTTTCAGCCCCTCTGTTTCAGCCCCTCTGTATCAGCACCTCTGTTTCAGCCCCTCTGTTTCTCGCCCTCTGTATCTCGCCCTATGTTTCAGCCCCTCTGTTTCAGCCCCTCTGTTTCAGCCCCTCTGTTCCAGCCCCTCTGTTTCTCGCCCTCGGTTTCTCGCCCTCTGTTTCTCGCCCTCTGTTTCTCGCTCTCAGTTTCTCGCCCTCTGTTTCAGCCCCTCTGTTTCAGCCCCTCTGTTTCAGCCCCTGTGTTTCTCGCCCTCTGTTTCAGCCCCTCTGTTTCAGCCGCTCTGTTTCAGCTCCTCTGTTTCAGCCCCTCTGTTTCAGCCCCTCTGTCTCTCGCCCTCTGTTTCAGCCCCTCTGTTCCTCGTCCTCTGCTTCAGTCCCTCTGTTTCAGCCCCTCTG
This sequence comes from Stegostoma tigrinum, assembly GCF_030684315.1. Lineage (NCBI taxonomy): Eukaryota > Metazoa > Chordata > Chondrichthyes > Orectolobiformes > Stegostomatidae > Stegostoma > Stegostoma tigrinum. Next base: position 31,688,611 of record NC_081387.1, on the reverse strand, counting down.
TTTCAGCCCCTCTGTTTCAGCCCTTCTGTTTCAGCCCCTCTGTTTCAGCCCCTCTGTTTCTCGCCCTCTGTTTCTCGCCCTCTGTTTCTCGCCCTCTGTTTCTCGATGTCTGTTTCTCGCCCTCTGTTTCAGCCCCTCTGTTTCTCGCCCACTGTTTCAGCCCCTCTGTTTCTCGCCATCTGTTTCAGCCCCTGTGTTTCAGCCCCACTGTTTCTCGTCCTCTGTTTCAGCCCCTCTGTTTCAGCCCCTCTGTTTCAGCCCCTCTGTTTCAGCCCCTCTGTTTCAGCACCTCTGTTTCTCGCCCTTTGTTTCTCCCCCTCTGTTTCAGCCCCTCTGTTTCTCGCCCTCTGTTTCATCCCCTCTGTTTCTCGCCCTCTGTTTCAGCCCTTGTGTTTCAGCCCCTCTGTATCAGCCCCTCTGTTTCAGCCCCTCTGTCTCTCGCCCTCTGTTTCTCGCCCTCGGTTTCAGCCCCTCTGTTTCTCGCCCTCTGTTTCAGCCCCTCTGTTTCTCGCCCTCTGCTTCAGTCCCTCTGTTTCAGCCCCTCTGTTTCAGCCCCTCTGTCTCTCGCCCTCTGTTTCTCGCCCTCGGTTTCAGCCCCTCTGTTTCTCGCCCTCTGTTTCAGCCCCTCTATTTCAGCCCCTCTGTTTCAGCCCCTCTGTTTCAGCCCCTGTGTTTCTCGCCCTCAGTTTCAGCCCCTCTGTTTCAGCACCTCTGTTTCAGCTCCTCTGTTTCAGCCCCTCTGTTTCAGCCCCTCTGTCTCTCGCCCTCTGTTTCTCGCCCATGGTTTCAGCCCCTCTGTTTCTCGCCCTCTGTTTCAGCCCCTCTGTTTCTCGCCCTCTGCTTCAGTCCCTCTGTTTCAGCCCCTCTGTTTCAGCCCCTCTGTTTCAGCCCTTCTGTTTCAGCCCCTCTGTTTCAGCCCCTCTGTTTCTCGCCCTCTGTTTCTCGCCCTCTGTTTCTCGCCCTCTGTTTCTCGATGTCTGTTTCTCGCCCTCTGTTTCAGCCCCTCTGTTTCTCGCCCACTGTTTCAGTCCCTCTGTTTCTCACCATCTGTTTCAGCCCCTCTGTTTCAGCCCCTCTGTTTCACGCCCTCTGTTTCAGCCCCTCTGTTTCAGCCCCTCTGTTTCATCCCCTCTGTTTCTCGCCCTCTGTTTCAGCCCCTCTGTTTCAGCCCCTCTGTTTCAGCCACTCTGTTTCAGCCCCTCTGTTTCTAGCCCTCTGTTTCTCGCCCTCTGTTTAAGCCCCTCTGTTTCAGCCCCGCTGTTTCAGCCCCACTGTTTCTCGCCCTCTGTTTCTCGCCCTCTGTTTCTCGCCCTCTGTTTCTCGCTCTCTGTTTCTCGCCCTCTGTTTTTCGCCCTCTGTTTCAGCCCCTCTGTTTCAGCCCCTCTGTTTCAGCCCCTCTGTTTCTCGTCCTCGGTTTCTCGCCCTCTGTTTCTCGCCCTCTGTTTCTCGCTCTCTGTTTCTCGCCATCTGTTTCTCGCCCTCTGTTTCAGCCCCTCTGTTTCAGCCCCTCTGTTTCAGCCCCTCTGTTTCTCGCCCTCTGTTTCAGCCCCTCTGTTTCAGCCCCTCTGTTTCAGCCCCTCTGTTTCAGCCCCTCTATTTCAGCCCCTCTGTTTCTCGCCCTCTGTTTCAGCCCCTCTGTTTCATCCCGTCTGTTTCTCGCCCTCTGTTTCAGCCCCTCTGTTTCAGCCCCTCTGTTTCAGCCACTCTGTTTCAGCCCCTCTGTTTCTAGCCCTCTGTTTCTCGCCCTCTGTTTAAGCCCCTCTGTTTCAGCCCCGCTGTTTCAGCCCCACTGTTTCTCGCCCTCTGTTTCTCGCCCTCTGTTTCTCGCCCTCTGTTTCTCGCTCTCTGTTTCTCGCCCTCTGTTTTTCGCCCTCTGTTTCAGCCCCTCTGTTTCAGCCCCTCTGTTTCAGCCCCTCTGTTTCTCGTCCTCGGTTTCTCGCCCTCTGTTTCTCGCCCTCTGTTTCTCGCACTCTGTTTCTCGCCATCTGTTTCTCGCCCTCTGTTTCAGCCCCTCTGTTTCAGCCCCTCTGTTTCAGCCCCTCTGTTTCTCGCCCTCTGTTTCTCGCTCACTGTTTCTCGCCCTCTGTTTCAGCCCCTGTGTTTCAGCCCCTCTGTTTCAGCCCCTCTGTTTCAGCCCCTCTGTTTCTCGCGCTCTGTTTCAGCCCCTCTGTTTCAGCCCCTCTGTTTCAGCTCCTCTGTTTCAGCCCCTCTGTTTCAGCCCCTCTGTTTCTCGCTCTCTGTTTCTCGCCCTCTGTTTCTCGCCCTCTGTTTCAGCCCCTCTGTTTCTCGCCCTCTGTTTCAGCCCCTCTGTTTCAGCCCCTCTGTTTCAGCCCCTCTGTTTCAGCCCCTGTGTTTCTCGCCCTCTGTTTCTCGCCCTCTGTTTCTCGCCCTCAGTTTCTCGATGTCTGTTTCTCGCCCTCTGTTTCAGCCCCTCTGTTTGTCGCCCACTGTTTCAGCCCCTCTGTTTCTCGCCATCTGTTTCAGCCCCTCTGTTTCAGCCTCTCTGTTTCTCGCCCTCTGTTTCAGCCCCTCTGTTTCAGCCCCTCTGTTTCAGCCCCTCTGTTTCAGCCCCTCTGTTTCAGCACCTCTGTTTCTCGCCCTTTGTTTCTCGCGCTCTGTTTCAGCCCCTCTGTTTCAGTCCCTCTGTTTCAGCCCCTCTGTTTCAGCCCCTCTGTTTCTCGCCCTCTGTTTCAGCCCCTCAGTTTCATCCCCTCTGTTTCTCGCCCTCAGTTTCAGCCCCTCTGTTTCAGCCCCTCTGTTTCAGCCACTCTGTTTCAGCCCCTCTGTTTCTCGCCCTCTGTTTCAGCCCCTCTGTTTCAGCCCCTCTGTTTCAGCCCCTCTGCTTCAGCCCCTCTGTTTCTCGCCCTCTGTTTCTCGCCCTCTGTTTCTCGCTCTCTGTTTCTCGCCCTCTGTTTCTCGCCCTCTGTTTCAGCCCCTCTGTTTCAGCCCCTCTGTTTCAGCCCCTCTGTTTCAGCCCCTCTGTTTCAGCCCCTCTGTATCAGCCCCTCTGTTTCACGCCAACGGTTTCTCGCCCTCTGTTTCTCGCCCACTGTTTCTCGCTCTCTTTTTCTCGCCCTCTGTTTCTCGCCCTCTGTTTCAGCCCCTCTGTTTCAGCCCCTCTGTTTCAGCCCCTCTGTTTCAGCCCCTCTGTTTCAGCCCCTCTGTTTCTCGCCCTCTGTTTCAGCCCCTCTGTTTCAGCCCCTCTGTTTCAGCTCCTCTGTTTCAGCCCCTCTGTTTCAGCCCCTCTGTCTCTCGCCCTCTGTTTCTCGCCCTCGGTTTCAGCCCCTCTGTTTCTCGCCCTCTGTTTCAGCCCCTCTGTTTCTCGCACTCTGCTTCAGTCCCTCTGTTTCAGCCCCTCTGTTTCAGCCCCTCTGTTTCAGCCCTTCTGTTTCAGCCCCTCTGTTTCAGCCCCTCTGTTTCTCGCCCTCTGTTTCAGCCCCTCTGTTTCAGCCCATGTGTTTCAGCCCCTCTGTTTCAGCCCCTCTGTTTCAACCCCTCTGTTTCAGCCCCTCTGTTTCTCGCTCTCTGTTTCAGCCCCTCTGTTTCAGCCCCTCTGTTTAGGCCCTCTGTTTCAGCCACTCTGTTTCAGCCCCTCTGTTTCAGCCCCGCTGTTTCAGCCCCTCTGTTTCTCGCCCTCTGTTTCTCGCCCTCTGTTTCTCGCCCTCTGTTTCTCGCTCTCTGTTTCTCGCCCTCTGTTTCTCGCCCTCTGTTTCAGCCCCTCTGTTTGAGCCCCTCTGTTTCAGCCCCTCTGTTTCAGCCCCTCTGTTTCAGCCCCTCTGTTTCTCGCCCTCGGTTTCTAGCTCTCTGTTTCTCGCCCTCTGTTTCTCGCCCTCTGTTTCTCGCCCTCTGTTTCTCGCTCTCTGTTTCTCGCCCTCTGTTTCTCGCCCTCTGTTTCAGCCCCTCTGTTTCAGCCCCTCTGTTTCAGCCCCGCTGTTCCAGCCCCTCTGTTTCTCGCCCTCTGTTTCAGCCCCTCTGTTTCTCGCCCTCTGTTTCAGCCCCTCTGTTTCAGCCCCTCTGTATCAGCACCTCTGTTTCAGCCCCTCTGTTTCTCGCCCTCTGTATCTCGCCCTATGTTTCAGCCCCTCTGTTTCAGCCCCTCTGTTTCAGCCCCTCTGTTCCAGCCCCTCTGTTTCTCGCCCTCGGTTTCTCGCCCTCTGTTTCTCGCCCTCTGTTTCTCGCTCTCAGTTTCTCGCCCTCTGTTTCAGCCCCTCTGTTTCAGCCCCTCTGTTTCAGCCCCTGTGTTTCTCGCCCTCTGTTTCAGCCCCTCTGTTTCAGCCGCTCTGTTTCAGCTCCTCTGTTTCAGCCCCTCTGTTTCAGCCCCTCTGTCTCTCGCCCTCTGTTTCAGCCCCTCTGTTCCTCGTCCTCTGCTTCAGTCCCTCTGTTTCAGCCCCTATGTTTCAGCCCCTCTGTTTCAGCCCCTCTGTTTCAGCCCCTCTGTTCCAGCCCCTCTGTTTCTCGCCCTCGGTTTCTCGCCCTCTGTTTCTCGCCCTCTGTTTCTCGCTCTCAGTTTCTCGCCCTCTGTTTCAGCCCCTCTGTTTCAGCCCCTCTGTTTCAGCCCCTGTGTTTCTCGCCCTCTGTTTCAGCCCCTCTGTTTCAGCCGCTCTGTTTCAGCCCCTCTGTTTCAGCCCCTCTGTTTAGGCCCTCTGTTTCAGCCACTCTGTTTCAGCCCCTCTGTTTCTCGCCCTCTGTTTCTCGCCCTCTGTTTCAGCCCCTCTGTTTCAGCCCCGCTGTTTCAGCCCCTCTGTTTCTCGCCCTCTGTTTCTCGCCCTCTGTTTCTCGCCCTCTGTTTCTCGCTCTCTGTTTCTCGCCCTCTGTTTCTCGCCCTCTGTTTCAGCCCCTCTGTTTGAGCCCCTCTGTTTCAGCCCCTCTGTTTCAGCCCCTCTGTTTCAGCCGCTCTGTTTCTCGCCCTCGGTTTCTAGCTCTCTGTTTCTCGCCCTCTGTTTCTCGCCCTCTGTTTCTCGCCCTCTGTTTCTCGCTCTCTGTTTCTCGCCCTCTGTTTCTCGCCCTCTGTTTCAGCCCCTCTGTTTCAGCCCCTCTGTTTCAGCCCCGCTGTTCCAGCCCCTCTGTTTCTCGCCCTCTGTTTCAGCCCCTCTGTTTCTCGCCCTCTGTTTCAGCCCCTCTGTTTCAGCCCCTCTGTATCAGCACCTCTGTTTCAGCCCCTCTGTTTCTCGCCCTCTGTATCTCGCCCTATGTTTCAGCCCCTCTGTTTCAGCCCCTCTGTTTCAGCTCCTCTGTTCCAGCCCCTCTGTTTCTCGCCCTCGGTTTCTCGCCCTCTGTTTCTCGCCCTCTGTTTCTCGCTCTCAGTTTCTCGCCCTCTGTTTCAGCCCCTCTGTTTCAGCCCCTCTGTTTCAGCCCCTGTGTTTCTCGCCCTCTGTTTCAGCCCCTCTGTTTCAGCCGCTCTGTTTCAGCCCCTCTGTCTCTCGCCCTCTGTTTCAGCCCCTCTGTTCCTCGTCCTCTGCTTCAGTCCCTCTGTTTCAGCCCCTCTGTTTCAGCCCCTCTGTTTCAGCCCTTCTGTTTCAGCCCCTCTGTTTCAGCCCCTCTGTTTCTCGCCCTCTGTTTCTCGCCCTCTGTTTCTCGCCCTCTGTTTCTCGATGTCTGTTTCTCGCCCGCTGTTTCAGCCCCTCTGTTTCTCGCCCACTGTTTCAGCCCCTCTGTTTCTCGCCATCTGTTTCAGCCCCTGTGTTTCAGCCCCACTGTTTCTCGTCCTCTGTTTCAGCCCCTCTGTTTCAACCCCTCTGTTTCAGCCCCTCTGTTTCAGCCCCTCTGTTTCAGCACCTCTGTTTCTCGCCCTTTGTTTCTCCCCCTCTGTTTCAGCCCCTCTGTTTCTCGCCCTCTGTTTCATCCCCTCTGTTTCTCGCCCTCTGTTTCAGCCCTTGTGTTTCAGCCCCTCTGTATCAGCCCCTCTGTTTCAGCCCCTCTGTCTCTCGCCCTCTGTTTCTCGCCCTCGGTTTCAGCCCCTCTGTTTCTCGCCCTCTGTTTCAGCCCCTCTGTTTCTCGCCCTCTGCTTCAGTCCCTCTGTTTCAGCCCCTCTGTTTCAGCCCCTCTGTCTCTCGCCCTCTGTTTCTCGCCCTCGGTTTCAGCCCCTCTGTTTCTCGCCCTCTGTTTCAGCCCCTCTATTTCAGCCCCTCTGTTTCAGCCCCTCTGTTTCAGCCCCTGTGTTTCTCGCCCTCAGTTTCAGCCCCTCTGTTTCAGCACCTCTGTTTCAGCTCCTCTGTTTCAGCCCCTCTGTTTCAGCCCCTCTGTCTCTCGCCCTCTGTTTCTCGCCCATGGTTTCAGCCCCTCTGTTTCTCGCCCTCTGTTTCAGCCCCTCTGTTTCTCGCCCTCTGCTTCAGTCCCTCTGTTTCAGCCCCTCTGTTTCAGCCCCTCTGTTTCAGCCCTTCTGTTTCAGCCCCTCTGTTTCAGCCCCTCTGTTTCTCGCCCTCTGTTTCTCGCCCTCTGTTTCTCGCCCTCTGTTTCTCGATGTCTGTTTCTCGCCCTCTGTTTCAGCCCCTCTGTTTCTCGCCCACTGTTTCAGTCCCTCTGTTTCTCACCATCTGTTTCAGCCCCTCTGTTTCAGCCCCTCTGTTTCACGCCCTCTGTTTCAGCCCCTCTGTTTCAGCCCCTCTGTTTCATCCCCTCTGTTTCTCGCCCTCTGTTTCAGCCCCTCTGTTTCAGCCCCTCTGTTTCAGCCACTCTGTTTCAGCCCCTCTGTTTCTAGCCCTCTGTTTCTCGCCCTCTGTTTAAGCCCCTCTGTTTCAGCCCCGCTGTTTCAGCCCCACTGTTTCTCGCCCTCTGTTTCTCGCCCTCTGTTTCTCGCCCTCTGTTTCTCGCTCTCTGTTTCTCGCCCTCTGTTTTTCGCCCTCTGTTTCAGCCCCTCTGTTTCAGCACCTCTGTTTCAGCCCCTCTGTTTCTCGTCCTCGGTTTCTCGCCCTCTGTTTCTCGCCCTCTGTTTCTCGCTCTCTGTTTCTCGCCATCTGTTTCTCGCCCTCTGTTTCAGCCCCTCTGTTTCAGCCCCTCTGTTTCAGCCCCTCTGTTTCTCGCCCTCTGTTTCAGCCCCTCTGTTTCAGCCCCTCTGTTTCAGCCCCTCTGTTTCAGCCCCTCTATTTCAGCCCCTCTGTTTCTCGCCCTCTGTTTCAGCCCCTCTGTTTCATCCCGTCTGTTTCTCGCCCTCTGTTTCAGCCCCTCTGTTTCAGCCCCTCTGTTTCAGCCACTCTGTTTCAGCCCCTCTGTTTCTAGCCCTCTGTTTCTCGCCCTCTGTTTAAGCCCCTCTGTTTCAGCCCCGCTGTTTCAGCCCCACTGTTTCTCGCCCTCTGTTTCTCGCCCTCTGTTTCTCGCCCTCTGTTTCTCGCTCTCTGTTTCTCGCCCTCTGTTTTTCGCCCTCTGTTTCAGCCCCTCTGTTTCAGCCCCTCTGTTTCAGCCCCTCTGTTTCTCGTCCTCGGTTTCTCGCCATCTGTTTCTCGCCCTCTGTTTCTCGCACTCTGTTTCTCGCCATCTGTTTCTCGCCCTCTGTTTCAGCCCCTCTGTTTCAGCCCCTCTGTTTCAGCCCCTCTGTTTCTCGCCCTCTGTATCTCGCTCACTGTTTCTCGCCCTCTGTTTCAGCCCCTGTGTTTCAGCCCCTCTGTTTCAGCCCCTCTGTTTCAGCCCCTCTGTTTCTCGCGCTCTGTTTCAGCCCCTCTGTTTCAGCCCCTCTGTTTCAGCTCCTCTGTTTCAGCCCCTCTGTTTCAGCCCCTCTGTTTCTCGCTCTCTGTTTCTCGCCCTCTGTTTCTCGCCCTCTGTTTCAGCCCCTCTGTTTCTCGCCCTCTGTTTCAGCCCCTCTGTTTCAGCCCCTCTGTTTCAGCCCCTCTGTTTCAGCCCCTGTGTTTCTCGCCCTCTGTTTCTCGCCCTCTGTTTCTCGCCCTCAGTTTCTCGATGTCTGTTTCTCGCCCTCTGTTTCAGCCCCTCTGTTTGTCGCCCACTGTTTCAGCCCCTCTGTTTCTCGCCATCTGTTTCAGCCCCTCTGTTTCAGCCTCTCTGTTTCTCGCCCTCTGTTTCAGCCCCTCTGTTTCAGCCCCTCTGTTTCAGCCCCTCTGTTTCAGCCCCTCTGTTTCAGCACCTCTGTTTCTCGCCCTTTGTTTCTCGCGCTCTGTTTCAGCCCCTCTGTTTCAGTCCCTCTGTTTCAGCCCCTCTGTTTCAGCCCCTCTGTTTCTCGCCCTCTGTTTCAGCCCCTCAGTTTCATCCCCTCTGTTTCTCGCCCTCAGTTTCAGCCCCTCTGTTTCAGCCCCTCTGTTTCAGCCACTCTGTTTCAGCCCCTCTGTTTCTCGCCCTCTGTTTCAGCCCCTCTGTTTCAGCCCCTCTGTTTCAGCCCCTCTGCTTCAGCCCCTCTGTTTCTCGCCCTCTGTTTCTCGCCCTATGTTTCTCGCTCTCTGTTTCTCGCCCTCTGTTTCTCGCCCTCTGTTTCAGCCCCTCTGTTTCAGCCCCTCTGTTTCAGCCCCTCTGTTTCAGCCCCTCTGTTTCAGCCCCTCTGTATCAGCCCCTCTGTTTCACGCCAACGGTTTCTCGCCCTCTGTTTCTCGCCCACTGTTTCTCGCTCTCTTTTTCTCGCCCTCTGTTTCTCGCCCTCTGTTTCAGCCCCTCTGTTTCAGCCCCTCTGTTTCAGCCCCTCTGTTTCAGCCCCTCTGTTTCTCGCCCTCTGTTTCAGCCCCTCTGTTTCAGCCCCTCTGTTTCAGCTCCTCTGTTTCAGCCCCTCTGTTTCAGCCCCTCTGTCTCTCGCCCTCTGTTTCTCGCCCTCGGTTTCAGCCCCTCTGTTTCTCGCCCTCTGTTTCAGCCCCTCTGTTTCTCGCACTCTGCTTCAGTCCCTCTGTTTCAGCCCCTCTGTTTCAGCCCCTCTGTTTCAGCCCTTCTGTTTCAGCCCCTCTGTTTCAGCCCCTCTGTTTCTCGCCCTCTGTTTCAGCCCCTCTGTTTCAGCCCATCTGTTTCAGCCCCTCTGTTTCAGCCCCTCTGTTTCAACCCCTCTGTTTCAGCCCCTCTGTTTCTCGCTCTCTGTTTCAGCCCCTCTGTTTCAGCCCCTCTGTTTAGGCCCTCTGTTTCAGCCACTCTGTTTCAGCCCCTCTGTTTCTCGCACTCTGTTTCTCGCCCTCTGTTTCAGCCCCTCTGTTTCAGCCCCGCTGTTTCAGCCCCTCTGTTTCTCGCCCTCTGTTTCTCGCCCTCTGTTTCTCGCCCTCTGTTTCTCGCTCTCTGTTTCTCGCCCTCTGTTTCTCGCCCTCTGTTTCAGCCCCTCTGTTTGAGCCCCTCTGTTTCAGCCCCTCTGTTTCAGCCCCTCTGTTTCAGCCCCTCTGTTTCTCGCCCTCGGTTTCTAGCTCTCTGTTTCTCGCCCTCTGTTTCTCGCCCTCTGTTTCTCGCCCTCTGTTTCTCGCTCTCTGTTTCTCGCCCTCTGTTTCTCGCCCTCTGTTTCAGCCCCTCTGTTTCAGCCCCTCTGTTTCAGCCCCGCTGTTCCAGCCCCTCTGTTTCTCGCCCTCTGTTTCAGCCCCTCTGTTTCTCGCCCTCTGTTTCAGCCCCTCTGTTTCAGCCCCTCTGTATCAGCACCTCTGTTTCAGCCCCTCTGTTTCTCGCCCTCTGTATCTCGCCCTATGTTTCAGCCACTCTGTTTCAGCCCCTCTGTTTCTCGCACTCTGTTTCTCGCCCTCTGTTTCAGCCCCTCTGTTTCAGCCCCTGTGTTTCTCGCCCTCTGTTTCAGCCCCTCTGTTTCAGCCGCTCTGTTTCAGCTCCTCTGTTTCAGCCCCTCTGTTTCAGCCCCTCTGTCTCTCGCCCTCTGTTTCAGCCCCTCTGTTCCTCGTCCTCTGCTTCAGTCCCTCTGTTTCAGCCCCTCTGTTTCAGCCCCTCTGTTTCAGCCCTTCTGTTTCAGCCCCTCTGTTTCAGCCCCTCTGTTTCTCGCCCTCTGTTTCTCGCCCTCTGTTTCTCGCCCTCTGTTTCTCGATGTCTGTTTCTCGCCCTCTGTTTCAGCCCCTCTGTTTCTCGCCCACTGTTTCAGCCCCTCTGTTTCTCGCCATCTGTTTCAGCCCCTGTGTTTCAGCCCCACTGTTTCTCGTCCTCTGTTTCAGCCCCTCTGTTTCAGCCCCTCTGTTTCAGCCCCTCTGTTTCAGCCCCTCTGTTTCAGCACCTCTGTTTCTCGCCCTTTGTTTCTCCCCCTCTGTTTCAGCCCCTCTGTTTCTCGCCCTCTGTTTCATCCCCTCTGTTTCTCGCCCTCTGTTTCAGCCCTTGTGTTTCAGCCCCTCTGTATCAGCCCCTCTGTTTCAGCCCCTCTGTCTCTCGCCCTCTGTTTCTCGCCCTCGGTTTCAGCCCCTCTGTTTCTCGTCCTCTGTTTCAGCCCCTCTGTTTCTCGCCCTCTGCTTCAGTCCCTCTGTTTCAGCCCCTCTGTTTCAGCCCCTCTGTCTCTCGCCCTCTGTTTCTCGCCCTCGGTTTCAGCCCCTCTGTTTCTCGCCCTCTGTTTCAGCCCCTCTATTTCAGCCCCTCTGTTTCAGCCCCTCTGTTTCAGCCCCTGTGTTTCTCGCCCTCTGTTTCAGCCCCTCTGTTTCAGCACCTCTGTTTCAGCTCCTCTGTTTCAGCCCCTCTGTTTCAGCCCCTCTGTCTCTCGCCCTCTGTTTCTCGCCCATGGTTTCAGCCCCTCTGTTTCTCGCCCTCTGTTTCAGCCCCTCTGTTTCTCGCCCTCTGCTTCAGTCCCTCTGTTTCAGCCCCTCTGTTTCAGCCCCTCTGTTTCAGCCCTTCTGTTTCAGCCCCTCTGTTTCAGCCCCTCTGTTTCTCGCCCTCTGTTTCTCGCCCTCTGTTTCTCGCCCTCTGTTTCTCGATGTCTGTTTCTCGCCCTCTGTTTCAGCCCCTCTGTTTCTCGCCCACTGTTTCAGTCCCTCTGTTTCTCACCATCTGTTTCAGCCCCTCTGTTTCAGCCCCTCTGTTTCACGCCCTCTGTTTCAGCCCCTCTGTTTCAGCCCCTCTGTTTCAGCCCCACTGTTTCTCGCCCTCTGTTTCAGCCCCTCTGTTTCTCGCCCTCTGTTTCAGCCCCTCTGTTTCAGCCCCTCTGTTTCAGCCCCTCTGTTTCAGCCCCTCTATTTCAGCCCCTCTGTTTCTCGCCCTCTGTTTCAGCCCCTCTGTTTCATCCCCTCTGTTTCTCGCCCTCTGTTTCAGCCCCTCTGTTTCAGCCCCTCTGTTTCAGCCACTCTGTTTCAGCCCCTCTGTTTCTAGCCCTCTGTTTCTCGCCCTCTGTTTAAGCCCCTCTGTTTCAGCCCCGCTGTTTCAGCCCCACTGTTTCTCGCCCTCTGTTTCTCGCCCTCTGTTTCTCGCCCTCTGTTTCTCGCTCTCTGTTTCTCGCCCTCTGTTTTTCGCCCTCTGTTTCAGCCCCTCTGTTTCAGCCCCTCTGTTTCAGCCCCTCTGTTTCTCGTCCTCGGTTTCTCGCCCTCTGTTTCTCGCCCTCTGTTTCTCGCTCTCTGTTTCTCGCCATCTGTTTCTCGCCCTCTGTTTCAGCCCCTCTGTTTCAGCCCCTCTGTTTCAGCCCCTCTGTTTCTCGCCCTCTGTTTCTCGCTCACTGTTTCTCGCCCTCTGTTTCAGCCCCTGTGTTTCAGCCCCACTGTTTCAGCCCCTCTGTTTCAGCCCCTCTGTTTCTCGCCCTCTGTTTCAGCCCCTCTGTTTCAGCCCCTCTGTTTCAGCTCCTCTGTTTCAGCCCCTCTGTTTCAGCCCCTCTGTTTCTCGCTCTCTGTTTCTCGCCCTCTGTTTCTCGCCCTCTGTTTCAGCCCCTCTGTTTCTCGCCCTCTGTTTCAGCCCCTCTGTTTCAGCCCCTCTGTTTCAGCCCCTCTGTTTCAGCCCCTTTGTTTCTCGCCCTCTGTTTCTCGCCCTCTGTTTCGCGCCCTCAGTTTCTCGATGTCTGTTTCTCGCCCTCTGTTTCAGCCCCTCTGTTTGTCGCCCACTGTTTCAGCCCCTCTGTTTCTCGCCATCTGTTTCAGCCCCTCTGTTTCAGCTTCTCTGTTTCTCGCCCTCTGTTTCAGCCCCTCTGTTTCAGCCCCTCTGTTTCAGCCCCTCTGTTTCAGCCCCTCTGTTTCAGCACCTCTGTTTCTCGCCCTTTGTTTCTCGCGCTCTGTTTCAGCCCCTCTGTTTCAGTCCCTCTGTTTCAGCCCCTCTGTTTCAGCCCCTCTGTTTCAGCCCCTCTGTTTCTCGCCCTCTGTTTCAGCCCCTCAGTTTCATCCCCTCTGTTTCTCGCCCTCAGTTTCAGCCCCTCTGTGTCAGCCCCTCTGTTTCAGCCACTCTGTTTCAGCCCCTCTGTTTCTCGCCCTCTGTTTCAGCCCCTCTGTTTCAGCCCCTCTGTTTCAGCCCCTCTGTTTCAGCCCCTCTGTTTCTCGCCCTCTGTTCCTCGCCCTCTGTTTCTCGCTCTCTGTTTCTCGCCCTCTGTTTCTCGCCCTCTGTTTCAGCCCCTCTGTTTCAGCCCCTCTGTTTCAGCCCCTCTGTTTCAGCCCCTCTGTTTCAGCCCCTCTGTATCAGCCCCTCTGTTTCACGCCAACGGTTTCTATCCCTCTGTTTCTCGCCCACTGTTTCTCGCTCTCTTTTTCTCGCCTTCTGTTTCTCGCCCTCTGTTTCAGCCCCTCTGTTTCAGCCCCTCTGTTTCAGCCCCTCTGTTTCAGCCCCTCTGTTTCAGCCCCTCTGTTTCTCGCCCTCTGTTTCAGCCCCTCTGTTTCAGCCCCTCTGTTTCAGCTCCTCTGTTTCAGCCCCTCTGTTTCAGCCCCTCTGTCTCTCGCCCTCTGTTTCTCGCCCTCGGTTTCAGCCCCTCTGTTTCTCGCCCTCTGTTTCAGCCCCTCTGTTTCTCGCACTCTGCTTCAGTCCCTCTGTTTCAGCCCCTCTGTTTCAGCCCCTCTGTTTCAGCCCTTCTGTTTCAGCCCCTCTGTTTCAGCCCCTCTGTTTCTCGCCCTCTGTTTCAGCCCCTCTGTTTCAGCCCATCTGTTTCAGCCCCTCTGTTTCAGCCCCTCTGTTTCAACCCCTCTGTTTCAGCCCCTCTGTTTCTCGCTCTCTGTTTCAGCCCCTCTGTTTCAGTCCCTCTTTTTCAGCCCCTCTGTTTCAGCCCCTCTGTTTCATCCCCTCTGTTTCTCGCCCTCTGTTTCAGCCCCTCTGTTTCAGCCCCTCTGTTTCAGCCACTCTGTTTCAGCCCCTCTGTTTCTCGCCCTCTGTTTCTCGCCCTCTGTTTCAGCCCCTCTGTTTCAGCCCCGCTGTTTCAGCCCCTCTGTTTCTCGCCCTCTGTTTCTCGCCCTCTGTTTCTCGCCCTCTGTTTCTCGCTCTCTGTTTCTCGCCCTCTGTTTCTCGCCCTCTGTTAAAGCCCCTCTGTTTGAGCCCCTCTGTTTCAGCCCCTCTGTTTCAGCCCCTCTGTTTCAGCCCCTCTGTTTCTCGCCCTCGGTTTCTAGCCCTCTGTTTCTCGCCCTCTGTTTCTCGCTCTCTGTTTCTCGCCCTCTGTTTCTCGCCCTCTGTTTCAGCCCCTCTGTTTCAGCCCCTCTGTTTCAGCCCCTCTGTTTCTCGCCCTCTGTTTCTCGCCCACTGTTTCTCGCCCTCTGTTTCAGCCCCTCTGTTTCAGCCCCTCTGTTTCAGCCCCTCTGTTTCTGGCCCTCTGTTTCTCGCCCTCTGTTTCAGCCCCTCTGTTTCAGCCCCTCTGTTTCAGCTCCTCTGTTTCAGCCCCTCTCTTTCAGCCCCTCTGTCTCTCGCCCTCTGTTTCTCGCCCTCGGTTTCAGCCCCTCTGTTTCTCGCCCTCTATTTTTCGCCCTCTGTTTCTCGCTCTCTGTTTCTCGCCCTCTCTTTCTCGCCCTCTGTTTCAGCCCCTCCGTTTCTGCCCCTCTGTTTCAGCCCCTCTGTTTCAGCCCCTCTGTTTCAGCCCCTCTGTTTCAGCCCCTCTGTTTTTCGCCCTCGGTTTCTCGCCCTCTGTTTCTCGCCCTCTGTTTCTCGCTCTCTGTTTCTCGCCCTCTGTTTCTCGCCATCTGTTTCAGCCCCTCTGTTTCAGCCCCTCTGTTTCAGCCCCTCTGTTTCTCGCCATCTGTTTCTCGCCCACTGTTTCTCGCCCTCTGTTTCAGCCCCTCTGTTTCTGCCCCTCTGTTTCAGCCCCTCTGTTTCAGCCCCTCTGTTTCTCGCCCTCTGTTAAAGACCCTCTGTTTCAGCCCCTCTGTTTCAGCTCCTCTGTTTCAGCCCCTCTGTTTCAGCCCCTCTGTCTCTCTCCCTCTGTTTCTCGCCCTCTGTTTCAGCCCCTCTGTTTCTCGCCCTCTGTTTCAGCCCCTCTGTTTCTCGCCCTCTGCTTCAGTCACTATGTTTCAGCCCCTCTGTTTCAGCCCCTCTGTTTCAGCCCTTCTGTTTCAGCCCCTCTGTTTCAGCCCCTCTGTTTCTCGCCCTCTGTTTCAGCCCCTCTGTTTCTCGCCCTCTGTTTCAGACCCTCTGTTTCTGCCCCTCAGTATCAGCTCATCTGTTTCAACCCCTCTGTTTCACGCCCTCTGATTCTCGCCCTCTGTTTCTCGCCCTCTGTTTCTCGCCCACTGTTTCAGCCCCTCTGTTTCAGCCCCTCTGTTTCAGCCCATCTGTTTCAGCCCCTCTGTTTCAGCCCCTCTGTTTCAGCCCCTCTGTTTCAGCCCCTCTGTTTCTCGCCCTCTGTTTCTCTTTCTCTTTTTCTCGCCCTCTGTTTCACCCCCTCTGTTTCTCGCCCACTGTTTCAGCCCCTCTGTTTCTCGCCATCTGTTTCAGCCCCTCTGTTTCAGCCCCTCTGTTTCTCGCCCTCTGTTTCAGCCCCTCTGTTTCAGCCCCTCTGTTTCAGCCCCTCTGTTTCAGCACCTCTGTTTCTCTCCCTTTGTTTCTCGCCCTCTGTTTCAGCCCCTCTGTTTCTCGCCCTCTCTTTCAGCCCCTCTGTTTCAGCCCCTCTGTTTCAGCACCTCTGTTTCAGCCCCTCTGTTTCTCGCCATCTGTTTCAGCCCCTCTGTTTCAGCCCCTCTGTTTCTCGCCCTCTGTTTCAGCCCCTATGTTTCAACCGCTCTGTTTCAGCCCGTCTGTTTCAGCACCTCTGTTTCTCGCCCTTTGTTTCTCGCCCTCTGTCTCTCGCCCTCTGTTTCTCGCCCTCGGTTTCAGCCCCTCTGTTTCTCGCCCTCTGTTTCAGCCCCTCTGTTTCTCGCCCTCTGCTTCAGTCCCTCTGTTTCAGCCCCTCTGTTTCAGCCCCTCTGTCTCTCGCCCTCTGTTTCTCGCCCTCGGTTTCAGCCCCTCTGTTTCTCGCCCTCTGTTTCAGCCCCTCTATTTCAGCCCCTCTGTTTCAGCCCCTCTGTTTCAGCCCCTGTGTTTCTCGCCCTCAGTTTCAGCCCCTCTGTTTCAGCACCTCTGTTTCAGCTCCTCTGTTTCAGCCCCTCTGTTTCAGCCCCTCTGTCTCTCGCCCTCTGTTTCTCGCCCATGGTTTCAGCCCCTCTGTTTCTCGCCCTCTGTTTCAGCCCCTCTGTTTCTCGCCCTCTGCTTCAGTCCCTCTGTTTCAGCCCCTCTGTTTCAGCCCCTCTGTTTCAGCCCTTCTGTTTCAGCCCCTCTGTTTCAGCCCCTCTGTTTCTCGCCCTCTGTTTCTCGCCCTCTGTTTCTCGCCCTCTGTTTCTCGATGTCTGTTTCTCGCCCTCTGTTTCAGCCCCTCTGTTTCTCGCCCACTGTTTCAGTCCCTCTGTTTCTCACCATCTGTTTCAGCCCCTCTGTTTCAGCCCCTCTGTTTCACGCCCTCTGTTTCAGCCCCTCTGTTTCAGCCCCTCTGTTTCATCCCCTCTGTTTCTCGCCCTCTGTTTCAGCCCCTCTGTTTCAGCCCCTCTGTTTCAGCCACTCTGTTTCAGCCCCTCTGTTTCTAGCCCTCTGTTTCTCGCCCTCTGTTTAAGCCCCTCTGTTTCAGCCCCGCTGTTTCAGCCCCACTGTTTCTCGCCCTCTGTTTCTCGCCCTCTGTTTCTCGCCCTCTGTTTCTCGCTCTCTGTTTCTCGCCCTCTGTTTTTCGCCCTCTGTTTCAGCCCCTCTGTTTCAGCCCCTCTGTTTCAGCCCCTCTGTTTCTCGTCCTCGGTTTCTCGCCCTCTGTTTCTCGCCCTCTGTTTCTCGCTCTCTGTTTCTCGCCATCTGTTTCTCGCCCTCTGTTTCAGCCCCTCTGTTTCAGCCCCTCTGTTTCAGCCCCTCTGTTTCTCGCCCTCTGTTTCAGCCCCTCTGTTTCAGCCCCTCTGTTTCAGCCCCTCTGTTTCAGCCCCTCTATTTCAGCCCCTCTGTTTCTCGCCCTCTGTTTCAGCCCCTCTGTTTCATCCCGTCTGTTTCTCGCCCTCTGTTTCAGCCCCTCTGTTTCAGCCCCTCTGTTTCTCGCCCTCTGTTTCAGCCCCTCTGTTTCTCGCCCTCTGTTTCAGCCCCTCTGTTTCAGCCCCTCTGTTTCAGCCCCTCTGTTTCAGCCCCTCTGTTTCAGCCCCTCTGTTTCATCCCCTCTGTTTCT
This sequence comes from Stegostoma tigrinum, assembly GCF_030684315.1. Taxonomy (NCBI): domain Eukaryota; kingdom Metazoa; phylum Chordata; class Chondrichthyes; order Orectolobiformes; family Stegostomatidae; genus Stegostoma; species Stegostoma tigrinum. Next base: position 31,672,173 of record NC_081387.1, on the reverse strand, counting down.
CGCCCTCTGTTTCAGCCCCTCTGTTTCAGCCCCTCTGTTTCAGCCACTCTGTTTCAGCCCCTCTGTTTCAGCCCCTCTGTTTCAGCCCCGCTGTTCCAGCCCCTCTGTTTCTCGCCCTCTGTTTCAGCCCCTCTGTTTCTCGCCCTCTGTTTCAGCCCCTCTGTTTCAGCCCCTCTGTATCAGCACCTCTGTTTCAGCCCCTCTGTTTCTCGCCCTCTGTATCTCGCCCTATGTTTCAGCCCCTCTGTTTCAGCCCCTCTGTTTCAGCCCCTCTGTTCCAGCCCCTCTGTTTCTCGCCCTCGGTTTCTCGCCCTCTGTTTCTCGCCCTCTGTTTCTCGCTCTCAGTTTCTCGCCCTCTGTTTCAGCCCCTCTGTTTCAGCCCCTCTGTTTCAGCCCCTGTGTTTCTCGCCCTCTGTTTCAGCCCCTCTGTTTCAGCCGCTCTGTTTCAGCTCCTCTGTTTCAGCCCCTCTGTTTCAGCCCCTCTGTCTCTCGCCCTCTGTTTCAGCCCCTCTGTTCCTCGTCCTCTGCTTCAGTCCCTCTGTTTCAGCCCCTCTGTTTCAGCCCCTCTGTTTCAGCCCTTCTGTTTCAGCCCCTCTGTTTCAGCCCCTCTGTTTCTCGCCCTCTGTTTCTCGCCCTCTGTTTCTCGCCCTCTGTTTCTCGATGTCTGTTTCTCGCCCTCTGTTTCAGCCCCTCTGTTTCTCGCCCACTGTTTCAGCCCCTCTGTTTCTCGCCATCTGTTTCAGCCCCTGTGTTTCAGCCCCACTGTTTCTCGTCCTCTGTTTCAGCCCCTCTGTTTCAGCCCCTCTGTTTCAGCCCCTCTGTTTCAGCCCCTCTGTTTCAGCACCTCTGTTTCTCGCCCTTTGTTTCTCCCCCTCTGTTTCAGCCCCTCTGTTTCTCGCCCTCTGTTTCATCCCCTCTGTTTCTCGCCCTCTGTTTCAGCCCTTGTGTTTCAGCCCCTCTGTATCAGCCCCTCTGTTTCAGCCCCTCTGTCTCTCGCCCTCTGTTTCTCGCCCTCGGTTTCAGCCCCTCTGTTTCTCGCCCTCTGTTTCAGCCCCTCTGTTTCTCGCCCTCTGCTTCAGTCCCTCTGTTTCAGCCCCTCTGTTTCAGCCCCTCTGTCTCTCGCCCTCTGTTTCTCGCCCTCGGTTTCAGCCCCTCTGTTTCTCGCCCTCTGTTTCAGCCCCTCTATTTCAGCCCCTCTGTTTCAGCCCCTCTGTTTCAGCCCCTGTGTTTCTCGCCCTCAGTTTCAGCCCCTCTGTTTCAGCACCTCTGTTTCAGCTCCTCTGTTTCAGCCCCTCTGTTTCAGCCCCTCTGTCTCTCGCCCTCTGTTTCTCGCCCATGGTTTCAGCCCCTCTGTTTCTCGCCCTCTGTTTCAGCCCCTCTGTTTCTCGCCCTCTGCTTCAGTCCCTCTGTTTCAGCCCCTCTGTTTCAGCCCCTCTGTTTCAGCCCTTCTGTTTCAGCCCCTCTGTTTCAGCCCCTCTGTTTCTCGCCCTCTGTTTCTCGCCCTCTGTTTCTCGCCCTCTGTTTCTCGATGTCTGTTTCTCGCCCTCTGTTTCAGCCCCTCTGTTTCTCGCCCACTGTTTCAGTCCCTCTGTTTCTCACCATCTGTTTCAGCCCCTCTGTTTCAGCCCCTCTGTTTCACGCCCTCTGTTTCAGCCCCTCTGTTTCAGCCCCTCTGTTTCATCCCCTCTGTTTCTCGCCCTCTGTTTCAGCCCCTCTGTTTCAGCCCCTCTGTTTCAGCCACTCTGTTTCAGCCCCTCTGTTTCTAGCCCTCTGTTTCTCGCCCTCTGTTTAAGCCCCTCTGTTTCAGCCCCGCTGTTTCAGCCCCACTGTTTCTCGCCCTCTGTTTCTCGCCCTCTGTTTCTCGCCCTCTGTTTCTCGCTCTCTGTTTCTCGCCCTCTGTTTTTCGCCCTCTGTTTCAGCCCCTCTGTTTCAGCCCCTCTGTTTCAGCCCCTCTGTTTCTCGTCCTCGGTTTCTCGCCCTCTGTTTCTCGCCCTCTGTTTCTCGCTCTCTGTTTCTCGCCATCTGTTTCTCGCCCTCTGTTTCAGCCCCTCTGTTTCAGCCCCTCTGTTTCAGCCCCTCTGTTTCTCGCCCTCTGTTTCAGCCCCTCTGTTTCAGCCCCTCTGTTTCAGCCCCTCTGTTTCAGCCCCTCTATTTCAGCCCCTCTGTTTCTCGCCCTCTGTTTCAGCCCCTCTGTTTCATCCCGTCTGTTTCTCGCCCTCTGTTTCAGCCCCTCTGTTTCAGCCCCTCTGTTTCAGCCACTCTGTTTCAGCCCCTCTGTTTCTAGCCCTCTGTTTCTCGCCCTCTGTTTAAGCCCCTCTGTTTCAGCCCCGCTGTTTCAGCCCCACTGTTTCTCGCCCTCTGTTTCAGCCCCTCTGTTTCTCGCCCTCTGTTTCTCGCTCTCTGTTTCTCGCCCTCTGTTTTTCGCCCTCTGTTTCAGCCCCTCTGTTTCAGCCCCTCTGTTTCAGCCCCTCTGTTTCTCGTCCTCGGTTTCTCGCCCTCTGTTTCTCGCCCTCTGTTTCTCGCACTCTGTTTCTCGCCATCTGTTTCTCGCCCTCTGTTTCAGCCCCTCTGTTTCAGCCCCTCTGTTTCAGCCCCTCTGTTTCTCGCCCTCTGTTTCTCGCTCACTGTTTCTCGCCCTCTGTTTCAGCCCCTGTGTTTCAGCCCCTCTGTTTCAGCCCCTCTGTTTCAGCCCCTCTGTTTCTCGCGCTCTGTTTCAGCCCCTCTGTTTCAGCCCCTCTGTTTCAGCTCCTCTGTTTCAGCCCCTCTGTTTCAGCCCCTCTGTTTCTCGCTCTCTGTTTCTCGCCCTCTGTTTCTCGCCCTCTGTTTCAGCCCCTCTGTTTCTCGCCCTCTGTTTCAGCCCCTCTGTTTCAGCCCCTCTGTTTCAGCCCCTCTGTTTCAGCCCCTGTGTTTCTCGCCCTCTGTTTCTCGCCCTCTGTTTCTCGCCCTCAGTTTCTCGATGTCTGTTTCTCGCCCTCTGTTTCAGCCCCTCTGTTTGTCGCCCACTGTTTCAGCCCCTCTGTTTCTCGCCATCTGTTTCAGCCCCTCTGTTTCAGCCTCTCTGTTTCTCGCCCTCTGTTTCAGCCCCTCTGTTTCAGCCCCTCTGTTTCAGCCCCTCTGTTTCAGCCCCTCTGTTTCAGCACCTCTGTTTCTCGCCCTTTGTTTCTCGCGCTCTGTTTCAGCCCCTCTGTTTCAGTCCCTCTGTTTCAGCCCCTCTGTTTCAGCCCCTCTGTTTCTCGCCCTCTGTTTCAGCCCCTCAGTTTCATCCCCTCTGTTTCTCGCCCTCAGTTTCAGCCCCTCTGTTTCAGCCCCTCTGTTTCAGCCACTCTGTTTCAGCCCCTCTGTTTCTCGCCCTCTGTTTCAGCCCCTCTGTTTCAGCCCCTCTGTTTCAGCCCCTCTGCTTCAGCCCCTCTGTTTCTCGCCCTCTGTTTCTCGCCCTCTGTTTCTCGCTCTCTGTTTCTCGCCCTCTGTTTCTCGCCCTCTGTTTCAGCCCCTCTGTTTCAGCCCCTCTGTTTCAGCCCCTCTGTTTCAGCCCCTCTGTTTCAGCCCCTCTGTATCAGCCCCTCTGTTTCACGCCAACGGTTTCTCGCCCTCTGTTTCTCGCCCACTGTTTCTCGCTCTCTTTTTCTCGCCCTCTGTTTCTCGCCCTCTGTTTCAGCCCCTCTGTTTCAGCCCCTCTGTTTCAGCCCCTCTGTTTCAGCCCCTCTGTTTCAGCCCCTCTGTTTCTCGCCCTCTGTTTCAGCCCCTCTGTTTCAGCCCCTCTGTTTCAGCTCCTCTGTTTCAGCCCCTCTGTTTCAGCCCCTCTGTCTCTCGCCCTCTGTTTCTCGCCCTCGGTTTCAGCCCCTCTGTTTCTCGCCCTCTGTTTCAGCCCCTCTGTTTCTCGCACTCTGCTTCAGTCCCTCTGTTTCAGCCCCTCTGTTTCAGCCCCTCTGTTTCAGCCCTTCTGTTTCAGCCCCTCTGTTTCAGCCCCTCTGTTTCTCGCCCTCTGTTTCAGCCCCTCTGTTTCAGCCCATGTGTTTCAGCCCCTCTGTTTCAGCCCCTCTGTTTCAACCCCTCTGTTTCAGCCCCTCTGTTTCTCGCTCTCTGTTTCAGCCCCTCTGTTTCAGCCCCTCTGTTTAGGCCCTCTGTTTCAGCCACTCTGTTTCAGCCCCTCTGTTTCAGCCCCGCTGTTTCAGCCCCTCTGTTTCTCGCCCTCTGTTTCTCGCCCTCTGTTTCTCGCCCTCTGTTTCTCGCTCTCTGTTTCTCGCCCTCTGTTTCTCGCCCTCTGTTTCAGCCCCTCTGTTTGAGCCCCTCTGTTTCAGCCCCTCTGTTTCAGCCCCTCTGTTTCAGCCCCTCTGTTTCTCGCCCTCGGTTTCTAGCTCTCTGTTTCTCGCCCTCTGTTTCTCGCCCTCTGTTTCTCGCCCTCTGTTTCTCGCTCTCTGTTTCTCGCCCTCTGTTTCTCGCCCTCTGTTTCAGCCCCTCTGTTTCAGCCCCTCTGTTTCAGCCCCGCTGTTCCAGCCCCTCTGTTTCTCGCCCTCTGTTTCAGCCCCTCTGTTTCTCGCCCTCTGTTTCAGCCCCTCTGTTTCAGCCCCTCTGTATCAGCACCTCTGTTTCAGCCCCTCTGTTTCTCGCCCTCTGTATCTCGCCCTATGTTTCAGCCCCTCTGTTTCAGCCCCTCTGTTTCAGCCCCTCTGTTCCAGCCCCTCTGTTTCTCGCCCTCGGTTTCTCGCCCTCTGTTTCTCGCCCTCTGTTTCTCGCTCTCAGTTTCTCGCCCTCTGTTTCAGCCCCTCTGTTTCAGCCCCTCTGTTTCAGCCCCTGTGTTTCTCGCCCTCTGTTTCAGCCCCTCTGTTTCAGCCGCTCTGTTTCAGCTCCTCTGTTTCAGCCCCTCTGTTTCAGCCCCTCTGTCTCTCGCCCTCTGTTTCAGCCCCTCTGTTCCTCGTCCTCTGCTTCAGTCCCTCTGTTTCAGCCCCTCTGTTTCAGCCCCTCTGTTTCAGCCCTTCTGTTTCAGCCCCTCTGTTTCAGCCCCTCTGTTTCTCGCCCTCTGTTTCTCGCCCTCTGTTTCTCGCCCTCTGTTTCTCGATGTCTGTTTCTCGCCCTCTGTTTCAGCCCCTCTGTTTCTCGCCCACTGTTTCAGCCCCTCTGTTTCTCGCCATCTGTTTCAGCCCCTGTGTTTCAGCCCCACTGTTTCTCGTCCTCTGTTTCAGCCCCTCTGTTTCAGCCCCTCTGTTTCAGCCCCTCTGTTTCAGCCCCTCTGTTTCAGCACCTCTGTTTCTCGCCCTTTGTTTCTCCCCCTCTGTTTCAGCCCCTCTGTTTCTCGCCCTCTGTTTCATCCCCTCTGTTTCTCGCCCTCTGTTTCAGCCCTTGTGTTTCAGCCCCTCTGTATCAGCCCCTCTGTTTCAGCCCCTCTGTCTCTCGCCCTCTGTTTCTCGCCCTCGGTTTCAGCCCCTCTGTTTCTCGCCCTCTGTTTCAGCCCCTCTGTTTCTCGCCCTCTGCTTCAGTCCCTCTGTTTCAACCCCTCTGTTTCAGCCCCTCTGTCTCTCGCCCTCTGTTTCTCGCCCTCGGTTTCAGCCCCTCTGTTTCTCGCCCTCTGTTTCAGCCCCTCTATTTCAGCCCCTCTGTTTCAGCCCCTCTGTTTCAGCCCCTGTGTTTCTCGCCCTCTGTTTCAGCCCCTCTGTTTCAGCACCTCTGTTTCAGCTCCTCTGTTTCAGCCCCTCTGTTTCAGCCCCTCTGTCTCTCGCCCTCTGTTTCTCGCCCATGGTTTCAGCCCCTCTGTTTCTCGCCCTCTGTTTCAGCCCCTCTGTTTCTCGCCCTCTGCTTCAGTCCCTCTGTTTCAGCCCCTCTGTTTCAGCCCCTCTGTTTCAGCCCTTCTGTTTCAGCCCCTCTGTTTCAGCCCCTCTGTTTCTCGCCCTCTGTTTCTCGCCCTCTGTTTCTCGCCCTCTGTTTCTCGATGTCTGTTTCTCGCCCTCTGTTTCAGCCCCTCTGTTTCTCGCCAACTGTTTCAGTCCCTCTGTTTCTCACCATCTGTTTCAGCCCCTCTGTTTCAGCCCCTCTGTTTCACGCCCTCTGTTTCAGCCCCTCTGTTTCAGCCCCTCTGTTTCAGCCCCACTGTTTCTCGCCCTCTGTTTCAGCCCCTCTGTTTCTCGCCCTCTGTTTCAGCCCCTCTGTTTCAGCCCCTCTGTTTGAGCCCCTCTGTTTCAGCCCCTCTATTTCAGCCCCTCTGTTTCTCGCCCTCTGTTTCAGCCCCTCTGTTTCATCCCCTCTGTTTCTCGCCCTCTGTTTCAGCCCCTCTGTTTCAGCCCCTCTGTTTCAGCCACTCTGTTTCAGCCCCTCTGTTTCTAGCCCTCTGTTTCTCGCCCTCTGTTTAAGCCCCTCTGTTTCAGCCCCGCTGTTTCAGCCCCACTGTTTCTCGCCCTCTGTTTCTCGCCCTCTGTTTCTCGCCCTCTGTTTCTCGCTCTCTGTTTCTCGCCCTCTGTTTTTCGCCCTCTGTTTCAGCCCCTCTGTTTCAGCCCCTCTGTTTCAGCCCCTCTGTTTCTCGTCCTCGGTTTCTCGCCCTCTGTTTCTCGCCCTCTGTTTCTCGCTCTCTGTTTCTCGCCATCTGTTTCTCGCCCTCTGTTTCAGCCCCTCTGTTTCAGCCCCTCTGTTTCAGCCCCTCTGTTTCTCGCCCTCTGTTTCTCGCTCACTGTTTCTCGCCCTCTGTTTCAGCCCCTGTGTTTCAGCCCCACTGTTTCAGCCCCTCTGTTTCAGCCCCTCTGTTTCTCGCCCTCTGTTTCAGCCCCTCTGTTTCAGCCCCTCTGTTTCAGCTCCTCTGTTTCAGCCCCTCTGTTTCAGCCCCTCTGTTTCTCGCTCTCTGTTTCTCGCCCTCTGTTTCTCGCCCTCTGTTTCAGCCCCTCTGTTTCTCGCCCTCTGTTTCAGCCCCTCTGTTTCAGCCCCTCTGTTTCACCCCCTCTGTTTCAGCCCTTTTGTTTCTCGCCCTCTGTTTCTCGCCCTCTGTTTCTCGCCCTCAGTTTCTCGATGTCTGTTTCTCGCCCTCTGTTTCAGCCCCTCTGTTTGTCGCCCACTGTTTCAGCCCCTCTGTTTCTCGCCATCTGTTTCAGCCCCTCTGTTTCAGCTTCTCTGTTTCTCGCCCTCTGTTTCAGCCCCTCTGTTTCAGCCCCTCTGTTTCAGCCCCTCTGTTTCAGCCCCTCTGTTTCAGCACCTCTGTTTCTCGCCCTTTGTTTCTCGCGCTCTGTTTCAGCCCCTCTGTTTCAGTCCCTCTGTTTCAGCCCCTCTGTTTCAGCCCCTCTGTTTCAGCCCCTCTGTTTCTCGCCCTCTGTTTCAGCCCCTCAGTTTCATCCCCTCTGTTTCTCGCCCTCAGTTTCAGCCCCTCTGTGTCAGCCCCTCTGTTTCAGCCACTCTGTTTCAGCCCCTCTGTTTCTCGCCCTCTGTTTCAGCCCCTCTGTTTCAGCCCCTCTGTTTCAGCCCCTCTGTTTCAGCCCCTCTGTTTCTCGCCCTCTGTTCCTCGCCCTCTGTTTCTCGCTCTCTGTTTCTCGCCCTCTGTTTCTCGCCCTCTGTTTCAGCCCCTCTGTTTCAGCCCCTCTGTTTCAGCCCCTCTGTTTCAGCCCCTCTGTTTCAGCCCCTCTGTATCAGCCCCTCTGTTTCACGCCAACGGTTTCTCGCCCTCTGTTTCTCGCCCACTGTTTCTCGCTCTCTTTTTCTCGCCCTCTGTTTCTCGCCCTCTGTTTCAGCCCCTCTGTTTCAGCCCCTCTGTTTCAGCCCCTCTGTTTCAGCCCCTCTGTTTCAGCCCCTCTGTTTCTCGCCCTCTGTTTCAGCCCCTCTGTTTCAGCCCCTCTGTTTCAGCTCCTCTGTTTCAGCCCCTCTGTTTCAGCCCCTCTGTCTCTCGCCCTCTGTTTCTCGCCCTCGGTTTCAGCCCCTCTGTTTCTCGCCCTCTGTTTCAGCCCCTCTGTTTCTCGCACTCTGCTTCAGTCCCTCTGTTTCAGCCCCTCTGTTTCAGCCCCTCTGTTTCAGCCCTTCTGTTTCAGCCCCTCTGTTTCAGCCCCTCTGTTTCTCGCCCTCTGTTTCAGCCCCTCTGTTTCAGCCCATCTGTTTCAGCCCCTCTGTTTCAGCCCCTCTGTTTCAACCCCTCTGTTTCAGCCCCTCTGTTTCTCGCTCTCTGTTTCAGCCCCTCTGTTTCAGTCCCTCTTTTTCAGCCCCTCTGTTTCAGCCCCTCTGTTTCATCCCCTCTGTTTCTCGCCCTCTGTTTCAGCCCCTCTGTTTCAGCCCCTCTGTTTCAGCCACTCTGTTTCAGCCCCTCTGTTTCTCGCCCTCTGTTTCTCGCCCTCTGTTTCAGCCCCTCTGTTTCAGCCCCGCTGTTTCAGCCCCTCTGTTTCTCGCCCTCTGTTTCTCGCCCTCTGTTTCTCGCCCTCTGTTTCTCGCTCTCTGTTTCTCGCCCTCTGTTTCTCGCCCTCTGTTAAAGCCCCTCTGTTTGAGCCCCTCTGTTTCAGCCCCTCTGTTTCAGCCCCTCTGTTTCAGCCCCTCTGTTTCTCGCCCTCGGTTTCTAGCCCTCTGTTTCTCGCCCTCTGTTTCTCGCTCTCTGTTTCTCGCCCTCTGTTTCTCGCCCTCTGTTTCAGCCCCTCTGTTTCAGCCCCTCTGTTTCAGCCCCTCTGTTTCTCGCCCTCTGTTTCTCGCCCACTGTTTCTCGCCCTCTGTTTCAGCCCCTCTGTTTCAGCCCCTCTGTTTCAGCCCCTCTGTTTCTGGCCCTCTGTTTCTCGCCCTCTGTTTCAGCCCCTCTGTTTCAGCCCCTCTGTTTCAGCTCCTCTGTTTCAGCCCCTCTCTTTCAGCCCCTCTGTCTCTCGCCCTCTGTTTCTCGCCCTCGGTTTCAGCCCCTCTGTTTCTCGCCCTCTATTTTTCGCCCTCTGTTTCTCGCTCTCTGTTTCTCGCCCTCTCTTTCTCGCCCTCTGTTTCAGCCCCTCCGTTTCTGCCCCTCTGTTTCAGCCCCTCTGTTTCAGCCCCTCTGTTTCAGCCCCTCTGTTTCAGCCCCTCTGTTTCTCGCCCTCGGTTTATCGCCCTCTGTTTCTCGCCCTCTGTTTCTCGCTCTCTGTTTCTCGCCCTCTGTTTCTCGCCATCTGTTTCAGCCCCTCTGTTTCAGCCCCTCTGTTTCAGCCCCTCTGTTTCTCGCCATCTGTTTCTCGCCCACTGTTTCTCGCCCTCTGTTTCAGCCCCTCTGTTTCTGCCCCTCTGTTTCAGCCCCTCTGTTTCAGCCCCTCTGTTTCTCGCCCTCTGTTAAAGACCCTCTGTTTCAGCCCCTCTGTTTCAGCTCCTCTGTTTCAGCCCCTCTGTTTCAGCCCCTCTGTCTCTCTCCCTCTGTTTCTCGCCCTCTGTTTCAGCCCCTCTGTTTCTCGCCCTCTGTTTCAGCCCCTCTGTTTCTCGCCCTCTGCTTCAGTCACTATGTTTCAGCCCCTCTGTTTCAGCCCCTCTGTTTCAGCCCTTCTGTTTCAGCCCCTCTGTTTCAGCCCCTCTGTTTCTCGCCCTCTGTTTCAGCCCCTCTGTTTCTCGCCCTCTGTTTCAGACCCTCTGTTTCTGCCCCTCAGTATCAGCTCATCTGTTTCAACCCCTCTGTTTCACGCCCTCTGTTTCTCGCCCTCTGTTTCTCGCCCTCTGTTTCTCGCCCACTGTTTCAGCCCCTCTGTTTCAGCCCCTCTGTTTCAGCCCATCTGTTTCAGCCCCTCTGTTTCAGCCCCTCTGTTTCAGCCCCTCTGTTTCAGCCCCTCTGTTTCTCGCCCTCTGTTTCTCTTTCTCTTTTTCTCGCCCTCTGTTTCACCCCCTCTGTTTCTTGCCCACTGTTTCAGCCCCTCTGTTTCTCGCCATCTGTTTCAGCCCCTCTGTTTCAGCCCCTCTGTTTCTCGCCCTCTGTTTCAGCCCCTCTGTTTCAGCCCCTCTGTTTCAGCCCCTCTGTTTCAGCACCTCTGTTTCTCTCCCTTTGTTTCTCGCCCTCTGTTTCAGCCCCTCTGTTTCTCGCCCTCTCTTTCAGCCCCTCTGTTTCAGCCCCTCTGTTTCAGCACCTCTGTTTCAGCCCCTCTGTTTCTCGCCATCTGTTTCAGCCCCTCTGTTTCAGCCCCTCTGTTTCTCGCCCTCTGTTTCAGCCCCTCTGTTTCAACCCCTCTGTTTCAGCCCCTCTGTTTCAGCACCTCTGTTTCTCGCCCTTTGTTTCTCGCCCTCTGTTTCTCGCCCTCTGTTTCTCGCCCTCTGTTTCAGCCCCTCAGTTTCTCGCAATCTGTTTCCGCCCCTCTGTTTCAGTCCCTCTGTTTCAGCCCCTCTGTTTCAGCCCCTCCGTTTCAGCCCCTCTGTTTCCCGCCCTCTGTTTCAGCCCCTCTGTTTCAGCCCCTCTGTTTCTCGCCCTCTGTTTCAGCCCCTCTGTTTCAGCCCCTCTGTATCAGCCCCTCTGTTTCACCCCCTCTGTTTCAGCCCCTCTGTTTCAGCCCCTCTGTTTCTCGCCCTCTGTTTCTCGCCCTCTGTTTCTCGCCCTCTGTTTCTCGCTCTCTGTTTCTCGCCCTCTGTTTCTCGCCCTCTGTTTCAGCCCCTCTGTTTCAGCCCCTCTGTTTCAGCCCCGCTGTTTCAGCCCCTCTGTTTCTCGCCCTCTGTTTCAGCCCCTCTGTTTCTCGCCCTCTGTTTCAGCCCCTCTGTTTCAGCCCCTCTGTATCAGCACCTCTGTTTCAGCCCCTCTGTTTCTCGCCCTCTGTATCTCGCCCTATGTTTCAGCCCCTCTGTTTCAGCCCCTCTGTTTCAGCCCCTCTGTTCCAGCCCCTCTGTTTCTCGCCCTCGGTTTCTCGCCCTCTGTTTCTCGCCCTCTGTTTCTCGCTCTCTGTTTCTCGCCCTCTGTTTCAGCCCCTCTGTTTCAGCCCCTCTGTTTCAGCCCCTGTGTTTCTCGCCCTCTATTTCAGCCCCTCTGTTTCAGCCGCTCTGTTTCAGCTCCTCTGTTTCAGCCCCTCTGTTTCAGCCCCTCTGTCTCTCGCCCTCTGTTTCTCGCCCTCGGTTTCAGCCCCTCTGTTTCTCGCCCTCTGTTTCAGCCCCTCTGTTCCTCGCCCTCTGCTTCAGTCCCTCTGTTTCAGCCCCTCTGTTTCAGTCCCTCTGTTTCAGCCCTTCTGTTTCAGCACCTCTGTTTCAGCCCCTCTGTTTCTCGCCCTCTGTTTCTCGCCCTCTGTTTCTCGCCCTCTGTTTCTCGATGTCTGTTTCTCGCCCTCTGTTTCAGCCACTCTGTTTCTCGCCCACTGTTTCAGCCCCTCTGTTTCTCGCCATCTGTTTCAGCCCCTCTGTTTCAGCCCCACTGTTTCTCGTCCTCTGTTTCAGCCCCTCTGCTTCAGTCCCTCTGTTTCAGCCCCTCTGTTTCAGCCCCTCTGTTTCAGCACCTCTGTTTCTCGCCCTTTGTTTCTCCCCCTCTGTTTCAGCCCCTCTGTTTCTCGCCCTCTGTTTCATCCCCTCTGTTTCTCGCCCTCTGTTTCAGCCCTTGTGTTTCAGCCCCTCTGTATCAGCCCCTCTGTTTCAGCCCCTCTGTCTCTCGCCCTCTGTTTCTCGCCCTCGGTTTCAGCCCCTCTGTTTCTCGCCCTCTGTTTCAGCCCCTCTGTTTCTCGCCCTCTGCTTCAGTCCCTCTGTTTCAGCCCCTCTGTTTCAGCCCCTCTGTCTCTCGCCCTCTGTTTCTCGCCCTCGGTTTCAGCCCCTCTGTTTCTCGCCCTCTGTTTCAGCCCCTCTGTTTCAGCCCCTCTGTTTCAGCCCCTCTGTTTCAGCCCCTGTGTTTCTCGCCCTCTGTTTCAGCCCCTCTGTTTCAGCACCTCTGTTTCAGCTCCTCTGTTTCAGCCCCTCTGTTTCAGCCCCTCTGTCTCTCGCCCTCTGTTTCTCGCCGTCGGTTTCAGCCCCTCTGTTTCTCGCCCTCTGTTTCAGCCCCTCTGTTTCTCGCCCTCTGCTTCAGTCCCTCTGTTTCAGCCCCTCTGTTTCAGCCCCTCTGTTTCAGCCCTTCTGTTTCAGCCCCTCTGTTTCAGCCCCTCTGTTTCTCGCCCTCTGTTTCTCGCCCTCTGTTTCAGCCCCTCTGTTTCTCGCCCACTGTTTCAGTCCCTCTGTTTCTCACCATCTGTTTCAGCCCCTCTGTTTCAGCCCCTCTGTTTCTCGCCCTCTGTTTCAGCCCCTCTGTTTCAGCCCCTCTGTTTCAGCCCCTCTGTTTCTCGCCCTCTGTTTCAGCCCCTCTGTTTCTCGCCCTCTGTTTCAGCCCCTCTGTTTCAGCCCCTCTGTTTCAGCCCCTCTGTTTCAGCCCCTCTGTTTCAGCCCCTCTGTTTCATCCCCTCTGTTTCTCGCCCTCTGTTTCAGCCCCTCTGTTTCAGCCCCTCTGTTTCAGCCACTCTGTTTCAGCCCCTCTGTTTCTAGCCCTCTGTTTCTCGCCCTCTGTTTAAGCCCCTCTGTTTCAGCCCCGCTGTTTCAGCCCCACTGTTTCTCGCCCTCTGTTTCTCGCCCTCTGTTTCTCGCCCTCTGTTTCTCGCTCTCTGTTTCTCGCCCTCTGTTTCAGCCCCTCTGTTTCTCGCCCACTGTTTCAGTCCCTCTGTTTCTCACCATCTGTTTCAGCCCCTCTGTTTCAGCCCCTCTGTTTCTCGCCCTCTGTTTCAGCCCCTCTGTTTCAGCCCCTCTGTTTCAGCCCCTCTGTTTCTCGCCCTCTGTTTCAGCCACTCTGTTTCTCACCCTCTGTTTCAGCCCCTCTGTTTCAGCCCCTCTGTTTCAGCCCCTCTGTTTCAGCCCCTCTGTTTCAGCCCCTCTGTTTCATCCCCTCTGTTTCTCGCCCTCTGTTTCAGCCCCTCTGTTTCAGCCCCTCTGTTTCAGCCACTCTGTTTCAGCCCCTCTGTTTCTAGCCCTCTGTTTCTCGCCCTCTGTTTAAGCCCCTCTGTTTCAGCCCCGCTGTTTCAGCCCCACTGTTTCTCGCCCTCTGTTTCTCGCCCTCTGTTTCTCGCCCTCTGTTTCTCGCTCTCTGTTTCTCGCCCTCTGTTTTTCGCCCTCTGTTTCAGCCCCTCTGTTTCAGCCCCTCTGTTTCAGCACCTCTGTTTCAGCCCCTCTGTTTCAGCCCGTCTGTTTCTCGTCCTCGGTTTCTCGCCCTCTGTTTCTCGCCCTCTGTTTCTCGCTCTCTGTTTCTCGCCATCTGTTTCTCGCCCTCTGTTTCAGCCCCTCTGTTTCAGCCCCTCTGTTTCAGCCCCTCTGTTTCTCGCCCTCTGTTTCTCGCTCACTGTTTCTCGCCCTCTGTTTCAGCCCCTGTGTTTCAGCCCCTCTGTTTCAGCCCCTCTGTTTCAGCCCCTCTGTTTCTCGCCCTCTGTTTCAGCCCCTCTGTTTCAGCCCCTCTGTTTCAGTTCCTCTGTTTCAGCCCCTCTGTTTCAGCCCCTCTGTTTCTCGCTCTCTGTTTCTCGCCCTCTGTTTCTCGCCCTCTGTTTCAGCCCCTCTGTTTCAGCCCCTCAGTATCAGCTCCTCTGTTTCAACCCCTCTGTTTCACGCCCTCTGTTTCTCGCCCTCTGTTTCTCGCCCTCTGTTTCTCGCCCACTGTTTCAGCCCCTCTGTTTCAGCCCCTCTGTTTCAGCCCATCTGTTTCAGCCCCTCTGTTTCAGCCCCTCTGTTTCAGCCCCTCTGTTTCAGCCCCTCTGTTTCTCGCCCTCTGTTTCTCTTTCTCTGTTTCTCGCCCTCTGTTTCACCCCCTCTGTTTCTCGCCCACTGTTTCAGCCCCTCTGTTTCTCGCCATCTGTTTCAGCCCCTCTGTTTGAGCCCCTCTGTTTCTCGCCCTCTGTTTCAGCCCCTCTGTTTCAGCCCCTCTGTTTCAGCCCCTCTGTTTCAGCACCTCTGTTTCTCTCCCTTTGTTTCTCGCCCTCTGTTTCAGCCCCTCTGTTTCTCGCCCTCTGTTTCAGCCCCTCTGTTTCAGCCCCTCTGTTTCAGCACCTCTGTTTCAGCCCCTCTGTTTCTCGCCATCTGTTTCAGCCCCTCTGTTTCAGCCCCGCTGTTTCTCGCCCTCTGTTTCAGCCCCTCTGTTTCAACCCCTCTGTTTCAGCCCCTCTGTTTCAGCACCTCTGTTTCTCGCCCTTTGTTTCTCGCCCTCTGTTCTTGCCCTCTGTTTCTCGCCCTCTGTTTCAGCCCCTCTGTTTCTCGCAATCTGTTTCCGCCCCTCTGTTTCAGTCCCTCTGTTTCAGCCCTTCTGTTTCAGCCCCTCCGTTTCAGCCCCTCTGTTTCCCGCCCTCTGTTTCAGCCCCTCTGTTTCAGCCCCTCTGTTTCTCGCCCTCTGTTTCAGCCCCTCTGTTTCAGCCCCTCTGTATCAGCCCCTCTGTTTCACCCCCTCTGTTTCAGCCCCTCTGTTTCAGCCCCTCTGTTTCTCGCCCTCTGTTTCTCGCCCTCTGTTTCTCGCCCTCTGTTTCTCGCTCTCTGTTTCTCGCCCTCTGTTTCTCGCCCTCTGTTTCAGCCCCTCTGTTTCTCGCCCTCTGTTTCAGCCCCTCTGTTTCAGCCCCTCTGTATCAGCACCTCTGTTTCAGCCCCTCTGTTTCTCGCCCTCTGTATCTCGCCCTATGTTTCAGCCCCTCTGTTTCAGCCCCTCTGTTTCAGCCCCTCTGTTCCAGCCCCTCTGTTTCTCGCCCTCGGTTTCTCGCCCTCTGTTTCTCGCCCTCTGTTTCTCGCTCTCTGTTTCTCGCCCTCTGTTTCAGCCCGTCTGTTTCAGCCCCTCTGTTTCAGCCCCTGTGTTTCTCGCCCTCTGTTTCAGCCCCTCTGTTTCAGCGGCTCTGTTTCAGCTCCTCTGTTTCAGCCCCTCTGTTTCAGCCCCTCTGTCTCTCGCCCTCTGTTTCTCGCCCTCGATTTCAGCCCCTCTGTTTCTCGCCCTCTGTTTCAGCCCCTCTGTTCCTCGCCCTCTGCTTCAGTCCCTCTGTTTCACCCCTCTGTTTCAGCCCCTCTGTTTCAGCCCTCCTGTTTCAGCCCCTCTGTTTCAGCCCCTCTGTTTCTCGCCCTCTGTTTCTCGCCCTCTGTTTCTCGCCCTCTGTTTCTCGATGTCTGTTTCTCGCCCTCTGTTTCAGCCCCTCTGTTTCTCGCCCACTGTTTCAGCCCCTCTGTTTCTCGCCATCTGTTTCAGCCCCTCTGTTTCAGCCCCACTGTTTCTCGTCCTCTGTTTCAGCCCCTCTGTTTCAGCCCCTCTGTTTCAGCCCCTCTGTTTCAGCCCCTCTGTTTCAGCACCTCTGTTTCTCGCCCTTTGTTTCTCCCCCTCTGTTTCAGCCCCTCTGTTTCTCGCCCTCTGTTTCATCCCCTCAGTTTCTCGCCCTCTGTTTCAGCCCTTGTGTTTCAGCCCCTCTGTATCAGCCCCTCTGTTTCAGCCCCTCTGTCTCTCGCCCTCTGTTTCTCGCCGTCGGTTTCAGCCCCTCTGTTTCTCGCCCTCTGTTTCAGCCCCTCTGTTTCTCGCCCTCTGCTTCAGTCCTTCTGTTTCAGCCCCTCTGTTTCAGCCCCTCTGTCTCTCGCCCTCTGTTTCTCGCCCTCGGTTTCAGCCCCTCTGTTTCTCGCCCTCTGTTTCAGCCCCTCTGTTTCAGCCCCTCTGTTTCAGCCCCTCTGTTTCAGCCCCTGTGTTTCTCGCCCTCTGTTTCAGCCCCTCTGTTTCAGCACCTCTGTTTCAGCTCCTCTGTTTCAGCCCCTCTGTTTCAGCCCCTCTGTCTCTCGACCTCTTTTTCTCGCCCTTGGTTTCAGCCCCTCTGTTTCTCGCCCTCTGTTTCAGCCCCTCTGTTTCTCGCCCTCTGCTTCAGTCCCTCTGTTTCAGCCCCTCTGTTTCAGCCCCTCTGTTTCAGCCCTTCTGTTTCAGCCCCTCTGTTTCAGCCCCTCTGTTTCTCGCCCTCTGTTTCTCGCCCTCTGTTTCTCGCCCTCTGTTTCTCGATGTCTGTTTCTCGCCCTCTGTTTCAGCCCCTCTGTTTCTCGCCCACTGTTTCAGTCCCTCTGTTTCTCACCATCTGTTTCAGCCCCTCTGTTTCAGCCCCTCTGTTTCTCGCCCTCTGTTTCAGCCCCTCTGTTTCAGCCCCTCTGTTTCAGCCCCTCTGTTTCTCGCCCTCTGTTTCAGCCCCTCTGTTTCTCGCCCTCTGTTTCAGCCCCTCTGTTTCAGCCCCTCTGTTTCAGCCCCTCTGTTTCAGCCCCTCTGTTTCAGCCCCTCTGTTTCTCGCCCTCTGTTTCAGCCCCTCTGTTTCATCCCCTCTGTTTCTCGCCCTCTGTTTCAGCCCCTCTGTTTCAGCCCCTCTGTTTTAGCCACTCTGTTTCAGCCCCTCTGTTTCTAGCCCTCTGTTTCTCGCCCTCTGTTTAAGCCCCTCTGTTTCAGCCCCGCTGTTTCAGCCCCACTGTTTCTCGCCCTCTGTTTCTCGCCCTCTGTTTCTCGCCCTCTGTTTCTCGCTCTCTGTTTCTCGCCCTCTGTTTTTCGCCCTCTGTTTCAGCCCCTCTGTTTCAGCCCCTCTGTTTCAGCACCTCTGTTTCAGCCCCTCTGTTTCAGCCCCTCTGTTTCTCGTCCTCGGTCTCTCGCCCTCTGTTTCTCGCCCTCTGTTTCTCGCTCTCTGTTTCTCGCCATCTGTTTCTCGCCCTCTGTTTCAGCCCCTCTGTTTCAGCCCCTCTGTTTCAGCCCCTCTGTTTCTCGCCCTCTGTTTCTCGCTCACTGTTTCTCGCCCTCTGATTCAGCCCCTGTGTTTCAGCCCCTCTGTTTCAGCCCCTCTGTTTCAGCCCCTCTGTTTCTCGCCCTCTGTTTCAGCCCCTCTGTTTCAGCCCCTCTGTTTCAGCTCCTCTGTTTCAGCCCCTCTGTTTCAGCCCCTCTGTTTCTCGCTCTCTGTTTCTCGCCCTCTGTTTCTCGCCCTCTGTTTCAGCCCCTCTGTTAAAGCCCCTCTGTTTCAGCCCCTCTGTTTCAGCCCCTTTGTTTCTCGCCCTCTGTTTCTCGCCCTCTGTTTCTCGCCCTCAGTTTCTCGATGTCTGTTTCTCGCCCTCTGTTTCAGCCCCTCTGTTTGTCGCCCACTGTTTCAGCCCCTCTGTTTCTCGCCATCTGTTTCAGCCCCTCTGTTTCAGCCTCTCTGTTTCTCGCCCTCTGTTTCAGCCCCTCTGTTTCAGCCCCTCTGTTTCAGCCCCTCTGTTTCAGCCCCTCTGTTTCAGCACCTCTGTTTCTCGCCCTTTGTTTCTCGCCCTCTGTTTCAGCCCCTCTGTTTCTCGCCCTCTGTTTCAGCCCCTCTGTTTCTCGCCCTCTGTTTCAGCCCCTCTGTTTCAGTCCCTCTGTTTCAGCCCCTCTGTTTCAGCCCCTCTGTTTCAGCCCCTCTGTTTCTCGCCCTCTGTTTCAGCCCCTCAGTTTCATCCCCTCTGTTTCTCGCCCTCAGTTTCACCCTCTCTGTTTCAGCCCCTCTGTTTCAGCCACTCTGTTTCAGCCCCTCTGTTTCTCGCCCTCTGTTTCAGCACCTCTGTTTCAGCCCCTCTGTTTCAGCCCCTCTGTTTCAGCCCCTCTGTTTCTCGCCCTCTGTTTCTCGCCCTCTGTTTCTCGCTCTCAGTTTCTCGCCCTCTGTTTCTCGCCCTCTGTTTCAGCCCCTCTGTTTCAGCCCCTCTGTTTCAGCCCCTCTGTTTCAGCCCCTCTGTTTCAGCCCCTCTGTATCAGCCCCTCTGTTTCTCGCCAACGGTTTCTCGCCCTCTGTTTCTCGCCCACTGTTTCTCGCTCTCTTTTTCTCGCCCTCTGTTTCTCGCCCTCTGTTTCAGCCCCGCTGTTTCAGCCCCTCTGTTTCAGACCCTCTGTTTCAGCCCCTCTGTTTCAGCCCCTCTGTTTCTCGCCCTCTGTTTCAGCCCCTCTGTTTCAGCCCCTCTGTTTCAGCTCCTCTGTTTCAGCCCCTCTGTTTCAGCCCCTCTGTCTCTCGCCCTCTGTTTCTCGCCCTCGGTTTCAGCCCCTCTGTTTCTCGCCCGCTGTTTCAGCCCCTCTGTTTCTCGCTCTCTGCTTCAGTCCCTCTGTTTCAGCCCCTCTGTTTCAGCCCCTCTGTTTCAGCCCTTCTGTTTCAGCCCCTCTGTTTCAGCCCCTCTGTTTCTCGCCCTCTGTTTCAGCCCCTCTGTTTCAGCCCATCTGTTTCAGCCCCTCTGTTTCAGCCCCTCTGTTTCAGCCCCTCTGTTTCAGCCCCTCTGTTTCTCGCCCTCTGTTTCTCTTTCTCTGTTTCTCGCCCTCTGTTTCAGCCCCTCTGTTTCTCGCCCACTGTTTCAGACCCTCTGTTTCTCGCCATCTTTTTCAGCCCCTCTGTTTCAGCCCCTCTTTTTCTCGCCCTCTGTTTCAGCCCCTCTGTTTCAGCCCCTCTGTTTCAGCCCCTCTGTTTCAGCACCTCTGTTTCTCGCCCTTTGTTTCTCGCCGTCTGTTACAGCCCCTCTGTTTCTCGCCCTCTGTTTCAGCCCCTCTGTTTCTCGCCCTCTGTTTCAGCCCCTCTGTTTCAGTCCCTCTGTTTCAGCCCCTCTGTTTCAGCCCCTCTGTTTCAGCCCCTCTGTTTCTCGCCCTCTGTTTCAGCCCCTCTGTTTCAGCCCCTCTGTTTCTCGCCCTCTGTTTCAGCCCCTCTGTTTCAGCCCCTCTGTATCAGCCCCTCTGTTTCAGCCCCTCTGTTTCAGCCCCTCTGTTTCAGCCCCTCTGTTTCTCGCCCTCTGTTTCTCGCCCTCTGTTTCTCGCCCTCTGTTTCTCGCTCTCTGTTTCTCACCCTCTGTTTCTCGCCCTCTGTTTCAGCCCCTCTCTTTCAGCCCCTCTGTTTCACCCCCTCTGTTTCAGCCCCTCTGTTTCTCGCCCTCTGTTTCAGCCCCTCTGTTTCTCGCCCTCTGTTTCAGCCCCTCTGTTTCAGCCCCTCAGTATCAGCACCTCTGTTTCAGCCCGTCTGTTTCTCGCCCTCTGTTTCTCGCCCTCTGTTTCAGCCCCTCTGTTTCAGCCCCTCTGTTTCAGCTCCTCTGTTTCAGCCCCTCTGTTTCTCGCCCTCTGTTTCTCGTCCGCTGTTTCTCGCTCTCTGTTTCTCGCCCTCTGTTTCTCGCCCTCTGTTTCAGCCCCTCTGTTTCAGCCCATCTGTTTCTCGCCCTCTGTTTCAGCCCCTCTGTTTCAGCCCCTCTGTTTCAGCCCCTCTGTTTCTCGCCCTCTGTTTCAGCCCCTCTGTTTCAGCCCCTCTGTTTCAGCCCCTCTGTTTCTCGCCCTCTGTTTCAGCCCCTCTGTTTCAGCCCCTCTTTTTCTCGCCCTCTGTTACAGCCCCTCTGTTTCAGCCCCTCTGTTTCTCGCCCTCTGTTTCAGCCCCTCTGTTTCAGCCCCTCTGTATCAGCACCTCTGTTTCAGCCCGTCTGTTTCTCGCCCTCTGTTTCTCGCCCTCTGTTTCAGCCCCTCAGTTTCATCCCCTCTGTTTCTCGCCCTCAGTTTCACCCTCTCTGTTTCAGCCCCTCTGTTTCAGCCACTCTGTTTCAGCCCCTCTGTTTCTCGCCCTCTGTTTCAGCACCTCTGTTTCAGCCCCTCTGTTTCAGCCCCTCTGTTTCAGCCCCTCTGTTTCTCGCCCTCTGTTTCTCGCCCTCTGTTTCTCGCTCTCAGTTTCTCGCCCTCTGTTTCTCGCCCTCTGTTTCAGCCCCTCTGTTTCAGCCCCTCTGTTTCAGCCCCTCTGTTTCAGCCCCTCTGTTTCAGCCCCTCTGTATCAGCCCCTCTGTTTCTCGCCAACGGTTTCTCGCCCTCTGTTTCTCGCCCACTGTTTCTCGCTCTCTTTTTCTCGCCCTCTGTTTCTCGCCCTCTGTTTCAGCCCCGCTGTTTCAGCCCCTCTGTTTCAGACCCTCTGTTTCAGCCCCTCTGTTTCAGCCCCTCTGTTTCTCGCCCTCTGTTTCAGCCCCTCTGTTTCAGCCCCTCTGTTTCAGCTCCTCTGTTTCAGCCCCTCTGTTTCAGCCCCTCTGTCTCTCGCCCTCTGTTTCTCGCCCTCGGTTTCAGCCCCTCTGTTTCTCGCCCGCTGTTTCAGCCCCTCTGTTTCTCGCTCTCTGCTTCAGTCCCTCTGTTTCAGCCCCTCTGTTTCAGCCCCTCTGTTTCAGCCCTTCTGTTTCAGCCCCTCTGTTTCAGCCCCTCTGTTTCTCGCCCTCTGTTTCAGCCCCTCTGTTTCAGCCCATCTGTTTCAGCCCCTCTGTTTCAGCCCCTCTGTTTCAGCCCCTCTGTTTCAGCCCCTCTGTTTCTCGCCCTCTGTTTCTCTTTCTCTGTTTCTCGCCCTCTGTTTCAGCCCCTCTGTTTCTCGCCCACTGTTTCAGACCCTCTGTTTCTCGCCATCTTTTTCAGCCCCTCTGTTTCAGCCCCTCTTTTTCTCGCCCTCTGTTTCAGCCCCTCTGTTTCAGCCCCTCTGTTTCAGCCCCTCTGTTTCAGCACCTCTGTTTCTCGCCCTTTGTTTCTCGCCGTCTGTTACAGCCCCTCTGTTTCTCGCCCTCTGTTTCAGCCCCTCTGTTTCTCGCCCTCTGTTTCAGCCCCTCTGTTTCAGTCCCTCTGTTTCAGCCCCTCTGTTTCAGCCCCTCTGTTTCAGCCCCTCTGTTTCTCGCCCTCTGTTTCAGCCCCTCTGTTTCAGCCCCTCTGTTTCTCGCCCTCTGTTTCAGCCCCTCTGTTTCAGCCCCTCTGTATCAGCCCCTCTGTTTCAGCCCCTCTGTTTCAGCCCCTCTGTTTCAGCCCCTCTGTTTCTCGCCCTCTGTTTCTCGCCCTCTGTTTCTCGCCCTCTGTTTCTCGCTCTCTGTTTCTCACCCTCTGTTTCTCGCCCTCTGTTTCAGCCCCTCTCTTTCAGCCCCTCTGTTTCACCCCCTCTGTTTCAGCCCCTCTGTTTCTCGCCCTCTGTTTCAGCCCCTCTGTTTCTCGCCCTCTGTTTCAGCCCCTCTGTTTCAGCCCCTCAGTATCAGCACCTCTGTTTCAGCCCGTCTGTTTCTCGCCCTCTGTTTCTCGCCCTCTGTTTCAGCCCCTCTGTTTCAGCCCCTCTGTTTCAGCTCCTCTGTTTCAGCCCCTCTGTTTCTCGCCCTCTGTTTCTCGTCCGCTGTTTCTCGCTCTCTGTTTCTCGCCCTCTGTTTCTCGCCCTCTGTTTCAGCCCCTCTGTTTCAGCCCATCTGTTTCTCGCCCTCTGTTTCAGCCCCTCTGTTTCAGCCCCTCTGTTTCAGCCCCTCTGTTTCTCGCCCTCTGTTTCAGCCCCTCTGTTTCAGCCCCTCTGTTTCAGCCCCTCTGTTTCTCGCCCTCTGTTTCAGCCCCTCTGTTTCAGCCCCTCTTTTTCTCGCCCTCTGTTACAGCCCCTCTGTTTCAGCCCCTCTGTTTCTCGCCCTCTGTTTCAGCCCCTCTGTTTCAGCCCCTCTGTATCAGCACCTCTGTTTCAGCCCGTCTGTTTCTCGCCCTCTGTTTCTCGCCCTCTGTTTCAGCCCCTCTTTTTCAGCCCCTCTGTTTCAGCCCCTCTGTTTCAGCCCCTCTGTTTCAGCCCCTCTGTTTCTCGCCCTCTGTTTCTCGCCCACTGTTTCTCGCCCTCTGTTTCTCGCTCTCTGATTCTCGCCCTCTGTTTCATCCCCTCTGTTTCTCGCCCACTGTTTCAGCCCCTCTGTTTATGGCCATCTGTTTCAGCCCCTCTGTTTCCGCACCTCTGTTTCTCGCCCTCTGTTTCAGCCCCTCTGTTTCAGCCCCTCTGTTTCAGCCCCTCTCTTTCAGCCCCTCTGTTTCAGCACCTCTGTTTCTCGCCCTTTATTTCTCGCCCTCAGTTTCAGCCCCTCTGTTTCTCGCCCTCTGTTTCAGCCCCTCTGTTTCTCGCCCTCTGTTTCAGCCCCTCTATTTCAGTCCCTCTGCTTCAGCCCCTCTGTTTCAGCCCCTCTGTTTCTCGCCCTCTGTTTCAGCCCCTCTGTTTCAGCCCCTCTGTTTCTCGCCCTCTGTTTCAGCCCCTCTGTTTCAGCCCCTCTGTTTCAGCCCCTCTGTTTCAGCCCCTCTGTTTCTCGCCCTCTGTTTCTCGCCCTCTGTTTCAGCCCCTCTGTTTCAGCCCCTCTGTTTCAGCCCCTCTGTTTCTCGCCCTCTGTTTCTCGCCCTCTGTTTCTCGCCCTCTGTTTCTCGCTCTCTGTTTCTCGCCCTCTGTTTCCCCCCTCTGTTTCAGCCCCTGTGTTTCAGCCCCTCTGTTTCAGCTCCTCTGTTTCAGCCCCTCTGCTTCTCGCCCTCTGTTTCAGCCCCTCTGTTTCTCGCCCTCTGTTTCAGCCCCTCTGTTTCAGCCCCTCTGTATCAGCCCCTCTGTTTCAGACCCTCTGTTTCTCGCCCTCTGTTTCTCGCCCTCTGTTTCAGCCCCTCTGTTTCAGCCCCTCTGTTTCAGCCCCTCTGTTTCAGCCCCTCTGTTTCTCCCCCTCTGTTTCTCGCCCTCTGTTTCTCGCCCTCAGTTTCTCGCTCTCTGTTTCTCGCCCGCTGTTTCTCGCCATCTGTTTCAGGCCCTCTGTTTCAGCCCCTCTGTGTCAGCCCCTCTGTTTCTCGCCCTCTGTTTCTCGCCCACTGTTTCTCGCCCTCTGTTTCAGCCCCTCTGTTTCAGCCCCTCTGTTTCAGCCCCTCTGTTTCAGCCACTCTGTTTCAGCCACTCTGTTTCTCGCCCTCTGTTTCTCACCCTCTGTTTCAGCCCCTCTGTTTCAGCCCCTCTGTTTCAGCCCCTCTGTTTCAGCCCCTCTATTTCTCGCCCTCTGTTTCTCGCCCTCTGTTTCTCGCTCTCTGTTTCTCGCCCTCTGTTTCTCGCCCTCTGTTTCAGCCCCTCTGTTTCAGCCTCTCTTTTTCAGCCCCTCTGTTTCAGCCCCACTGTTTCTCGCCCTCTGTTTCAGCCCCTCTGTTTCAGCCCCTCTGTTTCATCCCCTCTGTTTCAGCCCCTCTGTCCCTCGCCCTCTGTTTCTCGCCCTCGGTTTCAGCCCCTCTGTTTTTCGCCCTCCGTTTCAGCCCCTCTGTTTCTCGCCCACTGTTTCTCGCCCTCTGTTTCAGCCCCTGTGTTTCAGCCCCTCTGTTTCAGCCCCTTTGTTTCAGCCCCCCTGTTTCTCGCCCTCTGTTTCAGCCCCTCTGTTTCAGCCCCTCTGTTTCAGCTCCTCTGTTTCAGCCCCTCTGTTTCAGCCCCTCTGTCTCTCGCCCTCTGTTTCTCGCCCTCGGTTTCAGACCCTCTGTTTCTCGCCCTCTGTTTCTCGCCCTCTGTTTCTCGCTCTCTGTTTCTCGCCCTCTGTTTCTCGCCCTCTGTTTCAGCCCCTCTGTTTCTCGCCCTCTGTTTCAGCCCCTCTGTTTCAGCCCCTCTGTTTCACCCCCTCTGTTTCAGCCCCTTTGTTTCTCGCCCTCTGTTTCTCGCCCTCTGTTTCTCGCCCTCTGTTTCTCGATGTCAGTTTCTCGCCCTCTGTTTCAGCCCCTCTGTTTGTCGCCCACTGTTTCAGCCCCTCTGTTTCTCGCCCTCTGTTTCAGCCCCTCTGTTTCAGCCCCTCTGTATCAGCACCTCTGTTTCAGCCCGTCTGTTTCTCGCCCTCTGTTTCTCGCCCTCTGTTTCAGCCCCTCTTTTTCAGCCCCTCTGTTTCAGCCCCTCTGTTTCAGCCCCTCTGTTTCAGCCCCTCTGTTTCTCGCCCTCTGTTTCTCGCCCACTGTTTCTCGCCCTCTGTTTCTCGCTCTCTGATTCTCGCCCTCTGTTTCATCCCCTCTGTTTCTCGCCCACTGTTTCAGCCCCTCTGTTTATGGCCATCTGTTTCAGCCCCTCTGTTTCCGCACCTCTGTTTCTCGCCCTCTGTTTCAGCCCCTCTGTTTCAGCCACTCTGTTTCAGCCCCTCTCTTTCAGCCCCTCTGTTTCAGCACCTCTGTTTCTCGCCCTTTGTTTCTCGCCCTCAGTTTCAGCCCCTCTGTTTCTCGCCCTCTGTTTCAGCCCCTCTGTTTCTCGCCCTCTGTTTCAGCCCCTCTATTTCAGTCCCTCTGCTTCAGCCCCTCTGTTTCAGCCCCTCTGTTTCTCGCCCTCTGTTTCAGCCCCTCTGTTTCAGCCCCTCTGTTTCTCGCCCTCTGTTTCAGCCCCTCTGTTTCAGCCCCTCTGTTTCAGCCCCTCTGTTTCAGCCCCTCTGTTTCTCGCCCTCTGTTTCTCGCCCTCTGTTTCAGCCCCTCTGTTTCAGCCCCTCTGTTTCAGCCCCTCTGTTTCTCGCCCTCTGTTTCTCGCCCTCTGTTTCTCGCCCTCTGTTTCTCGCTCTCTGTTTCTCGCCCTCTGTTTCCCCCCCTCTGTTTCAGCCCCTGTGTTTCAGCCCCTCTGTTTCAGCTCCTCTGTTTCAGCCCCTCTGCTTCTCGCCCTCTGTTTCAGCCCCTCTGTTTCTCGCCCTCTGTTTCAGCCCCTCTGTTTCAGCCCCTCTGTATCAGCCCCTCTGTTTCAGACCCTCTGTTTCTCGCCCTCTGTTTCTCGCCCTCTGTTTCAGCCCCTCTGTTTCAGCCCCTCTGTTTCAGCCCCTCTGTTTCAGCCCCTCTGTTTCTCGCCATCTGTTTCAGCCCCTCTGTTTCAGCCCCGCTGTTTCTCGCCCTCTGTTTCAGCCCCTCTGTTTCAACCCCTCTGTTTCAGCCCCTCTGTTTCAGCACCTCTGTTTCTCGCCCTTTGTTTCTCGCCCTCTGTTCTTGCCCTCTGTTTCTCGCCCTCTGTTTCAGCCCCTCTGTTTCTCGCAATCTGTTTCCGCCCCTCTGTTTCAGTCCCTCTGTTTCAGCCCTTCTGTTTCAGCCCCTCCGTTTCAGCCCCTCTGTTTCACGCCCTCTGTTTCAGCCCCTCTGTTTCAGCCCCTCTGTTTCTCGCCCTCTGTTTCAGCCCCTCTGTTTCAGCCCCTCTGTATCAGCCCCTCTGTTTCACCCCCTCTGTTTCAGCCCCTCTGTTTCAGCCCCTCTGTTTCTCGCCCTCTGTTTCTCGCCCTCTGTTTCTCGCCCTCTGTTTCTCGCTCTCTGTTTCTCGCCCTCTGTTTCTCGCCCTCTGTTTCAGCCCCTCTGTTTCTCGCCCTCTGTTTCAGCCCCTCTGTTTCAGCCCCTCTGTATCAGCACCTCTGTTTCAGCCCCTCTGTTTCTCGCCCTCTGTATCTCGCCCTATGTTTCAGCCCCTCTGTTTCAGCCCCTCTGTTTCAGCCCCTCTGTTCCAGCCCCTCTGTTTCTCGCCCTCGGTTTCTCGCCCTCTGTTTCTCGCCCTCTGTTTCTCGCTCTCTGTTTCTCGCCCTCTGTTTCAGCCCCTCTGTTTCAGCCCCTCTGTTTCAGCCCCTGTGTTTCTAGCCCTCTGTTTCAGCCCCTCTGTTTCAGCGGCTCTGTTTCAGCTCCTCTGTTTCAGCCCCTCTGTTTCAGCCCCTCTGTCTCTCGCCCTCTGTTTCTCGCCCTCGATTTCAGCCCCTCTGTTTCTCGCCCTCTGTTTCAGCCCCTCTGTTCCTCGCCCTCTGCTTCAGTCCCTCTGTTTCACCCCTCTGTTTCAGCCCCTCTGTTTCAGCCCTCCTGTTTCAGCCCCTCTGTTTCAGCCCCTCTGTTTCTCGCCCTCTGTTTCTCGCCCTCTGTTTCTCGCCCTCTGTTTCTCGATGTCTGTTTCTCGCCCTCTGTTTCAGCCCCTCTGTTTCTCGCCCACTGTTTCAGCCCCTCTGTTTCTCGCCATCTGTTTCAGCCCCTCTGTTTCAGCCCCACTGTTTCTCGTCCTCTGTTTCAGCCCCTCTGTTTCAGCCCCTCTGTTTCAGCCCCTCTGTTTCAGCCCCTCTGTTTCAGCACCTCTGTTTCTCGCCCTTTGTTTCTCCCCCTCTGTTTCAGCCCCTCTGTTTCTCGCCCTCTGTTTCATCCCCTCTGTTTCTCGCCCTCTGTTTCAGCCCTTGTGTTTCAGCCCCTCTGTATCAGCCCCTCTGTTTCAGCCCCTCTGTCTCTCGCCCTCTGTTTCTCGCCGTCGGTTTCAGCCCCTCTGTTTCTCGCCCTCTGTTTCAGCCCCTCTGTTTCTCGCCCTCTGCTTCAGTCCTTCTGTTTCAGCCCCTCTGTTTCAGCCCCTCTGTCTCTCGCCCTCTGTTTCTCGCCCTCGGTTTCAGCCCCTCTGTTTCTCGCCCTCTGTTTCAGCCCCTCTGTTTCAGCCCCTCTGTTTCAGCCCCTCTGTTTCAGCCCCTGTGTTTCTCGCCCTCTGTTTCAGCCCCTCTGTTTCAGCACCTCTGTTTCAGCTCCTCTGTTTCAGCCCCTCTGTTTCAGCCCCTCTGTCTCTCGCCCTCTTTTTCTCGCCCTTGGTTTCAGCCCCTCTGTTTCTCGCCCTCTGTTTCAGCCCCTCTGTTTCTCGCCCTCTGCTTCAGTCCCTCTGTTTCAGCCCCTCTGTTTCAGCCCCTCTGTTTCAGCCCTTCTGTTTCAGCCCCTCTGTTTCAGCCCCTCTGTTTCTCGCCCTCTGTTTCTCGCCCTCTGTTTCTCGCCCTCTGTTTCTCGATGTCTGTTTCTCGCCCTCTGTTTCAGCCCCTCTGTTTCTCGCCCACTGTTTCAGTCCCTCTGTTTCTCACCATCTGTTTCAGCCCCTCTGTTTCAGCCCCTCTGTTTCTCGCCCTCTGTTTCAGCCCCTCTGTTTCAGCCCCTCTGTTTCAGCCCCTCTGTTTCTCGCCCTCTGTTTCAGCCCCTCTGTTTCTCGCCCTCTGTTTCAGCCCCTCTGTTTCAGCCCCTCTGTTTCAGCCCCTCTGTTTCAGCCCCTCTGTTTCAGCCCCTCTGTTTCTCGCCCTCTGTTTCAGCCCCTCTGTTTCATCCCCTCTGTTTCTCGCCCTCTGTTTCAGCCCCTCTGTTTCAGCCCCTCTGTTTTAGCCACTCTGTTTCAGCCCCTCTGTTTCTAGCCCTCTGTTTCTCGCCCTCTGTTTAAGCCCCTCTGTTTCAGCCCCGCTGTTTCAGCCCCACTGTTTCTCGCCCTCTGTTTCTCGCCCTCTGTTTCTCGCCCTCTGTTTCTCGCTCTCTGTTTCTCGCCCTCTGTTTTTCGCCCTCTGTTTCAGCCCCTCTGTTTCAGCCCCTCTGTTTCAGCACCTCTGTTTCAGCCCCTCTGTTTCAGCCCCTCTGTTTCTCGTCCTCGGTTTCTCGCCCTCTGTTTCTCGCCCTCTGTTTCTCGCTCTCTGTTTCTCGCCATCTGTTTCTCGCCGTCTGTTTCAGCCCCTCTGTTTCAGCCCCTCTGTTTCAGCCCCTCTGTTTCTCGCCCTCTGTTTCTCGCTCACTGTTTCTCGCCCTCTGTTTCAGCCCCTGTGTTTCAGCCCCTCTGTTTCAGCCCCTCTGTTTCAGCCCCTCTGATTCTCGCCCTCTGTTTCAGCCCCTCTGTTTCAGCCCCTCTGTTTCAGCTCCTCTGTTTCAGCCCCTCTGTTTCAGCCCCTCTGTTTCTCGCTCTCTGTTTCTCGCCCTCTGTTTCTCGCCCTCTGTTTCAGCCCCTCTGTTAAAGCCCCTCTGTTTCAGCCCCTCTGTTTCAGCCCCTTTGTTTCTCGCCCTCTGTTTCTCGCCCTCTGTTTCTCGCCCTCAGTTTCTCGATGTCTGTTTCTCGCCCTCTGTTTCAGCCCCTCTGTTTGTCGCCCACTGTTTCAGCCCCTCTGTTTCTCGCCATCTGTTTCAGCCCCTCTGTTTCAGCCTCTCTGTTTCTCGCCCTCTGTTTCAGCCCCTCTGTTTCAGCCCCTCTGTTTCAGCCCCTCTGTTTCAGCCCCTCTGTTTCAGCACCTCTGTTTCTCGCCCTTTGTTTCTCGCCCTCTGTTTCAGCCCCTCTGTTTCTCGCCCTCTGTTTCAGCCCCTCTGTTTCTCGCCCTCTGTTTCAGCCCCTCTGTTTCAGTCCCTCTGTTTCAGCCCCTCTGTTTCAGCCCCTCTGTTTCAGCCCCTCTGTTTCTCGCCCTCTGTTTCAGCCCCTCAGTTTCATCCCTTCTGTTTCTCGCCCTCAGTTTCACCCTCTCTGTTTCAGCCCCTCTGTTTCAGCCACTCTGTTTCAGCCCCTCTGTTTCTCGCCCTCTGTTTCAGCACCTCTGTTTCAGCCCCTCTGTTTCAGCCCCTCTGTTTCAGCCCCTCTGTTTCTCGCCCTCTGTTTCTCGCCCTCTGTTTCTCGCTCTCAGTTTCTCGCCCTCTGTTTCTCGCCCTCTGTTTCAGCCCCTCTGTTTCAGCCCCTCTGTTTCAGCCCCTCTGTTTCAGCCCCTCTGTTTCAGCCCCTCTGTATCAGCCCCTCTGTTTCTCGCCAACGGTTTCTCGCCCTCTGTTTCTCGCCCACTGTTTCTCGCTCTCTTTTTCTCGCCCTCTGTTTCTCGCCCTCTGTTTCAGCCCCGCTGTTTCAGCCCCTCTGTTTCAGACCCTCTGTTTCAGCCCCTCTGTTTCAGCCCCTCTGTTTCTCGCCCTCTGTTTCAGCCCCTCTGTTTCAGCCCCTCTGTTTCAGCTCCTCTGTTTCAGCCCCTCTGTTTCAGCCCCTCTGTCTCTCGCCCTCTGTTTCTCGCCCTCGGTTTCAGCCCCTCTGTTTCTCGCCCGCTGTTTCAGCCCCTCTGTTTCTCGCACTCTGCTTCAGTCCCTCTGTTTCAGCCCCTCTGTTTCAGCCCCTCTGTTTCAGCCCTTCTGTTTCAGCCCCTCTGTTTCAGCCCCTCTGTTTCTCGCCCTCTGTTTCAGCCCCTCTGTTTCAGCCCATCTGTTTCAGCCCCTCTGTTTCAGCCCCTCTGTTTCAGCCCCTCTGTTTCAGCCCCTCTGTTTCTCGCCCTCTGTTTCTCTTTCTCTGTTTCTCGCCCTCTGTTTCAGCCCCTCTGTTTCTCGCCCACTGTTTCAGACCCTCTGTTTCTCGCCATCTTTTTCAGCCCCTCTGTTTCAGCCCCTCTTTTTCTCGCCCTCTGTTTCAGCCCCTCTGTTTCAGCCCCTCTGTTTCAGCCCCTCTGTTTCAGCACCTCTGTTTCTCGCCCTTTGTTTCTCGCCGTCTGTTACAGCCCCTCTGTTTCTCGCCCTCTGTTTCAGCCCCTCTGTTTCTCGCCCTCTGTTTCAGCCCCTCTGTTTCAGTCCCTCTGTTTCAGCCCCTCTGTTTCAGCCCCTCTGTTTCAGCCCCTCTGTTTCTCGCCCTCTGTTTCAGCCCCTCTGTTTCAGCCCCTCTGTTTCTCGCCCTCTGTTTCAGCCCCTCTGTTTCAGCCCCTCTGTATCAGCCCCTCTGTTTCAGCCCCTCTGTTTCAGCCCCTCTGTTTCAGCCCCTCTGTTTCTCGCCCTCTGTTTCTCGCCCTCTGTTTCTCGCCCTCTGTTTCTCGCTCTCTGTTTCTCACCCTCTGTTTCTCGCCCTCTGTTTCAGCCCCTCTCTTTCAGCCCCTCTGTTTCACCCCCTCTGTTTCAGCCCCTCTGTTTCTCGCCCTCTGTTTCAGCCCCTCTGTTTCTCGCCCTCTGTTTCAGCCCCTCTGTTTCAGCCCCTCAGTATCAGCACCTCTGTTTCAGCCCGTCTGTTTCTCGCCCTCTGTTTCTCGCCCTCTGTTTCAGCCCCTCTGTTTCAGCCCCTCTGTTTCAGCTCCTCTGTTTCAGCCCCTCTGTTTCTCGCCCTCTGTTTCTCGTCCTCTGTTTCTCGCTCTCTGTTTCTCGCCCTCTGTTTCTCGCCCTCTGTTTCAGCCCCTCTGTTTCAGCCCATCTGTTTCTCGCCCTCTGTTTCAGCCCCTCTGTTTCAGCCCCTCTGTTTCAGCCCCTCTGTTTCTCGCCCTCTGTTTCAGCCCCTCTGTTTCAGCCCCTCTGTTTCAGCCCCTCTGTTTCTCGCCCTCTGTTTCAGCCCCTCTGTTTCAGCCCCTCTTTTTCTCGCCCTCTGTTACAGCCCCTCTGTTTCAGCCCCTCTGTTTCTCGCCCTCTGTTTCAGCCCCTCTGTTTCAGCCCCTCTGTATCAGCACCTCTGTTTCAGCCCGTCTGTTTCTCGCCCTCTGTTTCTCGCCCTCTGTTTCAGCCCCTCTTTTTCAGCCCCTCTGTTTCAGCCCCTCTGTTTCAGCCCCTCTGTTTCAGCCCCTCTGTTTCTCGCCCTCTGTTTCTCGCCCACTGTTTCTCGCCCTCTGTTTCTCGCTCTCTGATTCTCGCCCTCTGTTTCATCCCCTCTGTTTCTCGCCCACTGTTTCAGCCCCTCTGTTTATGGCCATCTGTTTCAGCCCCTCTGTTTCCGCACCTCTGTTTCTCGCCCTCTGTTTCAGCCCCTCTGTTTCAGCCCCTCTGTTTCAGCCCCTCTCTTTCAGCCCCTCTGTTTCAGCACCTCTGTTTCTCGCCCTTTATTTCTCGCCCTCAGTTTCAGCCCCTCTGTTTCTCGCCCTCTGTTTCAGCCCCTCTGTTTCTCGCCCTCTGTTTCAGCCCCTCTATTTCAGTCCCTCTGCTTCAGCCCCTCTGTTTCAGCCCCTCTGTTTCTCGCCCTCTGTTTCAGCCCCTCTGTTTCAGCCCCTCTGTTTCTCGCCCTCTGTTTCAGCCCCTCTGTTTCAGCCCCTCTGTTTCAGCCCCTCTGTTTCAGCCCCTCTGTTTCTCGCCCTCTGTTTCTCGCCCTCTGTTTCAGCCCCTCTGTTTCAGCCCCTCTGTTTCAGCCCCTCTGTTTCTCGCCCTCTGTTTCTCGCCCTCTGTTTCTCGCCCTCTGTTTATCGCTCTCTGTTTCTCGCCCTCTGTTTCCCCCCTCTGTTTCAGCCCCTGTGTTTCAGCCCCTCTGTTTCAGCTCCTCTGTTTCAGCCCCTCTGCTTCTCGACCTCTGTTTCAGCCCCTCTGTTTCTCGCCCTCTGTTTCAGCCCCTCTGTTTCAGCCCCTCTGTATCAGCCCCTCTGTTTCAGACCCTCTGTTTCTCGCCCTCTGTTTCTCGCCCTCTGTTTCAGCCCCTCTGTTTCAGCCCCTCTGTTTCAGCCCCTCTGTTTCAGCCCCTCTGTTTCTCCCCCTCTGTTTCTCGCCCTCTGTTTCTCGCCCTCTGTTTCTCGCTCTCTGTTTCTCGCCCGCTGTTTCTCGCCATCTGTTTCAGGCCCTCTGTTTCAGCCCCTCTGTGTCAGCCCCTCTGTTTCTCGCCCTCTGTTTCTCGCCCACTGTTTCTCGCCCTCTGTTTCAGCCCCTCTGTTTCAGCCCCTCTGTTTCAGCCCCTCTGTTTCAGCCACTCTGTTTCAGCCACTCTGTTTCTCGCCCTCTGTTTCTCACCCTCTGTTTCAGCCCCTCTGTTTCAGCCCCTCTGTTTCAGCCCCTCTGTTTCAGCCCCTCTATTTCTCGCCCTCTGTTTCTCGCCCTCTGTTTCTCGCTCTCTGTTTCTCGCCCTCTGTTTCTCGCCCTCTGTTTCAGCCCCTCTGTTTCTGCCTCTCTTTTTCAGCCCCTCTGTTTCAGCCCCACTGTTTCTCGCCCTCTGTTTCAGCCCCTCTGTTTCAGCCCCTCTGTTTCATCCCCTCTGTTTCAGCCCCTCTGTCCCTCGCCCTCTGTTTCTCGCCCTCGGTTTCAGCCCCTCTGTTTTTCGCCCTCCGTTTCAGCCCCTCTGTTTCTCGCCCACTGTTTCTCGCCCTCTGTTTCAGCCCCTGTGTTTCAGCCCCTCTGTTTCAGCCCCTTTGTTTCAGCCCCCCTGTTTCTCGCCCTCTGTTTCAGCCCCTCTGTTTCAGCCCCTCTGTTTCAGCTCCTCTGTTTCAGCCCCTCTGTTTCAGCCCCTCTGTCTCTCGCCCTCTGTTTCTCGCCCTCGGTTTCAGACCCTCTGTTTCTCGCCCTCTGTTTCTCGCCCTCTGTTTCTCGCTCTCTGTTTCTCGCCCTCTGTTTCAGCCCCTCAGTTTCATCCCCTCTGTTTCTCGCCCTCAGTTTCACCCTCTCTGTTTCAGCCCCTCTGTTTCAGCCACTCTGTTTCAGCCCCTCTGTTTCTCGCCCTCTGTTTCAGCACCTCTGTTTCAGCCCCTCTGTTTCAGCCCCTCTGTTTCAGCCCCTCTGTTTCTCGCCCTCTGTTTCTCGCCCTCTGTTTCTCGCTCTCAGTTTCTCGCCCTCTGTTTCTCGCCCTCTGTTTCAGCCCCTCTGTTTCAGCCCCTCTGTTTCAGCCCCTCTGTTTCAGCCCCTCTGTTTCAGCCCCTCTGTATCAGCCCCTCTGTTTCTCGCCAACGGTTTCTCGCCCTCTGTTTCTCGCCCACTGTTTCTCGCTCTCTTTTTCTCGCCCTCTGTTTCTCGCCCTCTGTTTCAGCCCCGCTGTTTCAGCCCCTCTGTTTCAGACCCTCTGTTTCAGCCCCTCTGTTTCAGCACCTCTGTTTCTCGCCCTCTGTTTCAGCCCCTCTGTTTCAGCCCCTCTGTTTCAGCTCCTCTGTTTCAGCCCCTCTGTTTCAGCCCCTCTGTCTCTCGCCCTCTGTTTCTCGCCCTCGGTTTCAGCCCCTCTGTTTCTCGCCCGCTGTTTCAGCCCCTCTGTTTCTCGCACTCTGCTTCAGTCCCTCTGTTTCAGCCCCTCTGTTTCAGCCCCTCTGTTTCAGCCCTTCTGTTTCAGCCCCTCTGTTTCAGCCCCTCTGTTTCTCGCCCTCTGTTTCAGCCCCTCTGTTTCAGCCCATCTGTTTCAGCCCCTCTGTTTCAGCCCCTCTGTTTCAGCCCCTCTGTTTCAGCCCCTCTGTTTCTCGCCCTCTGTTTCTCTTTCTCTGTTTCTCGCCCTCTGTTTCAGCCCCTCTGTTTCTCGCCCACTGTTTCAGACCCTCTGTTTCTCGCCATCTTTTTCAGCCCCTCTGTTTCAGCCCCTCTTTTTCTCGCCCTCTGTTTCAGCCCCTCTGTTTCAGCCCCTCTGTTTCAGCCCCTCTGTTTCAGCACCTCTGTTTCTCGCCCTTTGTTTCTCGCCGTCTGTTACAGCCCCTCTGTTTCTCGCCCTCTGTTTCAGCCCCTCTGTTTCTCGCCCTCTGTTTCAGCCCCTCTGTTTCAGTCCCTCTGTTTCAGCCCCTCTGTTTCAGCCCCTCTGTTTCAGCCCCTCTGTTTCTCGCCCTCTGTTTCAGCCCCTCTGTTTCAGCCCCTCTGTTTCTCGCCCTCTGTTTCAGCCCCTCTGTTTCAGCCCCTCTGTATCAGCCCCTCTGTTTCAGCCCCTCTGTTTCAGCCCCTCTGTTTCAGCCCCTCTGTTTCTCGCCCTCTGTTTCTCGCCCTCTGTTTCTCGCCCTCTGTTTCTCGCTCTCTGTTTCTCACCCTCTGTTTCTCGCCCTCTGTTTCAGCCCCTCTCTTTCAGCCCCTCTGTTTCACCCCCTCTGTTTCAGCCCCTCTGTTTCTCGCCCTCTGTTTCAGCCCCTCTGTTTCTCGCCCTCTGTTTCAGCCCCTCTGTTTCAGCCCCTCAGTATCAGCACCTCTGTTTCAGCCCGTCTGTTTCTCGCCCTCTGTTTCTCGCCCTCTGTTTCAGCCCCTCTGTATCAGCCCCTCTGTTTCAGCTCCTCTGTTTCAGCCCCTCTGTTTCTCGCCCTCTGTTTCTCGTCCTCTGTTTCTCGCTCTCTGTTTCTCGCCCTCTGTTTCTCGCCCTCTGTTTCAGCCCCTCTGTTTCAGCCCATCTGTTTCTCGCCCTCTGTTTCAGCCCCTCTGTTTCAGCCCCTCTGTTTCAGCCCCTCTGTTTCTCGCCCTCTGTTTCAGCCCCTCTGTTTCAGCCCCTCTGTTTCAGCCCCTCTGTTTCTCGCCCTCTGTTTCAGCCCCTCTGTTTCAGCCCCTCTTTTTCTCGCCCTCTGTTACAGCCCCACTGTTTCAGCCCCTCTGTTTCTCGCCCTCTGTTTCAGCCCCTCTGTTTCAGCCCCTCTGAATCAGCACCTCTGTTTCAGCCCGTCTGTTTCTCGCCCTCTGTTTCTCGCCCTCTGTTTCAGCCCCTCTTTTTCAGCCCCTCTGTTTCAGCCCCTCTGTTTCAGCCCCTCTGTTTCAGCCCCTCTGTTTCTCGCCCTCTGTTTCTCGCCCACTGTTTCTCGCCCTCTGTTTCTCGCTCTCTGATTCTCGCCCTCTGTTTCATCCCCTCTGTTTCTCGCCCACTGTTTCAGCCCCTCTGTTTATGGCCATCTGTTTCAGCCCCTCTGTTTCCGCACCTCTGTTTCTCGCCCTCTGTTTCAGCCCCTCTGTTTCAGCCCCTCTGTTTCAGCCCCTCTCTTTCAGCCCCTCTGTTTCAGCACCTCTGTTTCTCGCCCTTTATTTCTCGCCCTCAGTTTCAGCCCCTCTGTTTCTCGCCCTCTGTTTCAGCCCCTCTGTTTCTCGCCCTCTGTTTCAGCCCCTCTATTTCAGTCCCTCTGCTTCAGCCCCTCTGTTTCAGCCCCTCTGTTTCTCGCCCTCTGTTTCAGCCCCTCTGTTTCAGCCCCTCTGTTTCTCGCCCTCTGTTTCAGCCCCTCTGTTTCAGCCCCTCTGTTTCAGCCCCTCTGTTTCAGCCCCTCTGTTTCTCGCCCTCTGTTTCTCGCCCTCTGTTTCAGCCCCTCTGTTTCAGCCCCTCTGTTTCAGCCCCTCTGTTTCTCGCCCTCTGTTTCTCGCCCTCTGTTTCTCGCACTCTGTTTATCGCTCTCTGTTTCTCGCCCTCTGTTTCCCCCCTCTGTTTCAGCCCCTGTGTTTCAGCCCCTCTGTTTCAGCTCCTCTGTTTCAGCCCCTCTGCTTCTCGACCTCTGTTTCAGCCCCTCTGTTTCTCGCCCTCTGTTTCAGCCCCTCTGTTTCAGCCCCTCTGTATCAGCCCCTCTGTTTCAGACCCTCTGTTTCTCGCCCTCTGTTTCTCGCCCTCTGTTTCAGCCCCTCTGTTTCAGCCCCTCTGTTTCAGCCCCTCTGTTTCAGCCCCTCTGTTTCTCCCCCTCTGTTTCTCGCCCTCTGTTTCTCGCCCTCTGTTTCTCGCTCTCTGTTTCTCGCCCGCTGTTTCTCGCCATCTGTTTCAGGCCCTCTGTTTCAGCCCCTCTGTGTCAGCCCCTCTGTTTCTCGCCCTCTGTTTCTCGCCCACTGTTTCTCGCCCTCTGTTTCAGCCCCTCTGTTTCAGCCCCTCTGTTTCAGCCCCTCTGTTTCAGCCACTCTGTTTCAGCCACTCTGTTTCTCGCCCTCTGTTTCTCACCCTCTGTTTCAGCCCCTCTGTTTCAGCCCCTCTGTTTCAGCCCCTCTGTTTCAGCCCCTCTATTTCTCGCCCTCTGTTTCTCGCCCTCTGTTTCTCGCTCTCTGTTTCTCGCCCTCTGTTTCTCGCCCTCTGTTTCAGCCCCTCTGTTTCTGCCTCTCTTTTTCAGCCCCTCTGTTTCAGCCCCACTGTTTCTCGCCCTCTGTTTCAGCCCCTCTGTTTCAGCCCCTCTGTTTCATCCCCTCTGTTTCAGCCCCTCTGTCCCTCGCCCTCTGTTTCTCGCCCTCGGTTTCAGCCCCTCTGTTTTTCGCCCTCCGTTTCAGCCCCTCTGTTTCTCGCCCACTGTTTCTCGCCCTCTGTTTCAGCCCCTGTGTTTCAGCCCCTCTGTTTCAGCCCCTTTGTTTCAGCCCCCCTGTTTCTCGCCCTCTGTTTCAGCCCCTCTGTTTCAGCCCCTCTGTTTCAGCTCCTCTGTTTCAGCCCCTCTGTTTCAGCCCCTCTGTCTCTCGCCCTCTGTTTCTCGCCCTCGGTTTCAGACCCTCTGTTTCTCGCCCTCT
This sequence comes from Stegostoma tigrinum, assembly GCF_030684315.1. Taxonomy (NCBI): domain Eukaryota; kingdom Metazoa; phylum Chordata; class Chondrichthyes; order Orectolobiformes; family Stegostomatidae; genus Stegostoma; species Stegostoma tigrinum. The sequence goes on along the minus strand of NC_081387.1, from coordinate 31,636,781 downwards.
GTTTCTCGCCCTCTGTTTCTCGCTCTCTGTTTCTCGCCCTCTGTTTCTCGCCCTCTGTTTCAGCCCCTCTGTTTCTCGCCCTCTGTTTCAGCCCCTCTGTTTCAGCCCCTCTGTTTCACCCCCTCTGTTTCAGCCCCTTTGTTTCTCGCCCTCTGTTTCTCGCCCTCTGTTTCTCGCCCTCTGTTTCTCGATGTCAGTTTCTCGCCCTCTGTTTCAGCCCCTCTGTTTGTCGCCCACTGTTTCAGCCCCTCTGTTTCTCGCCCTCTGTTTCAGCCCCTCTGTTTCAGCCCCTCTGTATCAGCACCTCTGTTTCAGCCCGTCTGTTTCTCGCCCTCTGTTTCTCGCCCTCTGTTTCAGCCCCTCTTTTTCAGCCCCTCTGTTTCAGCCCCTCTGTTTCAGCCCCTCTGTTTCAGCCACTCTGTTTCTCGCCCTCTGTTTCTCGCCCACTGTTTCTCGCCCTCTGTTTCTCGCTCTCTGATTCTCGCCCTCTGTTTCATCCCCTCTGTTTCTCGCCCACTGTTTCAGCCCCTCTGTTTATGGCCATCTGTTTCAGCCCCTCTGTTTCCGCACCTCTGTTTCTCGCCCTCTGTTTCAGCCCCTCTGTTTCAGCCCCTCTGTTTCAGCCCCTCTCTTTCAGCCCCTCTGTTTCAGCACCTCTGTTTCTCGCCCTTTGTTTCTCGCCCTCAGTTTCAGCCCCTCTGTTTCTCGCCCTCTGTTTCAGCCCCTCTGTTTCTCGCCCTCTGTTTCAGCCCCTCTATTTCAGTCCCTCTGCTTCAGCCCCTCTGTTTCAGCCCCTCTGTTTCTCGCCCTCTGTTTCAGCCCCTCTGTTTCAGCCCCTCTGTTTCTCGCCCTCTGTTTCAGCCCCTCTGTTTCAGCCCCTCTGTTTCAGCCCCTCTGTTTCAGCCCCTCTGTTTCTCGCCCTCTGTTTCTCGCCCTCTGTTTCAGCCCCTCTGTTTCAGCCCCTCTGTTTCAGCCCCTCTGTTTCTCGCCCTCTGTTTCTCGCCCTCTGTTTCTCGCCCGCTGTTTCTCGCTCTCTGTTTCTCGCCCTCTGTTTCCCCCCCTCTGTTTCAGCCCCTGTGTTTCAGCCCCTCTGTTTCAGCTCCTCTGTTTCAGCCCCTCTGCTTCTCGCCCTCTGTTTCAGCCCCTCTGTTTCTCGCCCTCTGTTTCAGCCCCTCTGTTTCAGCCCCTCTGTATCAGCCCCTCTGTTTCAGACCCTCTGTTTCTCGCCCTCTGTTTCTCGCCCTCTGTTTCAGCCCCTCTGTTTCAGCCCCTCTGTTTCAGCCCCTCTGTTTCAGCCCCTCTGTTTCTCCCCCTCTGTTTCTCGCCCTCTGTTTCTCGCCCTCTGTTTCTCGCTCTCTGTTTCTCGCCCGCTGTTTCTCGCCATCTGTTTCAGACCCTCTGTTTCAGCCCCTCTGTGTCAGCCCCTCTGTTTCTCGCCCTCTGTTTCTCGCCCACTGTTTCTCGCCCTCTGTTTCAGCCCCTCTGTTTCAGCCCCTCTGTTTCAGCCCCTCTGTTTCAGCCACTCTGTTTCAGCCAACCTGTTTCTCGCCCTCTGCTTCTCGCCCTCTGTTTCAGCCCCTCTGTTTCAGCCCCTCTGTTTCAGACCCTCTCTTTCAGCCCCTCTGTTTCAGCACCTCTGTTTCTCGCCCTTTGTTTCTCGCCCTCAGTTTCAGCCCCTCTGTTTCTCGCCCTCTGTTTCAGCCCCTCTGTTTCTCGCCCTCTGTTTCAGCCCCTCTATTTCAGTCCCTCTGCTTCAGCCCCTCTGTTTCAGCCCCTCTGTTTCTCGCCCTCTGTTTCAGCCCCTCTGTTTCAGCCCCTCTGTTTCTCGCCCTCTGTTTCAGCCCCTCTGTTTCAGCCCCTCTGTTTCAGCCCCACTGTTTCAGCCCCTCTGTTTCTCGCCCTCTGTTTCTCGCCCTCTGTTTCAGCCCCTCTGTTTCAGCCCCTCTGTTTCAGCCCCTCTGTTTCTCGCCCTCTGTTTCTCGCCCTCTGTTTCTCGCCCTCTGTTTCTCGCTCTCTGTTTCTCACCCTCTGTTTCCCCCCCTCTGTTTCAGCCCCTGTGTTTCAGCCCCTCTGTTTCAGCTCCTCTGTTTCAGCCCCTCTGCTTCTCGCCCTCTGTTTCAGCCCCTCTTTTTCTCGCCCTCTGTTTCAGCCCCTCTGTTTCAGCCCCTCTGTATCAGCCGCTCTGTTTCAGACCCTCTGTTTCTCGCCCTCTGTTTCTCGCCCTCTGTTTCAGCCCCTCTGTTTCAGCCCCTCTGTTTCAGCCCCTCTGTTTCAGCCCCTCTGTTTCTCCCCCTCTGTTTCTCGCCCTCTGTTTCTCGCCCTCTGTTTCTCGCTCTCTGTTTCTCGCCCGCTGTTTCTCGCCATCTGTTTCAGGCCCTCTGTTTCAGCCCCTCTGTGTCAGCCCCTCTGTTTCTCGCCCTCTGTTTCTCGCCCACTGTTTCTCGCCCTCTGTTTCAGCCCCTCTGTTTCAGCCCCTCTGTTTCAGCCCCTCTGTTTCAGCCACTCTGTTTCAGCCACTCTGTTTCTCGCCCTCTGTTTCTCACCCTCTGTTTCAGCCCCTCTGTTTCAGCCCCTCTGTTTCAGCCCCTCTGTTTCAGCCCCTCTATTTCTCGCCCTCTGTTTCTCGCCCTCTGTTTCTCGCTCTCTGTTTCTCGCCCTCTGTTTCTCGCCCTCTGTTTCAGCCCCTCTGTTTCAGCCTCTCTTTTTCAGCCCCTCTGTTTCAGCCCCACTGTTTCTCGCCCTCTGTTTCAGCCCCTCTGTTTCAGCCCCTCTGTTTCAACCCCTCTGTTTCAGCCCCTCTGTCCCTCGCCCTCTGTTTCTCGCCCTCGGTTTCAGCCCCTCTGTTTTTCGCCCTCCGTTTCAGCCCCTCTGTTTCTCGCCCACTGTTTCTCGCCCTCTGTTTCAGCCCCTGTGTTTCAGCCCCTCTGTTTCAGCCCCTTTGTTTCAGCCCCCCTGTTTCTCGCCCTCTGTTTCAGCCCCTCTGTTTCAGCCCCTCTGTTTCAGCTCCTCTGTTTCAGCCCCTCTGTTTCAGCCCCTCTGTCTCTCGCCCTCTGTTTCTCGCCCTCGGTTTCAGACCCTCTGTTTCTCGCCCTCTGTTTCTCGCCCTCTGTTTCTCGCTCTCTGTTTCTCGCCCTCTGTTTCTCGCCCTCTGTTTCAGCCCCTCTGTTTCTCGCCCTCTGTTTCAGCCCCTCTGTTTCAGCCCCTCTGTTTCACCCCCTCTGTTTCAGCCCCTTTGTTTCTCGCCCTCTGTTTCTCGCCCTCTGTTTCTCGCCCTCTGTTTCTCGATGTCTGTTTCTCGCCCTCTGTTTCAGCCCCTCTGTTTGTCGCCCACTGTTTCAGCCCCTCTGTTTCTCGCCCTCTGTTTCAGCCCCTCTGTTTCAGCCCCTCTGTATCAGCACCTCTGTTTCAGCCCGTCTGTTTCTCGCCCTCTGTTTCTCGCCCTCTGTTTCAGCCCCTCTTTTTCAGCCCCTCTGTTTCAGCCCCTCTGTTTCAGCCCCTCTGTTTCAGCCCCTCTGTTTCTCGCCCTCTGTTTCTCGCCCACTGTTTCTCGCCCTCTGTTTCTCGCTCTCTGATTCTCGCCCTCTGTTTCATCCCCTCTGTTTCTCGCCCACTGTTTCAGCCCCTCTGTTTATGGCCATCTGTTTCAGCCCCTCTGTTTCCGCACCTCTGTTTCTCGCCCTCTGTTTCAGCCCCTCTGTTTCAGCCCCTCTGTTTCAGCCCCTCTCTTTCAGCCCCTCTGTTTCAGCACCTCTGTTTCTCGCCCTTTGTTTCTCGCCCTCAGTTTCAGCCCCTCTGTTTCTCGCCCTCTGTTTCAGCCCCTCTGTTTCTCGCCCTCTGTTTCAGCCCCTCTATTTCAGTCCCTCTGCTTCAGCCCCTCTGTTTCAGCCCCTCTGTTTCTCGCCCTCTGTTTCAGCCCCTCTGTTTCAGCCCCTCTGTTTCTCGCCCTCTGTTTCAGCCCCTCTGTTTCAGCCCATCTGTTTCAGCCCCTCTGTTTCAGCCCCTCTGTTTCTCGCCCTCTGTTTCTCGCCCTCTGTTTCAGCCCCTCTGTTTCAGCCCCTCTGTTTCAGCCCCTCTGTTTCTCGCCCTCTGTTTCTCGCCCTCTGTTTCTCGCCCCCTGTTTCTCGCTCTCTGTTTCTCGCCCTCTGTTTCCCCCCCTCTGTTTCAGCCCCTGTGTTTCAGCCCCTCTGTTTCAGCTCCTCTGTTTCAGCCCCTCTGCTTCTCGCCCTCTGTTTCAGCCCCTCTGTTTCTCGCCCTCTGTTTCAGCCCCTCTGTTTCAGCCCCTCTGTATCAGCCCCTCTGTTTCAGACCCTCTGTTTCTCGCCCTCTGTTTCTCGCCCTCTGTTTCAGCCCCTCTGTTTCAGCCCCTCTGTTTCAGCCCCTCTGTTTCAGCCCCTCTGTTTCTCCCCCTCAGTTTCTCGCCCTCTGTTTCTCGCCCTCTGTTTCTCGCTCTCTGTTTCTCGCCCGCTGTTTCTCGCCATCTGTTTCAGGCCCTCTGTTTCAGCCCCTCTGTGTCAGCCCCTCTGTTTCTCGCCCTCTGTTTCTCGCCCACTGTTTCTCGCCCTCTGTTTCAGCCCCTCTGTTTCAGCCCCTCTGTTTCAGCCCCTCTGTTTCAGCCACTCTGTTTCAGCCACTCTGTTTCTCGCCCTCTGTTTCTCACCCTCTGTTTCAGCCCCTCTGTTTCAGCCCCTCTGTTTCAGCCCCTCTGTTTCAGCCCCTCTATTTCTCGCCCTCTGTTTCTCGCCCTCTGTTTCTCGCTCTCTGTTTCTCGCCCTCTGTTTCTCGCCCTCTGTTTCAGCCCCTCTGTTTCAGCCTCTCTTTTTCAGCCCCTCTGTTTCAGCCCCACTGTTTCTCGCCCTCTGTTTCAGCCCCTCTGTTTCAGCCCCTCTGTTTCAACCCCTCTGTTTCAGCCCCTCTGTCCCTCGCCCTCTGTTTCTCGCCCTCGGTTTCAGCCCCTCTGTTTTTCGCCCTCCGTTTCAGCCCCTCTGTTTCTCGCCCACTGTTTCTCGCCCTCTGTTTCAGCCCCTGTGTTTCAGCCCCTCTGTTTCAGCCCCTTTGTTTCAGCCCCCCTGTTTCTCGCCCTCTGTTTCAGCCCCTCTGTTTCAGCCCCTCTGTTTCAGCTCCTCTGTTTCAGCCCCTCTGTTTCAGCCCCTCTGTCTCTCGCCCTCTGTTTCTCGCCCTCGGTTTCAGACCCTCTGTTTCTCGCCCTCTGTTTCTCGCCCTCTGTTTCTCGCTCTCTGTTTCTCGCCCTCTCTTTCTCGCCCTCTGTTTCAGCCCCTCTGTTTCTCGCCCTCTGTTTCAGCCCCTCTGTTTCAGCCCCTCTGTTTCACCCCCTCTGTTTCAGCCCCTTTGTTTCTCGCCCTCTGTTTCTCGCCCTCTGTTTCTCGCCCTCTGTTTCTCGATGTCTGTTTCTCGCCCTCTGTTCCAGCCCCTCTGTTTGTCGCCCACTGTTTCAGCCCCTCTGTTTCTCGCCATCTGTTTCAGCCCCTCTGTTTCAGCCCCTCTGTTTCTCGCCCTGTGTTTCAGCCCCTCTGTTTCAGCCCCTCTGTTTCAGCCCCTCTGTTTCAGCCCCTCTGTTTCAGCACCTCTGTTTCTCGCCCTTTGTTTCTCGCCCTCTGTTTCAGCCCCTCTGTTTCTCGCCCTCTGTTTCAGCCCCTCTGTTTCTCGCCCTCTGTTTCAGCCCATCTGTTTCAGTCCCTCTGTTTCAGCCCCTCTGTTTCAGCCCCTCTGTTTCAGCCCCTCTGTTTCTCGCCCTCTGTTTCAGCCCCTCTGTTTCATCCCCTCTGTTTTTCGCCCTCTGTTTCAGCCCCTCTGTTTCAGCCCCTCTGTTTCAGCCACTCTGTTTCTGCCCCTCTGTTTCTCGCCCTCTGTTTCAGCCCCTCTGTTTCAGCCCCTCTGTTTCAGCCCCTCTGTTTCAGCCCCTCTGTTTCTCGCCCTCTGTTTCTCGCTCTCTGTTTCTCGCTCTCTGTTTCTCGCCCTCTGTTTCTCGCCCTCTGTTTCAGCCCCTCTGTTTCAGCCCCTCTGTTTCAGACCCTCTGTTTCAGCCCCTCTGTTTCAGCCCCTCTGTTTCCCGCCCTCTGTTTCAGCCCCTCTGTTTCAGCCCCTCTGTTTCAGCTCCTCTGTTTCAGCCCCTCTGTTTCAGCCCCTCTGTCTCTCGCCCTCTGTTTCTCGCCCTCGGTTTCAGCCCCTCTGTTTCTCGCCCGCTGTTTCAGCCCCTCTGTTTCTCGCACTCTGCTTCAGTCCCTCTGTTTCAGCCCCTCTGTTTCAGCCCCTCTGTATCAGCCCCTCTGTTTCTCGCCAACGGTTTCTCGCCCTCTGTTTCTCACCCACTGTTTCTCGCTCTCTTTTTCTCGCCCTCTGTTTCTCGCCCTCTGTTTCAGCCCCTCTGTTTCAGCCCCTCTGTTTCAGACCCTCTGTTTCAGCCCCTCTGTTTCAGCCCCTCTGTTTCTCGCCCTCTGTTTCAGCCCCACTGTTTCAGCCCCTCTGTTTCAGCTCCTCTGTTTCAGCCCCTCTGTTTCAGCCCCTCTGTCTCTCGCCCTCTGTTTCTCGCCCTCGGTTTCAGCCCCTCTGTTTCTCGCCCGCTGTTTCAGCCCCTCTGTTTCTCGCACTCTGCTTCAGTCCCTCTGTTTCAGCCCCTCTGTTTCAGCCCCTCTGTTTCAGCCCTTCTGTTTCAGCCCCTCTGTTTCAGCCCCTCTGTTTCTCGCCCTCTGTTTCAGCCCCTCTGTTTCAGCCCATCTGTTTCAGCCCCTCTGTTTCAGCCCCTCTGTTTCAGCCCCTCTGTTTCAGCCCCTCTGTTTCTCGCCCACTGTTTCAGACCCTCTGTTTCTCGCCATCTTTTTCAGCCCCTCTGTTTCAGCCCCTCTTTTTCTCGCCCTCTGTTTCAGCCCCTCTGTTTCAGCCCCTCTGTTTCAGCCCCTCTGTTTCAGCACCTCTGTTTCTCGCCCTTTGTTTCTCGCCGTCTGTTACAGCCCCTCTGTTTCTCGCCCTCTGTTTCAGCCCCTCTGTTTCTCGCCCTCTGTTTCAGCCCCTCTGTTTCAGTCCCTCTGTTTCAGCCCCTCTGTTTCAGCCCCTCTGTTTCAGCCCCTCTGTTTCTCGCCCTCTGTTTCAGCCCCTCTGTTTCAGCCCCTCTGTTTCTCGCCCTCTGTTTCAGCCCCTCTGTTTCAGCCCCTCTGTATCAGCCCCTCTGTTTCAGCCCCTCTGTTTCAGCCCTTCTGTTTCAGCCCCTCTGTTTCTCGCCCTCTGTTTCTCGCCCTCTGTTTCTCGCCCTCTGTTTCTCGCTCTCTGTTTCTCACCCTCTGTTTCTCGCCCTCTGTTTAAGCCCCTCTCTTTCAGCCCCTCTGTTTCACCCCCTCTGTTTCAGCCCCTCTGTTTCTCGCCCTCTGTTTCAGCCCCTCTGTTTCTCGCCCTCTGTTTCAGCCCCTCTGTTTCAGCCCCTCAGTATCAGCACCTCTGTTTCAGCCCCTCTGTTTCTCGCCCTCTGTTTCTCGCCCTCTGTTTCAGCCCCTCTGTTTCAGCCCCTCTGTTTCAGCTCCTCTGTTTCAGCCCACCTGTTTCTCGCCCTCTGTTTCTCGCCCTCTGTTTCTCGCTCTCTGTTTCTCGCCCTCTGTTTCTCGCCCTCTGTTTCAGCCCCTCTGTTTCAGCCCCTCTGTTTCTCGCCCTCTGTTTCAGCCCCTCTGTCTCAGCCCCTCTGTTTCAGCCCCTCTGTTTCTCGCCCTCTGTTTCAGCCCCTCTGTTTCAGCCCCTCTGTTTCAGCCCCTCTATTTCAGTCCCTCTGCTTCAGCCCCTCTGTTTCAGCCCCTCTGTTTCTCGCCCTCTGTTTCAGCCCCTCTGTTTCAGCCCCTCTGTTTCTCGCCCTCTGTTTCAGCCCCTCTGTTTCAGCCCCTCTGTTTCAGCCCCTCTGTTTCAGCCCCTCTTTTTCTCGCCCTCTGTTTCTCGCCCTCTGTTTCAGCCCCTCTGTTTCAGCCCCTCTGTTTCAGCCCCTCTGTCTCTCGCCCTCTGTTTCTCGCCCACTGTTTCTCGCCCTCTGTTTCTCGCTCTCTGTTTCTCGCCCTCTGTTTCCCCCCCTCTGTTTCAGCCCCTGTGTTTCAGCCCCTCTGTTTCAGCTCCTCTGTTTCAGCCCCTCTGCTTCTCGCCCTCTGTTTCAGCCCCTCTGTTTCTCGCCCTCTGTTTCAGCCCCTCTGTTTCAGCCCCTCTGTATCAGCCCCTCTGTTTCAGACCCTCTGTTTCTCGCCCTCTGTTTCTCGCCCTCTGTTTCAGCCCCTCTGTTTCAGCCCCTCTGTTTCAGCCCCTCTGTTTCAGCCCCTCTGTTTCTCCCCCTCTGTTTCTCGCCCTCTGTTTCTCGCCCTCTGTTTCTCGCTCTCTGTTTCTCGCCCGCTGTTTCTCGCCATCTGTTTCAGGCCCTCTGTTTCAGCCCCTCTGTGTCAGCCCCTCTGTTTCTCGCCCTCTGTTTCTCGCCCACTGTTTCTCGCCCTCTGTTTCAGCCCCTCTGTTTCAGCCCCTCTGTTTCAGCCCCTCTGTTTCAGCCACTCTGTTTCAGCCACTCTGTTTCTCGCCCTCTGTTTCTCACCCTCTGTTTCAGCCCCTCTGTTTCAGCCCCTCTGTTTCAGCCCCTCTGTTTCAGCCCCTCTATTTCTCGCCCTCTGTTTCTCGCCCTCTGTTTCTCGCTCTCTGTTTCTCGCCCTCTGTTTCTCGCCCTCTGTTTCAGCCCCTCTGTTTCAGCCTCTCTTTTTCAGCCCCTCTGTTTCAGCCCCACTGTTTCTCGCCCTCTGTTTCAGCCCCTCTGTTTCAGCCCCTCTGTTTCAACCCCTCTGTTTCAGCCCCTCTGTCTCTCGCACTCTGTTTCTCGCCCTCGGTTTCAGCCCCTCTGTTTTTCGCCCTCCGTTTCAGCCCCTCTGTTTCTCGCCCACTGTTTCTCGCCCTCTGTTTCAGCCCCTGTGTTTCAGCCCCTCTCTTTCAGCCCCTTTGTTTCAGCCCCCCTGTTTCTCTCCCTCTGTTTCAGCCCCTCTGTTTCAGCCCCTCTGTTTCAGCTCCTCTGTTTCAGCCCCTCTGTTTCAGCCCCTCTGTCTCTCGCCCTCTGTTTCTCGCCCTCGGTTTCAGACCCTCTGTTTCTCGCCCTCTGTTTCTCGCCCTCTGTTTCTCGCTCTCTGTTTCTCGCCCTCTGTTTCTCGCCCTCTGTTTCAGCCCCTCTGTTTCTCGCCCTCTGTTTCAGCCCCTCTGTTTCAGCCCCTCTGTTTCACCCCCTCTGTTTCAGCCCCTTTGTTTCTCGCCCTCTGTTTCTCGCCCTCTGTTTCTCAGCCTGTGTTTCTCGATGTCTGTTTCTCGCCCTCTGTTTCAGCCCCTCTGTTTGTCGCCCACTGTTTCAGCCCCTCTGTTTCTCGCCATCTGTTTCAGCCCCTCTGTTTCAGCCCCTCTGTTTCTCGCCCTGTGTTTCAGCCCCTCTGTTTCAGCCCCTCTGTTTCAGCCCCTCTGTTTCAGCCCCTCTGTTTCAGCACCTCTGTTTCTCGCCCTTTGTTTCTCGCCCTCTGTTTCAGCCCCTCTGTTTCTCGCCCTCTGTTTCAGCCCCTCTGTTTCTCGCCCTCTGTTTCAGCCCATCTGTTTCAGTCCCTCTGTTTCAGCCCCTCTGTTTCAGCCCCTCTGTTTCAGCCCCTCTGTTTCTCGCCCTCTGTTTCTCGCCCTCTGTTTCAGCCCCTCTTTTTCAGCCCCTCTGTTTCAGCCCCTCTGTTTCAGCCCCTCTGTTTCTCGCCCTCTGTTTCAGCACCTCTGTTTCAGCCCCTCTGTTTCTCGCCCTCTGTTACAGCCCCTCTGTTTCAGCCCCGCTGTTTCTCGCCCTCTGTTTCAGCCCCTCTGTTTCTCGCCCTCTGTTTCAGCCCCTCTGTTTCTCGCCCTCTGCTTCAGCCCCTCTGTTTCAGCCCCTCTGTTTCTCGCCCTCTGTTTCAGCCCCTCTTTTTCAGCCCCTCTGTTTCAGCCCCTCTGTTTCAGCCCCTCTGTTTCTCGCCCTCTGTTTCAGCACCTCTGTTTCAGCCCCTCTGTTTCTCGCCCTCTGTTACAGCCCCTCTGTTTCAGCCCCGCTGTTTCTCGCCCTCTGTTTCAGCCACTCTGTTTCAGCCCCTCTGTATCAGCACCTCTGTTTCAGCCCGTCTGTTTCTCGCCCTCTGTTTCTCGCCCTCTGTTTCAGCCCCTCTTTTTCAGCCCCTCTGTTTCAGCCCCTCTGTTTCAGCCCCTCTGTTTCAGCCCCTCTGTTTCTCGCCCTCTGTTTCTCGCCCACTGTTTCTCGCCCTCTGCTTCTCGCTCTCTGATTCTCGCCCTCTGTTTCATCCCCTCTGTTTCTCGCCCACTGTTTCAGCCCCTCTGTTTCTCGCCATCTGTTTCAGCCCCTCTGTTTCCGCACCTCTGTTTCTCGCCCTCTGTTTCAGCCCCTCTGTTTCAGCCCCTCTCTTTCAGCCCCTCTGTTTCAGCACCTCTGTTTCTCACCCTTTGTTTCTCGCCCTCTGTTTCAGCCCCTCTGTTTCTCGCCCTCTGTTTCAGCCCCTCTGTTTCACGCCCTCTGTTTCAGCCCCTCTGTTTCAGTCCCTCTGCTTCAGCCCCTCTGTTTCAGCCCCTCTGTTTCTCGCCCTCTGTTTCAGCCCCTCTGTTTCAGCCCCTCTGTTTCTCGCCCTCTGTTTCAGCCCCTCTGTTTCAGCCCCTCTGTTTCAGCCCCTCTGTTTCAGCCCCTCTGTTTCTCGCCCTCTGTTTCTCGCCCTCTGTTTCAGCCCCTCTGTTTCAGCCCCACTGTTTCAGCCCCTCTGTTTCTCGCCCTCTGTTTCTCGCCCTCTGTTTCTCGCCCTCTGTTTCAGCCCCTCTGTTTCAGCCCCTCTGTTTCAGCCCCTCTGTTTCAGCCCCTCTGTTTCTCGCCCTCTGTTTGAGCCCCTCTGTTTCTCGCCCTCTGTTTCAGCCCCTCTGTTTCAGCCCCTCTGTATCAGCCCCTCTGTTTCAGACCCACTGTTTCTCGCCCTCTGTTTCTCGCCCACTGTTTCAGCCCCTCTGTTTCAGCCCCTCTGTTTCAGCCCCTCTGTTTCAGCCCCTCTGTTTCTCCACCTCTGTTTCTCGCCCTCTGTTTCTCGCCCTCTGTTTCTCGCTCTCTGTTTCTCGCCCACTGTTTCTCGCCATCTGTTTCAGGCCCTCTGTTTCAGCCACTCTGTTTCAGCCCCTCTGTTTCTCGCCCTCTGTTTCTCGCCCACTGTTTCTCGCCCTCTGTTTCAGCCCCTCTGTTTCAGCCCCTCTGTTTCAGCCCCTGTTTCAGCCACTCTGTTTCAGCCACTCTGTTTCTCGCCCTCTGTTTCTCACCCTCTGTTTCAGCCCCTCTGTTTCAGCCCCTCTGTTTCAGCCCCTCTGTTTCAGCCCCTCTTTTTCTCGCCCTCTGTTTCTCGCCCTCTGTTTCTCGCTCTCTGTTTCTCGCCCTCTGTTTCTCGCCCTCTGTTTCAGCCCCTCTGTTTCAGCCTCTCTTTTTCAGCCCCTCTGTTTCAGCCCCTCTGTTTCTCGCCCTCTGTTTCTCGCCCACTGTTTCTCGCCCTCTGTTTCAGCCCCTCTGTTTCAGCCCCTCTGTTTCAGCCCCTCTGTTTCAGCCCCTCTGTCTCTCGCCCTCTGTTTCTCGCCCTCGGTTTCAGCCCCTCTGTTTCTCGCCCTCCGTTTCAGCCCCTCTGTTTCTCGCCCTCTGCTTCAGCCCCTCTGTTTCAGCCCCTCTGTTTCAGCCCCTCTGTTTCAGCCCTTCTGTTTCAGCCACTCTGTTTCAGCCCCTCTGTTTCTCGCCCTCTGTTTCAGCCCCTCTGTTTCTCGCCCTCTGTTTCAGACCCTCTGTTTCACCCCTCTGTTACAGCTCCTCTGTTTCAGCCCCTCTGTTTCAGCCCCTCTGTTTCAGCCCCTCTGTTTCAGCCGCTCTGTTTCAGCCCCTCTGTTTCTCACCCTCTGTTTCTCGCCCTCTGTTTCTCGCCCTCTGTTTCTCGCCCACTGTTTCAGCCCCTCTGTTTCAGCCCCTCTGTTTCAGCCCCTCTGTTTCAGCCACTCAGTTTCAGCCCCTCTGTTTCTCGCCCTCTGATTCTCTTTCTCTGTTTCTCGCCCTCTGTTTCAGCCCCTCTGTTTCTCGCCCACTGTTTCAGCCCCTCTGTTTCTCGCCATCTGTTTCAGCCCCTCTGTTTCAGCCCCTCTGTTTCAGCCCCTCTGTTTCAGCATCTCTGTTTCTCGCCCTTTGTTTCTCGCCCTCTGTTTCAGCCCCTCTGTTTCTCGCCCTCTGTTTCAGCCCCTCTGTTTCTCGCCCTCTGTTTCAGCCCCTCTGTTTCAGTCCCTCTGTTTCAGCCCCTCTGTTTCAGCCCCTCTGTTTCAGACCCTCTGTTTCTCGCCCTCTGTTTCAGCCCCTCTGTTTCAGCCCCTCTGTTTCTCACCCTCTGTTTCAGTCCCTCTGTTTCAGCGCCTCTGTATCAGCCCCTCTGTTTCAGCCCCTCTGTTTCAGCCCCTCTATTTCAGCCCCTCTGTTTCTCGCCCTCTGTTTCTCGCCCTCTGTTTCTCGCCCTCTGTTTCTCGCTCTCTGTTTTTCGCCCTCTGTTTCTCGCCCTCTGTTTCATCCACTCTGTTTCAGCCCCTCTGTTTCAGCCCCTCTATTTCAGCCCCTCTGTTTCTCGCCCTCTGTTTCAGCCCCTCTGTTTCACGCCCTCTGTTTTAGCCCCTCTGTTTCAGCCCCTCTGTATCAGCACCTCTGTCTCAGCCCCTCTGTTTCTCGCCCTCTGTTTCTCGCCCTCTGTTTCAGCCCCTCTTTTTCAGCCCCTCTGTTTCAGCCCCTCTGTTTCAGCACCTCTGTTTCAGCCCCTCTGTTTCAGCCTCTGTGTTTCTCGCTCTCTGTTTCAGCCCCTCTGTTTCAGCCCCTCTGTTTCAGCCCCTCTGTTTCTCGCCCACTGTTTCAGCCCCTCTGTTTCTCGCTATCTGTTTCAGCCCCTCTGTTTCAGCCCCTCTGTTTCTCGCCCTCTGTTTCAGCCCCTCTGTATCAGCCCCTCTGTTTCAGCCCCTCTGTTTCAGCCCCTCTGTTTCAGCCCCTCTGTTTCTCGCCCTCTGTTTCAGCCCCTCTGTTTCAGTCCCTCTGTTTCAGCCCCTCTGTTTCTCGCCCCCTGTTTCAGCCCCTCTGTTTCAGCCCGTCTGTTTCTCGCCCTCTGTTTCAGCCCCGCTGTTTCAGCCCCTCTGTTTCAGCCACTCTGTTTCAGCCCCTCTGTTTCTCGCCCTCTGTTTCTCGCCCTCTGTTTCAGTCCCTCTGTTTCAGCCCCTCTGTTTCAGCCCCTCTGTTTCAGCCCCTCTGTTTCTCGCCCTCTGTTTCTCGCCCTCTGTCTCTCCCTCTCTGTTTCTAACCCTCTGTTTCTCGCCCTCTGTTTCAGCCCCTCTGTTAAAGCCCCTCTGTTTCAGCCCCTCTGTTTCAGCCCCTCTGTTCCTCGCCCTCTGTTTCTCGCCCACTGTTTCTCGCCCTCTGTTTCAGCCCCTCTGTTTCAGCCCCTCTGTTTCTCGCCCTCTGTTTCAGCCCCTCTGTTTCAGCCCCTCTGTTTCAGCCCCTCTGTTTCAGCACCTCTGTTTCTCGCCCTTTGTTTCTCGCCCTCTGTTTCAGCCCCTCTGTTTCTAGCCCTCTGTTCCAGCCCCTCTGTTTCTCGCCCTCTGTTTCAGCCCCTCTGTTTCAGTCCCTCTGTTTCAGCCCCTCTGTTTCAGCCCCTCTGTTTCAGCCCCTCTGTTTCTCGCCCTCTGTTTCAGCCCGTCTGTTTCAGCCCCTCTGTTTCTCGCCCTCTGTTTCAGCCCCTCTGTTTCAGCCCCTCTGTATCAGCCCCTCAGTTTCACCCCCTCTGTTTCAGCCCCTCTGTATCAGCACCTCTGTTTCAGCCCCTCTGTTTCTCGCCCTCTGTTTCTCACCCTATTTTTCAGCCCCTCTGTTTCAGCCCCTCTGTTTCAGCCCCTCTGTTTCAGCCCCTCTGTTTCTCGCCCTCTGTTTCTCGCCCTCTGTTTCTCGCCCTCTGTTTCTCGCTCTCTGTTTCTCGCCCTCTGTTTCTCGCCCTCTGTTTCAGCCCCTCTGTTTCAGCCCCTCTGTTTCAGCCCCTCTGTTTCAGCCCCTCTGTATCAGCACCTCTGTTTCAGCCCCTCTGTTTCTCGCCCTCTGTTTCTCGCCCTATTTTTCAGCCCCTCTGTTTCAGCCCCTCTGTTTCAGCCCCTCTGTTTCAGCCCCTCTGTTTCTCGCCCTCGGTTTCTCGCCAACTGTTTCTCGCCCTCTGTTTCTCGCTCTCTGTTTCTCGCCCTCTGTTTCTCGCCCTCTCTTTCAGCCCCTCTGTTTCAGCCCCTCTGTTTCAGACCCTCTGTTTCTCGCCCTCTGTTTCTCGCACACTGTTTCTCGCCCTCTGTTTCAGCCCCTCTGTTTCAGCCCCTCTGTTTCAGCCCCTGTGTTTCTCGCCCTCTCTTTCAGCTCCTCTGTTTCAGCCCCTCTGTTTCAGCTCCTCTGTTTCAGCCCCTCTGTTTCAGCCCATCTGTCTCTCGCCCTCTGTTTCTCGCCCTCGGTTTCAGCCCCTCTGTTTCTCGCCCTCTGTTTCATCCCTCTGTTTCTCGCCCTCTGCTTCAGTCCCTCTGTTTCAGCCCCTCTGTTTCAGCCCCTCTGTTTCAGCCCTTCTGTTTCAGCCCCTCTGTTTCAGCCCCTCTGTTTCTCGCCCTCTGTTTCTCGCCCGCTGTTTCTCGCCCTCTGTTTCTCGATGTCTGTTTCTCGCCCTCTGTTTCAGCCCCTCTGTTTCTCGCCACTGTTTCAGCCCCTCTGTTTCTCTCAATCTGTTTCAGCCCCTCTGTTTCAGCCCCTCTGTTTCTCGCCCTCTGTTTCAGCCCCTCTGTTTCAGCCCCTCTGTTTCAGCCCTTCTGTTTCAGCCCGTCTGTTTCAGCACCTCTGTTTCTCGCCCTTTGTTTCTCGCCCTCTGTTTCAGCCCAACTGTTTCTCGCCCTCTGTTTCAGCCCCTGTGTTTCTCGCCCTCTGTTTCAGCCCCTCTGTTTCAGCCCCTCTGTTTCAGCCCCTCTGTTTCATCCCCTCTGTTTCAGCCCCTCTGTTTCTTGCCCTCTGTTTCAGCCCCTCTGTTTCATCCCCTCTGATTCTCGCCCTCTGTTTCAGCCCCTCTGTTTCAGCCCCTCTGTTTCAGCCACTCTGTTTCAGCCCCTCTGTTTCTCGCCCTCTGTTTCTCGCCCTCTGTTTCAGCCCCTCTGTTTCAGCCCCTCTGTTTCAGCCCCTCTGTTTCTCGCCCTCTGTTTCTCGCCCTCTGTTTCTCGCTCTCTGTTTCTCGCCGTCTGTTTCTCGTCCTCAGTTTCAGCCCCTCTGTTTCAGCCCCTCTGTTTCAGCCCCTCTGTTTCAGCCCTCTAATTCAGCCCCTCTGTTTCTCGCCCTCGGTTTCTCGCCCTCTGTTTCTCGCCCTCTGTTTCTCACTCTCTGTTTCTCGCCATCTGTTTCTCGCCCTCTGTTTCAGCCCCTCTGTTTCTCGCCCTCTGTTTCAGCCCCTCTGTTTCTCGCCCTCTGTTTCTCGCCCACTGTTTCTCGCCCTCTGTTTCAGCCCCTCTGTTTCAGCCCCTCTGTTTCAGCCCCTCTGTTTTAGCCCCTCTGTTTCAGCTCCTCTGTTTCAGCCCCTCTGTTTCAGCCCCTCTGTCTCTCGCCCTCTGTTTCTCGCCCTCGGTTTCAGCCCCTCTGTTTCTCGCCCTCTGTTTCATCCCCTCTGTTTCTCGCACTCTGCTTCAGTCCCTCTGTTTCAGCCCCTCTGTTTCAGCCCCTCTGTTTCAGCCCTTCTGTTTCAGCCGCTCTGTTTCAGCCCCTCTGTTTCTCGCCCTCTGTTTCAGCCCCTCTGTTTCTCGCCCTTTGTTTCAGACCCTCTGTTTCAGCCCCTCAGTATCAGCCCCTCTGTTTCAACCCCTCTGTTTCTCGCCCTCTGTTTCTCGCCCTCTGTTTCTCGCCCTCTGTTTCTCGCCCACTGTTTCAGCCCCTCTGTTTCAGCCCCTCTGTTTCAGCCCATCTGTTTCAGCCCCTCGGTTTCTGCCCCTCTGTTTCAGCCCCTCTGTTTCAGCCCCTCTGTTTCTCGCCCTCTGTTTCTCTTTCTCTGTTTCTCGCCCTCTGTTTCAGCCCCTCTGTTTCAAGCCCACTGTTTCAGCCCCTCTGTTTCTCGCCATCTGTTTCAGCCCCTCTGTTTCAGCCCCTCTGTTTCTCGCCCTCTGTTTCAGCCCCTCTGTTTCAGCCCCTCTGTTTCAGCACCTCTGTTTCTCGCCCTCTGTTTCAGCCCCTCTGTTTCTCGCCCTCTGTTTCAGCCCCACTGTTTCTCGCCCTCTGTTTCAGCCCCTCTGTTTCAGTCCCTCTGTTTCAGCCCCTCAGTTTCAGCCCCTCTGTTTCAGCCGCTCTTTTTCGCGCCCTCTGTTTCAGCCCCTCTGTTTCAAGCCCACTGTTTCAGCCCCTCTGTTTCTCGCCATCTGTTTCAGCCCCTCTGTTTCAGCCCCTCTGTTTCTCGCCCTCTGTTTCAGCCCCTCTGTTTCAGCCCCTCTGTTAGCAGCACCCCTGTTTCTCGCCCTTTGTTTCTCGCCCTCTGTTTCAGCCCCTCTGTTTCTCGCCCTCTTTTTCAGCCCCTCTGTTTCTCACCCTCTGTTTCAGCCCCTCTGTTTCTCGCCATCTGTTTCAGCCCCTCTGTTTCAGCCCCTCTGTTTCTCGCCCTCTGTTTCAGCCCCTCTGTTTCAGCCCCTCTGTTTCAGCACCTCTGTTTCTCGCCCTTTGTTTCTCGCCCTCTGTTTCAGCCCCTCTGTTTCTCGCCCTCTGTTTCAGCCCCTCTGTTTCAGCCCCTCTGTTTCAGCCCCTCTGTTTCAGTCCCTCTGTTTCAGCCCCTCAGTTTCAGCCCCTCTGTTTCAGCCGCTCTTTTTCGCGCCCTCTGTTTCAGCCCCTCTGTTTCAAGCCCACTGTTTCAGCCCCTCTGTTTCTCGCCATCTGTTTCAGCCCCTCTGTTTCAGCCCCTCTGTTTCTCGCCCTCTGTTTCAGCCCCTCTGTATCAGCCCCTCTGTTTCAGCACCTCTGTTTCTCGCCCTTTGTTTCTCGCCCTCTGTTTCAGCCCCTCTGTTTCTCGCCCTCTGTTTCAGCCCCTCTGTTTCTCGCCCTCTGTTTCAGCCCCTCTGTTTCAGTCCCTCTGTTTCAGCCCCTCAGTTTCAGCCCCTCTGTTTCAGCCGCTCTTTTTCGCGCCCTCTGTTTCAGCCCCTCTGTTTCAGTCCCTCTGTTTCAGCCCCTCTGTTTCAGCCCCTCTGTTTCAGCCCCTCTGTATCAGCCCCTCTGTTTCAGCCCCTCTGTTTCAGCCCGTCTGATTCAGCCCCTCTGTTTCTCGCCCTCTGTTTCAGCCCCTCTGTTTCAGCCCCTCTGTTTCAGCCACTCTGTTTCAGCCACTCTGTTTCTCGCCCTCTGTTTCTCACCCTCTGTTTCAGCCCCTCTGTTTCAGCCCCTCTGTTTCAGCCCCTCTGTTTCAGCCCCTCTATTTCTCGCCCTCTGTTTCTCGCCCTCTGTTTCTCGCTCTCTGTTTCTCGCCCTCTGTTTCTCGCCCTCTGTTTCAGCCCCTCTGTTTCAGCCTCTCTTTTTCAGCCCCTCTGTTTCAGCCCCACTGTTTCTCGCCCTCTGTTTCAGCCCCTCTGTTTCAGCCCCTCTGTTTCAACCCCTCTGTTTCAGCCCCTCTGTCCCTCGCCCTCTGTTTCTCGCCCTCGGTTTCAGCCCCTCTGTTTTTCGCCCTCCGTTTCAGCCCCTCTGTTTCTCGCCCACTGTTTCTCGCCCTCTGTTTCAGCCCCTGTGTTTCAGCCCCTCTGTTTCAGCCCCTTTGTTTCAGCCCCCCTGTTTCTCGCCCTCTGTTTCAGCCCCTCTGTTTCAGCCCCTCTGTTTCAGCTCCTCTGTTTCAGCCCCTCTGTTTCAGCCCCTCTGTCTCTCGCCCTCTGTTTCTCGCCCTCGGTTTCAGACCCTCTGTTTCTCGCCCTCTGTTTCTCGCCCTCTGTTTCTCGCTCTCTGTTTCTCGCCCTCTCTTTCTCGCCCTCTGTTTCAGCCCCTCTGTTTCTCGCCCTCTGTTTCAGCCCCTCTGTTTCAGCCCCTCTGTTTCACCCCCTCTGTTTCAGCCCCTTTGTTTCTCGCCCTCTGTTTCTCGCCCTCTGTTTCTCGCCCTCTGTTTCTCGATGTCTGTTTCTCGCCCTCTGTTCCAGCCCCTCTGTTTGTCGCCCACTGTTTCAGCCCCTCTGTTTCTCGCCATCTGTTTCAGCCCCTCTGTTTCAGCCCCTCTGTTTCTCGCCCTGTGTTTCAGCCCCTCTGTTTCAGCCCCTCTGTTTCAGCCCCTCTGTTTCAGCCCCTCTGTTTCAGCACCTCTGTTTCTCGCCCTTTGTTTCTCGCCCTCTGTTTCAGCCCCTCTGTTTCTCGCCCTCTGTTTCAGCCCCTCTGTTTCTCGCCCTCTGTTTCAGCCCATCTGTTTCAGTCCCTCTGTTTCAGCCCCTCTGTTTCAGCCCCTCTGTTTCAGCCCCTCTGTTTCTCGCCCTCTGTTTCAGCCCCTCTGTTTCATCCCCTCTGTTTTTCGCCCTCTGTTTCAGCCCCTCTGTTTCAGCCCCTCTGTTTCAGCCACTCTGTTTCTGCCCCTCTGTTTCTCGCCCTCTGTTTCAGCCCCTCTGTTTCAGCCCCTCTGTTTCAGCCCCTCTGTTTCAGCCCCTCTGTTTCTCGCCCTCTGTTTCTCGCTCTCTGTTTCTCGCTCTCTGTTTCTCGCCCTCTGTTTCTCGCCCTCTGTTTCAGCCCCTCTGTTTCAGCCCCTCTGTTTCAGACCCTCTGTTTCAGCCCCTCTGTTTCAGCCCCTCTGTTTCCCGCCCTCTGTTTCAGCCCCTCTGTTTCAGCCCCTCTGTTTCAGCTCCTCTGTTTCAGCCCCTCTGTTTCAGCCCCTCTGTCTCTCGCCCTCTGTTTCTCGCCCTCGGTTTCAGCCCCTCTGTTTCTCGCCCGCTGTTTCAGCCCCTCTGTTTCTCGCACTCTGCTTCAGTCCCTCTGTTTCAGCCCCTCTGTTTCAGCCCCTCTGTATCAGCCCCTCTGTTTCTCGCCAACGGTTTCTCGCCCTCTGTTTCTCACCCACTGTTTCTCGCTCTCTTTTTCTCGCCCTCTGTTTCTCGCCCTCTGTTTCAGCCCCTCTGTTTCAGCCCCTCTGTTTCAGACCCTCTGTTTCAGCCCCTCTGTTTCAGCCCCTCTGTTTCTCGCCCTCTGTTTCAGCCCCACTGTTTCAGCCCCTCTGTTTCAGCTCCTCTGTTTCAGCCCCTCTGTTTCAGCCCCTCTGTCTCTCGCCCTCTGTTTCTCGCCCTCGGTTTCAGCCCCTCTGTTTCTCGCCCGCTGTTTCAGCCCCTCTGTTTCTCGCACTCTGCTTCAGTCCCTCTGTTTCAGCCCCTCTGTTTCAGCCCCTCTGTTTCAGCCCTTCTGTTTCAGCCCCTCTGTTTCAGCCCCTCTGTTTCTCGCCCTCTGTTTCAGCCCCTCTGTTTCAGCCCATCTGTTTCAGCCCCTCTGTTTCAGCCCCTCTGTTTCAGCCCCTCTGTTTCAGCCCCTCTGTTTCTCGCCCACTGTTTCAGACCCTCTGTTTCTCGCCATCTTTTTCAGCCCCTCTGTTTCAGCCCCTCTTTTTCTCGCCCTCTGTTTCAGCCCCTCTGTTTCAGCCCCTCTGTTTCAGCCCCTCTGTTTCAGCACCTCTGTTTCTCGCCCTTTGTTTCTCGCCGTCTGTTACAGCCCCTCTGTTTCTCGCCCTCTGTTTCAGCCCCTCTGTTTCTCGCCCTCTGTTTCAGCCCCTCTGTTTCAGTCCCTCTGTTTCAGCCCCTCTGTTTCAGCCCCTCTGTTTCAGCCCCTCTGTTTCTCGCCCTCTGTTTCAGCCCCTCTGTTTCAGCCCCTCTGTTTCTCGCCCTCTGTTTCAGCCCCTCTGTTTCAGCCCCTCTGTATCAGCCCCTCTGTTTCAGCCCCTCTGTTTCAGCCCTTCTGTTTCAGCCCCTCTGTTTCTCGCCCTCTGTTTCTCGCCCTCTGTTTCTCGCCCTCTGTTTCTCGCTCTCTGTTTCTCACCCTCTGTTTCTCGCCCTCTGTTTAAGCCCCTCTCTTTCAGCCCCTCTGTTTCACCCCCTCTGTTTCAGCCCCTCTGTTTCTCGCCCTCTGTTTCAGCCCCTCTGTTTCTCGCCCTCTGTTTCAGCCCCTCTGTTTCAGCCCCTCAGTATCAGCACCTCTGTTTCAGCCCCTCTGTTTCTCGCCCTCTGTTTCTCGCCCTCTGTTTCAGCCCCTCTGTTTCAGCCCCTCTGTTTCAGCTCCTCTGTTTCAGCCCACCTGTTTCTCGCCCTCTGTTTCTCGCCCTCTGTTTCTCGCTCTCTGTTTCTCGCCCTCTGTTTCTCGCCCTCTGTTTCAGCCCCTCTGTTTCAGCCCCTCTGTTTCTCGCCCTCTGTTTCAGCCCCTCTGTCTCAGCCCCTCTGTTTCAGCCCCTCTGTTTCTCGCCCTCTGTTTCAGCCCCTCTGTTTCAGCCCCTCTGTTTCAGCCCCTCTATTTCAGTCCCTCTGCTTCAGCCCCTCTGTTTCAGCCCCTCTGTTTCTCGCCCTCTGTTTCAGCCCCTCTGTTTCAGCCCCTCTGTTTCTCGCCCTCTGTTTCAGCCCCTCTGTTTCAGCCCCTCTGTTTCAGCCCCTCTGTTTCAGCCCCTCTTTTTCTCGCCCTCTGTTTCTCGCCCTCTGTTTCAGCCCCTCTGTTTCAGCCCCTCTGTTTCAGCCCCTCTGTCTCTCGCCCTCTGTTTCTCGCCCACTGTTTCTCGCCCTCTGTTTCTCGCTCTCTGTTTCTCGCCCTCTGTTTCCCCCCCTCTGTTTCAGCCCCTGTGTTTCAGCCCCTCTGTTTCAGCTCCTCTGTTTCAGCCCCTCTGCTTCTCGCCCTCTGTTTCAGCCCCTCTGTTTCTCGCCCTCTGTTTCAGCCCCTCTGTTTCAGCCCCTCTGTATCAGCCCCTCTGTTTCAGACCCTCTGTTTCTCGCCCTCTGTTTCTCGCCCTCTGTTTCAGCCCCTCTGTTTCAGCCCCTCTGTTTCAGCCCCTCTGTTTCAGCCCCTCTGTTTCTCCCCCTCTGTTTCTCGCCCTCTGTTTCTCGCCCTCTGTTTCTCGCTCTCTGTTTCTCGCCCGCTGTTTCTCGCCATCTGTTTCAGGCCCTCTGTTTCAGCCCCTCTGTGTCAGCCCCTCTGTTTCTCGCCCTCTGTTTCTCGCCCACTGTTTCTCGCCCTCTGTTTCAGCCCCTCTGTTTCAGCCCCTCTGTTTCAGCCCCTCTGTTTCAGCCACTCTGTTTCAGCCACTCTGTTTCTCGCCCTCTGTTTCTCACCCTCTGTTTCAGCCCCTCTGTTTCAGCCCCTCTGTTTCAGCCCCTCTGTTTCAGCCCCTCTATTTCTCGCCCTCTGTTTCTCGCCCTCTGTTTCTCGCTCTCTGTTTCTCGCCCTCTGTTTCTCGCCCTCTGTTTCAGCCCCTCTGTTTCAGCCTCTCTTTTTCAGCCCCTCTGTTTCAGCCCCACTGTTTCTCGCCCTCTGTTTCAGCCCCTCTGTTTCAGCCCCTCTGTTTCAACCCCTCTGTTTCAGCCCCTCTGTCTCTCGCACTCTGTTTCTCGCCCTCGGTTTCAGCCCCTCTGTTTTTCGCCCTCCGTTTCAGCCCCTCTGTTTCTCGCCCACTGTTTCTCGCCCTCTGTTTCAGCCCCTGTGTTTCAGCCCCTCTCTTTCAGCCCCTTTGTTTCAGCCCCCCTGTTTCTCTCCCTCTGTTTCAGCCCCTCTGTTTCAGCCCCTCTGTTTCAGCTCCTCTGTTTCAGCCCCTCTGTTTCAGCCCCTCTGTCTCTCGCCCTCTGTTTCTCGCCCTCGGTTTCAGACCCTCTGTTTCTCGCCCTCTGTTTCTCGCCCTCTGTTTCTCGCTCTCTGTTTCTCGCCCTCTGTTTCTCGCCCTCTGTTTCAGCCCCTCTGTTTCTCGCCCTCTGTTTCAGCCCCTCTGTTTCAGCCCCTCTGTTTCACCCCCTCTGTTTCAGCCCCTTTGTTTCTCGCCCTCTGTTTCTCGCCCTCTGTTTCTCAGCCTCTGTTTCTCGATGTCTGTTTCTCGCCCTCTGTTTCAGCCCCTCTGTTTGTCGCCCACTGTTTCAGCCCCTCTGTTTCTCGCCATCTGTTTCAGCCCCTCTGTTTCAGCCCCTCTGTTTCTCGCCCTGTGTTTCAGCCCCTCTGTTTCAGCCCCTCTGTTTCAGCCCCTCTGTTTCAGCCCCTCTGTTTCAGCACCTCTGTTTCTCGCCCTTTGTTTCTCGCCCTCTGTTTCAGCCCCTCTGTTTCTCGCCCTCTGTTTCAGCCCCTCTGTTTCTCGCCCTCTGTTTCAGCCCATCTGTTTCAGTCCCTCTGTTTCAGCCCCTCTGTTTCAGCCCCTCTGTTTCAGCCCCTCTGTTTCTCGCCCTCTGTTTCTCGCCCTCTGTTTCAGCCCCTCTTTTTCAGCCCCTCTGTTTCAGCCCCTCTGTTTCAGCCCCTCTGTTTCTCGCCCTCTGTTTCAGCACCTCTGTTTCAGCCCCTCTGTTTCTCGCCCTCTGTTACAGCCCCTCTGTTTCAGCCCCGCTGTTTCTCGCCCTCTGTTTCAGCCCCTCTGTTTCTCGCCCTCTGTTTCAGCCCCTCTGTTTCTCGCCCTCTGCTTCAGCCCCTCTGTTTCAGCCCCTCTGTTTCTCGCCCTCTGTTTCAGCCCCTCTTTTTCAGCCCCTCTGTTTCAGCCCCTCTGTTTCAGCCCCTCTGTTTCTCGCCCTCTGTTTCAGCACCTCTGTTTCAGCCCCTCTGTTTCTCGCCCTCTGTTACAGCCCCTCTGTTTCAGCCCCGCTGTTTCTCGCCCTCTGTTTCAGCCACTCTGTTTCAGCCCCTCTGTATCAGCACCTCTGTTTCAGCCCGTCTGTTTCTCGCCCTCTGTTTCTCGCCCTCTGTTTCAGCCCCTCTTTTTCAGCCCCTCTGTTTCAGCCCCTCTGTTTCAGCCCCTCTGTTTCAGCCCCTCTGTTTCTCGCCCTCTGTTTCTCGCCCACTGTTTCTCGCCCTCTGCTTCTCGCTCTCTGATTCTCGCCCTCTGTTTCATCCCCTCTGTTTCTCGCCCACTGTTTCAGCCCCTCTGTTTCTCGCCATCTGTTTCAGCCCCTCTGTTTCCGCACCTCTGTTTCTCGCCCTCTGTTTCAGCCCCTCTGTTTCAGCCCCTCTCTTTCAGCCCCTCTGTTTCAGCACCTCTGTTTCTCACCCTTTGTTTCTCGCCCTCTGTTTCAGCCCCTCTGTTTCTCGCCCTCTGTTTCAGCCCCTCTGTTTCACGCCCTCTGTTTCAGCCCCTCTGTTTCAGTCCCTCTGCTTCAGCCCCTCTGTTTCAGCCCCTCTGTTTCTCGCCCTCTGTTTCAGCCCCTCTGTTTCAGCCCCTCTGTTTCTCGCCCTCTGTTTCAGCCCCTCTGTTTCAGCCCCTCTGTTTCAGCCCCTCTGTTTCAGCCCCTCTGTTTCTCGCCCTCTGTTTCTCGCCCTCTGTTTCAGCCCCTCTGTTTCAGCCCCACTGTTTCAACCCCTCTGTTTCTCGCCCTCTGTTTCTCGCCCTCTGTTTCTCGCCCTCTGTTTCAGCCCCTCTGTTTCAGCCCCTCTGTTTCAGCCCCTCTGTTTCAGCCCCTCTGTTTCTCGCCCTCTGTTTGAGCCCCTCTGTTTCTCGCCCTCTGTTTCAGCCCCTCTGTTTCAGCCCCTCTGTATCAGCCCCTCTGTTTCAGACCCACTGTTTCTCGCCCTCTGTTTCTCGCCCTCTGTTTCAGCCCCTCTGTTTCAGCCCCTCTGTTTCAGCCCCTCTGTTTCAGCCCCTCTGTTTCTCCACCTCTGTTTCTCGCCCTCTGTTTCTCGCCCTCTGTTTCTCGCTCTCTGTTTCTCGCCCACTGTTTCTCGCCATCTGTTTCAGGCCCTCTGTTTCAGCCACTCTGTTTCAGCCCCTCTGTTTCTCGCCCTCTGTTTCTCGCCCACTGTTTCTCGCCCTCTGTTTCAGCCCCTCTGTTTCAGCCCCTCTGTTTCAGCCCCTGTTTCAGCCACTCTGTTTCAGCCACTCTGTTTCTCGCCCTCTGTTTCTCACCCTCTGTTTCAGCCCCTCTGTTTCAGCCCCTCTGTTTCAGCCCCTCTGTTTCAGCCCCTCTTTTTCTCGCCCTCTGTTTCTCGCCCTCTGTTTCTCGCTCTCTGTTTCTCGCCCTCTGTTTCTCGCCCTCTGTTTCAGCCCCTCTGTTTCAGCCTCTCTTTTTCAGCCCCTCTGTTTCAGCCCCTCTGTTTCTCGCCCTCTGTTTCTCGCCCACTGTTTCTCGCCCTCTGTTTCAGCCCCTCTGTTTCAGCCCCTCTGTTTCAGCCCCTCTGTTTCAGCCCCTCTGTCTCTCGCCCTCTGTTTCTCGCCCTCGGTTTCAGCCCCTCTGTTTCTCGCCCTCCGTTTCAGCCCCTCTGTTTCTCGCCCTCTGCTTCAGCCCCTCTGTTTCAGCCCCTCTGTTTCAGCCCCTCTGTTTCAGCCCTTCTGTTTCAGCCACTCTGTTTCAGCCCCTCTGTTTCTCGCCCTCTGTTTCAGCCCCTCTGTTTCTCGCCCTCTGTTTCAGACCCTCTGTTTCACCCCTCTGTTACAGCTCCTCTGTTTCAGCCCCTCTGTTTCAGCCCCTCTGTTTCAGCCCCTCTGTTTCAGCCGCTCTGTTTCAGCCCCTCTGTTTCTCACCCTCTGTTTCTCGCCCTCTGTTTCTCGCCCTCTGTTTCTCGCCCACTGTTTCAGCCCCTCTGTTTCAGCCCCTCTGTTTCAGCCCCTCTGTTTCAGCCACTCAGTTTCAGCCCCTCTGTTTCTCGCCCTCTGATTCTCTTTCTCTGTTTCTCGCCCTCTGTTTCAGCCCCTCTGTTTCTCGCCCACTGTTTCAGCCCCTCTGTTTCTCGCCATCTGTTTCAGCCCCTCTGTTTCAGCCCCTCTGTTTCAGCCCCTCTGTTTCAGCATCTCTGTTTCTCGCCCTTTGTTTCTCGCCCTCTGTTTCAGCCCCTCTGTTTCTCGCCCTCTGTTTCAGCCCCTCTGTTTCTCGCCCTCTGTTTCAGCCCCTCTGTTTCAGTCCCTCTGTTTCAGCCCCTCTGTTTCAGCCCCTCTGTTTCAGACCCTCTGTTTCTCGCCCTCTGTTTCAGCCCCTCTGTTTCAGCCCCTCTGTTTCTCACCCTCTGTTTCAGTCCCTCTGTTTCAGCGCCTCTGTATCAGCCCCTCTGTTTCAGCCCCTCTGTTTCAGCCCCTCTATTTCAGCCCCTCTGTTTCTCGCCCTCTGTTTCTCGCCCTCTGTTTCTCGCCCTCTGTTTCTCGCTCTCTGTTTTTCGCCCTCTGTTTCTCGCCCTCTGTTTCATCCACTCTGTTTCAGCCCCTCTGTTTCAGCCCCTCTATTTCAGCCCCTCTGTTTCTCGCCCTCTGTTTCAGCCCCTCTGTTTCACGCCCTCTGTTTTAGCCCCTCTGTTTCAGCCCCTCTGTATCAGCACCTCTGTCTCAGCCCCTCTGTTTCTCGCCCTCTGTTTCTCGCCCTCTGTTTCAGCCCCTCTTTTTCAGCCCCTCTGTTTCAGCCCCGCTGTTTCAGCACCTCTGTTTCAGCCCCTCTGTTTCAGCCTCTGTGTTTCTCGCTCTCTGTTTCAGCCCCTCTGTTTCAGCCCCTCTGTTTCAGCCCCTCTGTTTCTCGCCCACTGTTTCAGCCCCTCTGTTTCTCGCTATCTGTTTCAGCCCCTCTGTTTCAGCCCCTCTGTTTCTCGCCCTCTGTTTCAGCCCCTCTGTATCAGCCCCTCTGTTTCAGCCCCTCTGTTTCAGCCCCTCTGTTTCAGCCCCTCTGTTTCTCGCCCTCTGTTTCAGCCCCTCTGTTTCAGTCCCTCTGTTTCAGCCCCTCTGTTTCTCGCCCCCTGTTTCAGCCCCTCTGTTTCAGCCCGTCTGTTTCTCGCCCTCTGTTTCAGCCCCGCTGTTTCAGCCCCTCTGTTTCAGCCACTCTGTTTCAGCCCCTCTGTTTCTCGCCCTCTGTTTCTCGCCCTCTGTTTCAGTCCCTCTGTTTCAGCCCCTCTGTTTCAGCCCCTCTGTTTCAGCCCCTCTGTTTCTCGCCCTCTGTTTCTCGCCCTCTGTCTCTCCCTCTCTGTTTCTCGCCCTCTGTTTCTCGCCCTCTGTTTCAGCCCCTCTGTTAAAGCCCCTCTGATTCAGCCCCTCTGTTTCAGCCCCTCTGTTCCTCGCCCTCTGTTTCTCGCCCACTGTTTCTCGCCCTCTGTTTCAGCCCCTCTGTTTCAGCCCCTCTGTT
Organism: Stegostoma tigrinum; assembly: GCF_030684315.1. Classification (NCBI taxonomy): domain Eukaryota; kingdom Metazoa; phylum Chordata; class Chondrichthyes; order Orectolobiformes; family Stegostomatidae; genus Stegostoma; species Stegostoma tigrinum. The sequence goes on along the minus strand of NC_081387.1, from coordinate 31,610,480 downwards.
TCTCGCCCTCTGTTTCAGCCCCTCTGTTTCAGCCCCTCTGTTTCAGCCCCTCTGTTTCAGCACCTCTGTTTCTCGCCCTTTGTTTCTCGCCCTCTGTTTCAGCCCCTCTGTTTCTAGCCCTCTGTTCCAGCCCCTCTGTTTCTCGCCCTCTGTTTCAGCCCCTCTGTTTCAGTCCCTCTGTTTCAGCCCCTCTGTTTCAGCCCCTCTGTTTCAGCCCCTCTGTTTCTCGCCCTCTGTTTCAGCCCGTCTGTTTCAGCCCCTCTGTTTCTCGCCCTCTGTTTCAGCCCCTCTGTTTCAGCCCCTCTGTATCAGCCCCTCAGTTTCACCCCCTCTGTTTCAGCCCCTCTGTATCAGCACCTCTGTTTCAGCCCCTCTGTTTCTCGCCCTCTGTTTCTCGCCCTATTTTTCAGCCCCTCTGTTTCAGCCCCTCTGTTTCAGCCCCTCTGTTTCAGCCCCTCTGTTTCTCGCCCTCTGTTTCTCGCCCTCTGTTTCTCGCCCTCTGTTTCTCGCTCTCTGTTTCTCGCCCTCTGTTTCTCGCCCTCTGTTTCAGCCCCTCTGTTTCAGCCCCTCTGTTTCAGCCCCTCTGTTTCAGCCCCTCTGTATCAGCACCTCTGTTTCAGCCCCTCTGTTTCTCGCCCTCTGTTTCTCGCCCTATTTTTCAGCCCCTCTGTTTCAGCCCCTCTGTTTCAGCCCCTCTGTTTCAGCCCCTCTGTTTCTCGCCCTCGGTTTCTCGCCAACTGTTTCTCGCCCTCTGTTTCTCGCTCTCTGTTTCTCGCCCTCTGTTTCTCGCCCTCTCTTTCAGCCCCTCTGTTTCAGCCCCTCTGTTTCAGACCCTCTGTTTCTCGCCCTCTGTTTCTCGCACACTGTTTCTCGCCCTCTGTTTCAGCCCCTCTGTTTCAGCCCCTCTGTTTCAGCCCCTGTGTTTCTCGCCCTCTCTTTCAGCTCCTCTGTTTCAGCCCCTCTGTTTCAGCTCCTCTGTTTCAGCCCCTCTGTTTCAGCCCATCTGTCTCTCGCCCTCTGTTTCTCGCCCTCGGTTTCAGCCCCTCTGTTTCTCGCCCTCTGTTTCATCCCTCTGTTTCTCGCCCTCTGCTTCAGTCCCTCTGTTTCAGCCCCTCTGTTTCAGCCCCTCTGTTTCAGCCCTTCTGTTTCAGCCCCTCTGTTTCAGCCCCTCTGTTTCTCGCCCTCTGTTTCTCGCCCGCTGTTTCTCGCCCTCTGTTTCTCGATGTCTGTTTCTCGCCCTCTGTTTCAGCCCCTCTGTTTCTCGCCACTGTTTCAGCCCCTCTGTTTCTCTCAATCTGTTTCAGCCCCTCTGTTTCAGCCCCTCTGTTTCTCGCCCTCTGTTTCAGCCCCTCTGTTTCAGCCCCTCTGTTTCAGCCCTTCTGTTTCAGCCCGTCTGTTTCAGCACCTCTGTTTCTCGCCCTTTGTTTCTCGCCCTCTGTTTCAGCCCCACTGTTTCTCGCCCTCTGTTTCAGCCCCTGTGTTTCTCGCCCTCTGTTTCAGCCCCTCTGTTTCAGCCCCTCTGTTTCAGCCCCTCTGTTTCATCCCCTCTGTTTCAGCCCCTCTGTTTCTTGCCCTCTGTTTCAGCCCCTCTGTTTCATCCCCTCTGATTCTCGCCCTCTGTTTCAGCCCCTCTGTTTCAGCCCCTCTGTTTCAGCCACTCTGTTTCAGCCCCTCTGTTTCTCGCCCTCTGTTTCTCGCCCTCTGTTTCAGCCCCTCTGTTTCAGCCCCTCTGTTTCAGCCCCTCTGTTTCTCGCCCTCTGTTTCTCGCCCTCTGTTTCTCGCTCTCTGTTTCTCGCCGTCTGTTTCTCGTCCTCAGTTTCAGCCCCTCTGTTTCAGCCCCTCTGTTTCAGCCCCTCTGTTTCAGCCCTCTAATTCAGCCCCTCTGTTTCTCGCCCTCGGTTTCTCGCCCTCTGTTTCTCGCCCTCTGTTTCTCACTCTCTGTTTCTCGCCATCTGTTTCTCGCCCTCTGTTTCAGCCCCTCTGTTTCTCGCCCTCTGTTTCAGCCCCTCTGTTTCTCGCCCTCTGTTTCTCGCCCACTGTTTCTCGCCCTCTGTTTCAGCCCCTCTGTTTCAGCCCCTCTGTTTCAGCCCCTCTGTTTTAGCCCCTCTGTTTCAGCTCCTCTGTTTCAGCCCCTCTGTTTCAGCCCCTCTGTCTCTCGCCCTCTGTTTCTCGCCCTCGGTTTCAGCCCCTCTGTTTCTCGCCCTCTGTTTCATCCCCTCTGTTTCTCGCACTCTGCTTCAGTCCCTCTGTTTCAGCCCCTCTGTTTCAGCCCCTCTGTTTCAGCCCTTCTGTTTCAGCCGCTCTGTTTCAGCCCCTCTGTTTCTCGCCCTCTGTTTCAGCCCCTCTGTTTCTCGCCCTTTGTTTCAGACCCTCTGTTTCAGCCCCTCAGTATCAGCCCCTCTGTTTCAACCCCTCTGTTTCTCGCCCTCTGTTTCTCGCCCTCTGTTTCTCGCCCTCTGTTTCTCGCCCACTGTTTCAGCCCCTCTGTTTCAGCCCCTCTGTTTCAGCCCATCTGTTTCAGCCCCTCGGTTTCTGCCCCTCTGTTTCAGCCCCTCTGTTTCAGCCCCTCTGTTTCTCGCCCTCTGTTTCTCTTTCTCTGTTTCTCGCCCTCTGTTTCAGCCCCTCTGTTTCAAGCCCACTGTTTCAGCCCCTCTGTTTCTCGCCATCTGTTTCAGCCCCTCTGTTTCAGCCCCTCTGTTTCTCGCCCTCTGTTTCAGCCCCTCTGTTTCAGCCCCTCTGTTTCAGCACCTCTGTTTCTCGCCCTCTGTTTCAGCCCCTCTGTTTCTCGCCCTCTGTTTCAGCCCCACTGTTTCTCGCCCTCTGTTTCAGCCCCTCTGTTTCAGTCCCTCTGTTTCAGCCCCTCAGTTTCAGCCCCTCTGTTTCAGCCGCTCTTTTTCGCGCCCTCTGTTTCAGCCCCTCTGTTTCAAGCCCACTGTTTCAGCCCCTCTGTTTCTCGCCATCTGTTTCAGCCCCTCTGTTTCAGCCCCTCTGTTTCTCGCCCTCTGTTTCAGCCCCTCTGTTTCAGCCCCTCTGTTAGCAGCACCCCTGTTTCTCGCCCTTTGTTTCTCGCCCTCTGTTTCAGCCCCTCTGTTTCTCGCCCTCTTTTTCAGCCCCTCTGTTTCTCACCCTCTGTTTCAGCCCCTCTGTTTCTCGCCATCTGTTTCAGCCCCTCTGTTTCAGCCCCTCTGTTTCTCGCCCTCTGTTTCAGCCCCTCTGTTTCAGCCCCTCTGTTTCAGCACCTCTGTTTCTCGCCCTTTGTTTCTCGCCCTCTGTTTCAGCCCCTCTGTTTCTCGCCCTCTGTTTCAGCCCCTCTGTTTCAGCCCCTCTGTTTCAGCCCCTCTGTTTCAGTCCCTCTGTTTCAGCCCCTCAGTTTCAGCCCCTCTGTTTCAGCCGCTCTTTTTCGCGCCCTCTGTTTCAGCCCCTCTGTTTCAAGCCCACTGTTTCAGCCCCTCTGTTTCTCGCCATCTGTTTCAGCCCCTCTGTTTCAGCCCCTCTGTTTCTCGCCCTCTGTTTCAGCCCCTCTGTATCAGCCCCTCTGTTTCAGCACCTCTGTTTCTCGCCCTTTGTTTCTCGCCCTCTGTTTCAGCCCCTCTGTTTCTCGCCCTCTGTTTCAGCCCCTCTGTTTCTCGCCCTCTGTTTCAGCCCCTCTGTTTCAGTCCCTCTGTTTCAGCCCCTCAGTTTCAGCCCCTCTGTTTCAGCCGCTCTTTTTCGCGCCCTCTGTTTCAGCCCCTCTGTTTCAGTCCCTCTGTTTCAGCCCCTCTGTTTCAGCCCCTCTGTTTCAGCCCCTCTGTATCAGCCCCTCTGTTTCAGCCCCTCTGTTTCAGCCCGTCTGATTCAGCCCCTCTGTTTCTCGCCCTCTGTCACTCGCCCTCTGTTTCTCGCCCTCTGTTTCTCGCTCTCTGTTTCTCACCCTCTGTTTCTCGCCCTCTGTTTCAGCCCCTCTGTTTCAGTCCCTCTGTTTCAGCCCCTCTGTTTCAGCCCCTCTGTTTCAGCCCCTCTGTTTCTCGCCCTCTGTTTCAGCCCCTCTGTTTCAGCCCCTCTGTTTATCGCCCTCTGTTTCAGTCCCTCTGTTTCAGCCCCTCTGTATCAGCCCCTCTGTTTCAGCCCCTCTGTTTCAGCCCCTCTGTTTCAGCCCCTCTGTTTCTCGCCCTCTGTTTCTCGCCCTCTGTTTCTCGCCCTCTGTTTATCGCTCTCTATTTCTCGCCCTCTGTTTCTCGTCCTCTGTTTCAGCCACTCTGTTTCAGCCCCTCTGTTTCAGCCCCTCTATTTCAGCCCCTCTGTTTCTCGCCCTCTGTTTCAGCCCCTCTGTTTCACGCCCTGTGTTTCAGCCCCTCTGTTTCAGCCCCTCTGTATCAGCACCACTGTCTCAGCCCTTCTGTTTCTCGCCCTCTGTTTCTCGCCCTCTGTTTCAGCCCCTCTTTTTCAGCCCCTCTGTTTCAGCCCCTCTGTTTCAGCCCCTCTGTTTCAGCCCCTCTGTTTCAGCCCCTGTGTTTCTCGCTCTCTGTTTCAGCCCCTCTGTTTCAGCCCCGCTATTTCAGCCCCTCTGTTTCAGCATCTCTGTTTCTCGCCCACTGTTTCAGCCCCTCTGTTTCTCGCCATCTGTTTCAGCCCCTCTGTTTCAGCCCCTCTGTTTCTCGCCCTCTGTTTCAGCCCCTCTGTATCAGCCCCTCTGTTTCAGCCCCTCTGTTTCAGCCCCTCTGTTTCAGCCCCTCTGTTTCTCGCCCTCTGTTTCAGCCCCTCTGTTTCTCGACCTCTGTTTCAGCCCCTCTGTATCTCGCCCACTGTTTCAGCCACTCTGTTTCAGCCCCTCTGTTTCTCGCCCTCTGTTTCAGCCCCTCTGTTTCAGCCCCTCTGTTTCAGCCACTCTGTTTCAGCCCCTCTGTTTCTCGCCCTCTGTTTCTCGCCAACTGTTTCAGCCCCTCTGTTTCAGCCCCTCTGTTTCAGCCCATCTGTTTCAGCCCCTCTGTTTCTCGCCCTCTGTTTCTCGCCCTCTGTTTCTCGGTCTCTGTTTCTCGCCCACTGTTTCTCGCCCTCTGTTTCAGCCCCTCTGTTTCAGCCCCTCTGTTTCTCGCCCTCTGTTTCAGCCCCTCTGTTTCAGTCCCTCTGTTTCAGCCCCTCTGTTTCTCGCCCCCTGTTTCAGCCCCTCTGTTTCAGCCCCTCTGTTTCTCGCCCTCTGTTTCAGCCCCGCTGTTTCAGCCCCTCTGTTTCAGCCACTCTGTTTCAGCCCCTCTGTTTCTCGCCCTCTGTTTCTCGCCCTCTGTTTCAGCCCCTCTGTTTCAGCCCCTCTGTTTCAGCCCCTCTGTTTCAGCCCCTCTGTTTCTCGCCCTCTGTTTCTCGCAATCTGTTTCTCGCTCTCTGTTTCTCGCCCTCTTTTTCTCGCCCTCTGTTTCTCGCCCTCTGTTTCTCGCTCTCTGTTTCTCGCCGTCTGTTTCTCGCCCTCTGTTTCAGCCCCTCTGTTTCAGCCTCTCTTTTTCAGCCCCTCTGTTTCAGCCCCTCTGTTTCTCGCCCTCTGTTTCTCGCCCACTGTTTCTCGCCCTCTGTTTCAGCCCCTCTGTTTCAGCCCCTCTGTTTCAGCCCCTCTGTTTCAGCCCCTCTGTCTCTCGCCCTCTGTTTCTCGCCCTCGGTTTCAGCCCCTCTGTTTCTCGCCCTCCGTTTCAGCCCCTCTGTTTCTCGCCCTCTGCTTCAGCCCCTCTGTTTCAGCCCCTCTGTTTCAGCCCCTCTGTTTCAGCCCTTCTGTTTCAGCCACTCTGTTTCAGCCCCTCTGTTTCTCGCCCTCTGTTTCAGCCTCTCTGTTTCTCGCCCTCTGTTTCAGACCCTCTGTTTCACCCCTCTGTTACAGCTCCTCTGTTTCAGCCCCTCTGTTTCAGCCCCTCTGTTTCAGCCCCTCTGTTTCAGCCGCTCTGTTTCAGCCCCTCTGTTTCTCACCCTCTGTTTCTCGCCCTCTGTTTCTCGCCCTCTGTTTCTCGCCCACTGTTTCAGCCCCTCTGTTTCAGCCCCTCTGTTTCAGCCCATCTGTTTCAGCCCCTCTGTTTCAGCCCCTCTGTTTCAGCCACTCAGTTTCAGCCCCTCTGTTTCTCGCCCTCTGATTCTCTTTCTCTGTTTCTCGCCCTCTGTTTCAGCCCCTCTGTTTCTCGCCCACTGTTTCAGCCCCTCTGTTTCTCGCCATCTGTTTCAGCCCCTCTGTTTCAGCCCCTCTGTTTCAGCCCCTCTGTTTCAGCATCTCTGTTTCTCGCCCTTTGTTTCTCGCCCTCTGTTTCAGCCCCTCTGTTTCTCGCCCTCTGTTTCAGCCCCTCTGTTTCTCGCCCTCTGTTTCAGCCCCTCTGTTTCAGTCCCTCTGTTTCAGCCCCTCTGTTTCAGCCCCTCTGTTTCAGACCCTCTGTTTCTCGCCCTCTGTTTCAGCCCCTCTGTTTCAGCCCCTCTGTTTCTCACCCTCTGTTTCAGTCCCTCTGTTTCAGCGCCTCTGTATCAGCCCCTCTGTTTCAGCCCCTCTGTTTCTCGCCCTCTGTTTCTCGCCCTATTTTTCAGCCCCTCTGTTTCAGCCCCTCTGTTTCAGCCCCTCTGTTTCAGCCCCTCTGTTTCTCGCCCTCGGTTTCTCGCCAACTGTTTCTCGCCCTCTGTTTCTCGCTCTCTGTTTCTCGCCCTCTGTTTCTCGCCCTCTCTTTCAGCCCCTCTGTTTCAGCCCCTCTGTGTCAGACCCTCTGTTTCTCGCCCTCTGTTTCTCGCACACTGTTTCTCGCCCTCTGTTTCAGCCCCTCTGTTTCAGCCCCTCTGTTTCAGCCCCTGTGTTTCTCGCCCTCTCTTTCAGCTCCTCTGTTTCAGCCCCTCTGTTTCAGCTCCTCTGTTTCAGCCCCTCTGTTTCAGCCCATCTGTCTCTCGCCCTCTGTTTCTCGCCCTCGGTTTCAGCCCCTCTGTTTCTCGCCCTCTGTTTCATCCCTCTGTTTCTCGCCCTCTGCTTCAGTCCCTCTGTTTCAGCCCCTCTGTTTCAGCCCCTCTGTTTCAGCCCTTCTGTTTCAGCCCCTCTGTTTCAGCCCCTCTGTTTCTCGCCCTCTGTTTCTCGCCCGCTGTTTCTCGCCCTCTGTTTCTCGATGTCTGTTTCTCGCCCTCTGTTTCAGCCCCTCTGTTTCTCGCCACTGTTTCAGCCCCTCTGTTTCTCTCAATCTGTTTCAGCCCCTCTGTTTCAGCCAATCTGTTTCTCGCCCTCTGTTTCAGCCCCTCTGTTTCAGCCCCTCTGTTTCAGCCCTTCTGTTTCAGCCCGTCTGTTTCAGCACCTCTGTTTCTCGCCCTTTGTTTCTCGCCCTCTGTTTCAGCCCCACTGTTTCTCGCCCTCTGTTTCAGCCCCTGTGTTTCTCGCCCTCTGTTTCAGCCCCTCTGTTTCAGCCCCTCTGTTTCAGCCCCTCTGTTTCATCCCCTCTGTTTCAGCCCCTCTGTTTCTTGCCCTCTGTTTCAGCCCCTCTGTTTCATCCCCTCTGATTCTCGCCCTCTGTTTCAGCCCCTCTGTTTCAGCCCCTCTGTTTCAGCCACTCTGTTTCAGCCCCTCTGTTTCTCGCCCTCTGTTTCTCGCCCTCTGTTTCAGCCCCTCTGTTTCAGCCCCTCTGTTTCAGCCCCTCTGTTTCTCGCCCTCTGTTTCTCGCCCTCTGTTTCTCGCTCTCTGTTTCTCGCCGTCTGTTTCTCGTCCTCAGTTTCAGCCGCTCTGTTTCAGCCCCTCTGTTTCAGCCCCTCTGTTTCAGCCCTCTAATTCAGCCCCTCTGTTTCAACCCCTCTGTTTCTCGCCCTCTGTTTCTCGCCCTCTGTTTCTCGCCCTCTGTTTCTCGCCCACTGTTTCAGCCCCTCTGTTTCAGCCCCTCTGTTTCAGCCCATCTGTTTCAGCCCCTCGGTTTCTGCCCCTCTGTTTCAGCCCCTCTGTTTCAGCCCCTCTGTTTCTCGCCCTCTGTTTCTCTTTCTCTGTTTCTCGCCCTCTGTTTCAGCCCCTCTGTTTCAAGCCCACTGTTTCAGCCCCTCTGTTTCTCGCCATCTGTTTCAGCCCCTCTGTTTCAGCCCCTCTGTTTCTCGCCCTCTGTTTCAGCCCCTCTGTTTCAGCCCCTCTGTTTCAGCACCTCTGTTTCTCGCCCTCTGTTTCAGCCCCTCTGTTTCTCGCCCTCTGTTTCAGCCCCACTGTTTCTCGCCCTCTGTTTCAGCCCCTCTGTTTCAGTCCCTCTGTTTCAGCCCCTCAGTTTCAGCCCCTCTGTTTCAGCCGCTCTTTTTCGCGCCCTCTGTTTCAGCCCCTCTGTTTCAAGCCCACTGTTTCAGCCCCTCTGTTTCTCGCCATCTGTTTCAGCCCCTCTGTTTCAGCCCCTCTGTTTCTCGCCCTCTGTTTCAGCCCCTCTGTTTCAGCCCCTCTGTTAGCAGCACCCCTGTTTCTCGCCCTTTGTTTCTCGCCCTCTGTTTCAGCCCCTCTGTTTCTCGCCCTCTGTTTCAGCCCCTCTGTTTCTCACCCTCTGTTTCAGCCCCTCTGTTTCTCGCCATCTGTTTCAGCCCCTCTGTTTCAGCCCCTCTGTTTCTCGCCCTCTGTTTCAGCCCCTCTGTTTCAGCCCCTCTGTTTCAGCACCTCTGTTTCTCGCCCTTAGTTTCTCGCCCTCTGTTTCAGCCCCTCTGTTTCTCGCCCTCTGTTTCAGCCCCTCTGTTTCAGCCCCTCTGTTTCAGCCCCTCTGTTTCAGTCCCTCTGTTTCAGCCCCTCAGTTTCAGCCCCTCTGTTTCAGCCGCTCTTTTTCGCGCCCTCTGTTTCAGCCCCTCTGTTTCAAGCCCACTGTTTCAGCCCCTCTGTTTCTCGCCATCTGTTTCAGCCCCTCTGTTTCAGCCCCTCTGTTTCTCGCCCTCTGTTTCAGCCCCTCTGTATCAGCCCCTCTGTTTCAGCACCTCTGTTTCTCGCCCTTTGTTTCTCGCCCTCTGTTTCAGCCCCTCTGTTTCTCGCCCTCTGTTTCAGCCCCTCTGTTTCTCGCCCTCTGTTTCAGCCCCTCTGTTTCAGTCCCTCTGTTTCAGCCCCTCAGTTTCAGCCCCTCTATTTCAGCCGCTCTTTTTCGCGCCCTCTGTTTCAGCCCCTCTGTTTCAGTCCCTCTGTTTCAGCCCCTCTGTTTCAGCCCCTCTGTTTCAGCCCCTCTGTATCAGCCCCTCTGTTTCAGCCCCTCTGTTTCAGCCCCTCTGATTCAGCCCCTCTGTTTCTCGCCCTCTGTCACTCGCCCTCTGTTTCTCGCCCTCTGTTTCTCGCTCTCTGTTTCTCACCCTCTGTTTCTCGCCCTCTGTTTCAGCCCCTCTGTTTCAGTCCCTCTGTTTCAGCCCCTCTGTTTCAGCCCCTCTGTTTCAGCCCCTCTGTTTCTCGCCCTCTGTTTCAGCCCCTCTGTTTCAGCCCCTCTGTTTCTCGCCCTCTGTTTCAGTCCCTCTGTTTCAGCCCCTCTGTATCAGCCCCTCTGTTTCAGCCCCTCTGTTTCAGCCCCTCTGTTTCAGCCCCTCTGTTTCTCGCCCTCTGTTTCTCGCCCTCTGTTTCTCGCCCTCTGTTTATCGCTCTCTATTTCTCGCCCTCTGTTTCTCGTCCTCTGTTTCAGCCACTCTGTTTCAGCCCCTCTGTTTCAGCCCCTCTATTTCAGCCCCTCTGTTTCTCGCCCTCTGTTTCAGCCCCTCTGTTTCACGCCCTGTGTTTCAGCCCCTCTGTTTCAGCCCCTCTGTATCAGCACCACTGTCTCAGCCCTTCTGTTTCTCGCCCTCTGTTTCTCGCCCTCTGTTTCAGCCCCTCTTTTTCAGCCCCTCTGTTTCAGCCCCTCTGTTTCAGCCCCTCTGTTTCAGCCCCTCTGTTTCAGCCCCTGTGTTTCTCGCTCTCTGTTTCAGCCCCTCTGTTTCAGCCCCGCTATTTCAGCCCCTCTGTTTCAGCATCTCTGTTTCTCGCCCACTGTTTCAGCCCCTCTGTTTCTCGCCATCTGTTTCAGCCCCTCTGTTTCAGCCCCTCTGTTTCTCGCCCTCTGTTTCAGCCCCTCTGTATCAGCCCCTCTGTTTCAGCCCCTCTGTTTCAGCCACTCTGTTTCAGCCCCTCTGTTTCTCGCCCTCTGTTTCAGCCCCTCTGTTTCTCGACCTCTGTTTCAGCCCCTCTGTATCTCGCCCACTGTTTCAGCCCCTCTGTTTCAGCCCCTCTGTTTCTCGCCCTCTGTTTCAGCCCCTCTGTTTCAGCCCCTCTGTTTCAGCCACTCTGTTTCAGCCCCTCTGTTTCTCGCCCTCTGTTTCTCGCAAACTGTTTCAGCCCCTCTGTTTCAGCCCCTCTGTTTCAGCCCATCTGTTTCAGCCCCTCTGTTTCTCGCCCTCTGTTTCTCGCCCTCTGTTTCTCGGTCTCTGTTTCTCGCCCACTGTTTCTCGCCCTCTGTTTCAGCCCCTCTGTTTCAGCCCCTCTGTTTCTCGCCCTCTGTTTCAGCCCCTCTGTTTCAGTCCCTCTGTTTCAGCCCCTCTGTTTCTCGCCCCCTGTTTCAGCCCCTCTGTTTCAGCCCCTCTGTTTCTCGCCCTCTGTTTCAGCCCCGCTGTTTCAGCCCCTCTGTTTCAGCCACTCTGTTTCAGCCCCTCTGTTTCTCGCCCTCTGTTTCTCGCCCTCTGTTTCAGCCCCTCTGTTTCAGCCCCTCTGTTTCAGCCCCTCTGTTTCAGCCCCTCTGTTTCTCGCCCTCTGTTTCTCGCAATCTGTTTCTCGCTCTCTGTTTCTCGCCCTCTTTTTCTCGCCCTCTGTTTCTCGCCCTCTGTTTCTCGCTCTCTGTTTCTCGCCCTCTGTTTCTCGCCCTCTGTTTCAGCCCCTCTGTTTCAGCCTCTCTTTTTCAGCCCCTCTGTTTCAGCCCCTCTGTTTCTCGCCCTCTGTTTCTCGCCCACTGTTTCTCGCCCTCTGTTTCAGCCCCTCTGTTTCAGCCCCTCTGTTTCAGCCCCTCTGTTTCAGCCCCTCTGTCTCTCGCCCTCTGTTTCTCGCCCTCGGTTTCAGCCCCTCTGTTTCTCGCCCTCCGTTTCAGCCCCTCTGTTTCTCGCCCTCTGCTTCAGCCCCTCTGTTTCAGCCCCTCTGTTTCAGCCCCTCTGTTTCAGCCCTTCTGTTTCAGCCACTCTGTTTCAGCCCCTCTGTTTCTCGCCCTCTGTTTCAGCCTCTCTGTTTCTCGCCCTCTGTTTCAGACCCTCTGTTTCACCCCTCTGTTACAGCTCCTCTGTTTCAGCCCCTCTGTTTCAGCCCCTCTGTTTCAGCCCCTCTGTTTCAGCCGCTCTGTTTCAGCCCCTCTGTTTCTCACCCTCTGTTTCTCGCCCTCTGTTTCTCGCCCTCTGTTTCTCGCCCACTGTTTCAGCCCCTCTGTTTCAGCCCCTCTGTTTCAGCCCATCTGTTTCAGCCCCTCTGTTTCAGCCCCTCTGTTTCAGCCACTCAGTTTCAGCCCCTCTGTTTCTCGCCCTCTGATTCTCTTTCTCTGTTTCTCGCCCTCTGTTTCAGCCCCTCTGTTTCTCGCCCACTGTTTCAGCCCCTCTGTTTCTCGCCATCTGTTTCAGCCCCTCTGTTTCAGCCCCTCTGTTTCAGCCCCTCTGTTTCAGCATCTCTGTTTCTCGCCCTTTGTTTCTCGCCCTCTGTTTCAGCCCCTCTGTTTCTCGCCCTCTGTTTCAGCCCCTCTGTTTCTCGCCCTCTGTTTCAGCCCCTCTGTTTCAGTCCCTCTGTTTCAGCCCCTCTGTTTCAGCCCCTCTGTTTCAGACCCTCTGTTTCTCGCCCTCTGTTTCAGCCCCTCTGTTTCAGCCCCTCTGTTTCTCACCCTCTGTTTCAGTCCCTCTGTTTCAGCGCCTCTGTATCAGCCCCTCTGTTTCAGCCCCTCTGTTTCAGCCCCTCTATTTCAGCCCCTCTGTTTCTCGCCCTCTGTTTCTCGCCCTCTGTTTCTCGCCCTCTGTTTCTCGCTCTCTGTTTTTCGCCCTCTGTTTCACGCCCTCTGTTTCATCCACTGTTTCAGCCCCTCTGTTTCAGCCCCTCTATTTCAGCCCCTCTGTTTCTCGCCCTCTGTTTCAGCCCCTCTGTTTCACGCCCTCTGTTTTAGCCCCTCTGTTTCAGCCCCTCTCTATCAGCACCTCTGTCTCAGCCCCTCTGTTTCTCGCCCTCTGTTTCTCGCCCTCTGTTTCAGCCCCTCTTTTTCAGCCCCTCTGTTTCAGCCCCTCTGTTTCAGCACCTCTGTTTCAGCCCCTCTGTTTCAGCCTCTGTGTTTCTCGCTCTCTGTTTCAGCCCCTCTGTTTCAGCCCCTCTGTTTCAGCCCCTCTGTTTCTCGCCCACTGTTTCAGCCCCTCTGTTTCTCGCTATCTGTTTCAGCCCCTCTGTTTCAGCCCCTCTGTTTCTCGCCCTCTGTTTCAGCCCCTCTGTATCAGCCCCTCTGTTTCAGCCCCTCTGTTTCAGCCCCTCTGTTTCAGCCCCTCTGTTTCTCGCCCTCTGTTTCAGCCCCTCTGTTTCAGTCCCTCTGTTTCAGCCCCTCTGTTTCTCGCCCCCTGTTTCAGCCCCTCTGTTTCAGCCCGTCTGTTTCTCGCCCTCTGTTTCAGCCCCGCTGTTTCAGCCCCTCTGTTTCAGCCACTCTGTTTCAGCCCCTCTGTTTCTCGCCCTCTGTTTCTCGCCCTCTGTTTCAGTCCCTCTGTTTCAGCCCCTCTGTTTCAGCCCCTCTGTTTCAGCCCCTCTGTTTCTCGCCCTCTGTTTCTCGCCCTCTGTTTCTCGCTCTCTGTTTCTCGCCCTCTGTTTCTCGCCCTCTGTTTCAGCCCCTCTGTTAAAGCCCCTCTGTTTCAGCCCCTCTGTTTCAGCCCCTCTGTTCCTCGCCCTCTGTTTCTCGCCCACTGTTTCTCGCCCTCTGTTTCAGCCCCTCTGTTTCAGCCCCTCTGTTTCTCGCCCTCTGTTTCAGCCCCTCTGTTTCAGCCCCTCTGTTTCAGCCCCTCTGTTTCAGCACCTCTGTTTCTCGCCCTTTGTTTCTCGCCCTCTGTTTCAGCCCCTCTGTTTCTAGCCCTCTGTTCCAGCCCCTCTGTTTCTCGCCCTCTGTTTCAGCCCCTCTGTTTCAGTCCCTCTGTTTCAGCCCCTCTGTTTCAGCCCCTCTGTTTCAGCCCCTCTGTTTCTCGCCCTCTGTTTCAGCCCGTCTGTTTCAGCCCCTCTGTTTCTCGCCCTCTGTTTCAGCCCCTCTGTTTCAGCCCCTCTGTATCAGCCCCTCAGTTTCACCCCCTCTGTTTCAGCCCCTCTGTATCAGCACCTCTGTTTCAGCCCCTCTGTTTCTCGCCCTCTGTTTCTCGCCCTATTTTTCAGCCCCTCTGTTTCAGCCCCTCTGTTTCAGCCCCTCTGTTTCAGCCCCTCTGTTTCAGCCCCTCTGTTTCTCGCCCTCGGTTTCTCGCCCTCTGTTTCTCGCCCTCTGTTTCTCGCTCTCTGTTTCTCGCCCTCTGTTTCTCGCCCTCTCTTTCAGCCCCTCTGTTTCAGCCCCTCTGTTTCAGACCCTCTGTTTCTCGCCCTCTGTTTCTCGCACACTGTTTCTCGCCCTCTGTTTCAGCCCCTCTGTTTCAGCCCCTCTGTTTCAGCCCCTGTGTTTCTCGCCCTCTCTTTCAGCTCCTCTGTTTCAGCCCCTCTGTTTCAGCTCCTCTGTTTCAGCCCCTCTGTTTCAGCCCATCTGTCTCTCGCCCTCTGTTTCTCGCCCTCGGTTTCAGCCCCTCTGTTTCTCGCCCTCTGTTTCATCCCTCTGTTTCTCGCCCTCTGCTTCAGTCCCTCTGTTTCAGCCCCTCTGTTTCAGCCCCTCTGTTTCAGCCCCTCTGTTTCAGCCCCTCTGTTTCAGCCCCTCTGTTTCTCGCCCTCGGTTTCTCGCCCTCTGTTTCTCGCCCTCTGTTTCTCGCTCTCTGTTTCTCGCCCTCTGTTTCTCGCCCTCTGTTTCAGCCCCTCTGTTTCAGCCCCTCTATTTCAGCCCCTCTGTTTCTCGCCCTCTGTTCTCGCCCACTGTTTCTCGCCCTCTGTTTCAGCACCTCTGTTTCAGCCCCTCTGTTTCAGCCCCTGTGTTTCTCGCCTTCTCATTCAGCCCCTCTGTTTCAGCCCCTCTGTTTCAGCTCCTCTGTTTCAGCCCCTCTGTTTCAGCCCATCTGTCTCTCGCCCTCTGTTTCTCGCCCTCGGTTTCAGCCCCTCTGTTTCTCGCCCTCTGTTTCATCCCTCTGTTTCTCGCCCTCTGTTTCAGCCCCTCTGTTTCAGCCCCTCTGTTTCAGCCCCTCTGTTTCAGCCCCTCTGTTTCACCCCCTCTGTTTCTCGCCCTCTGTTTCTCGCCCTCTGTTTCTCGCTCTCTGTTTCTCGCCCGCTGTTTCTCGCCATCTGTTTCAGGCCCTCTGTTTCAGCCACTCTGTTTCAGCCCCTCTGTTTCTCGCCCTCTGTTTCTCGCCCACTGTTTCTCGCCCTCTGTTTCAGCCCCTTGTTTCAGCCCCTCTGTTTCAGCCCCTCTGTTTCAGCCACTCTGTTTCAGCCACTCTGTTTCTCGCCCTCTGTTTCTCACCCTCAGTTTCAGCCCCTCTGTTTCAGCACCTCTGTTTCAGCCCCTCTGTTTCAGCCCCTCTATTTCTCGCCCTCTGTTTCTCGCCCTCTGTTTCTCGCTCTCTGTTTCCCGCCCTCTGTTTCTCGCCCTCTGTTTCAGCCCCTCTGTTTCAGCCTCTCTTTTTCAGCCCCTCGGTTTCAGCCCCTCTGTTTCTCGCCCTCCGTTTCAGCCCCTCTGTTTCTCGCCCTCTGCTTCAGCCCCTCTGTTTCAGCCCCTCTGTTTCAGCCCCTCTGTTTCAGCCCTTCTGTTTCAGCCACTCTGTTTCAGCCCCTCTGTTTCTCGCCCTCTGTTTCAGCCCCTCTGTTACTCGCCCTCTGTTTCAGACCCTCTGTTTCAGCCCCTCTGTTACAGCTCCTCTGTTTCAGCCCCTCTGTTTCAGCCCCTCTGTTTCAGCCCCTCTGTTTCAGCCCCTCTGTTTCAGCCCCTCTGTTTCTCGCCCTCTGTTTCTCGCCCTCTGTTTCTCGCCCACTGTTTCAGCCCCTCTGTTTCAGCCCCTCTGTTTCAGCCCATCTGTTTCAGCCCCTCTGTTTCAGCCCCTCTGTTTCAGCCACTCAGTTTCAGCCCCTCTGTTTCTCGCCCTCTGTTTCTCTTTCTCTGTTTCAGCCCCTCTGTTTCAGCCCCTCTGTTTCTCGCCCACTGTTTCAGCCCCTCTGTTTCTCGCCATCTGTTTCAGCCCCTCTGTTTCAGCCCCTCTGTTTCAGCCCCTCTGTTTCAGCATCTCTGTTTCTCGCCCTTTGTTTCTCGCCCTCTGTTTCGGCCCCTCTGTTTCTCGCCCTCTGTTTCAGCCCCTCTGTTTCTCGCTCTCTGTTTCAGCCCCTCTGTTTCAGTCCCTCTGTTTCAGCCCCTCTGTTTCAGCCCCTCTGTTTCAGAACCTCTGTTTCTCGCCCTCTGTTTCAGCCCCTCTGTTTCAGCCCCTCTGTTTCTCACCCTCTGTTTCAGTCCCTCTGTTTCAGCGCCTCTGTATCAGCCCCTCTGTTTCAGCCCCTCTGTTTCAGCCCCTCTGTTTCAGCCCCTCTGTTTCTCGCCCTCTGTTTCTCGCCCTCTGTTTCTCGCCCTCTGTTTCTCGCTCTCTGTTTTTCGCCCTCTGTTTCTCGCCCTCTGTTTCATCCACTCCTTTTCAGCCCCTCTGTTTCAGCCCCTCTATTTCAGCCCCTCTGTTTCTCGCCCTCTGTTTCAGCCCCTCTGTTTCACGCCCTCTGTTTTAGCCCCTCTGTTTCAGCCCATCTGTATCAGCACCTCTGTCTCAGCCCCTCTGTTTCTCGCCCTCTGTTTCTCGCCCTCTGTTTCAGCCCCTCTTTTTCAGCCCCTCTGTTTCAGCCCCTCTGTTTCAGCACCTCTGTTTCAGCCCCTCTGTTTCAGCCCCTGTGTTTCTCGCTCTCTGTTTCAGCCCCACTGTTTCAGCCCCTCTGTTTCAGCCCCTCTGTTTCTCGCCCACTGTTTCAGCCCCTCTGTTTCTCGCTATCTGTTTCAGCCCCTCTGTTTCAGCCCCTCTGTTTCTCGCCCTCTGTTTCAGCCCCTCTGTATCAGCCACTCTGTTTCAGCCCCTCTGTTTCAGCCCCTCTGTTTCAGCCCCTCTGTTTCTCGCCCTCTGTTTCAGCCCCTCTGTTTCAGTCCCTCTGTTTCAGCCCCTCTGTTTCTCGCCCCTGTTTCAGCCCCTCTGTTTCAGCCCCTCTGTTTCTCGCCCTCTGTTTCAGCCCCGCTGTTTCAGCCCCTCTGTTTCAGCCACTCTGTTTCAGCCCCTCTGTTTCTCGCCCTCTGTTTCTCGCCCTCTGTTTCAGCCCCTCTGTTTCAGCCCCTCTGTTTCAGCCCCTCTGTTTCAGCCCCTCTGTTTCTCGCCCTCTGTTAATCGCCCTCTGTTTCTCGCTCTCTGTTTCTCGCCCTCTGTTTCTCGCCCTCTGTTTCAGCCCCTCTGTTAAAGCCCCTCTGTTTCAGCCCCTCTGTTTCAGCCCCTCTGTTCCTCGCCCTCTGTTTCTCGCCTACTGTTTCTCGCCCTCTGTTTCAGCCCCTCTGTTTCAGCCCCTCTGTTTCTCGCCCTCTGTTTCAGCCCCTCTGTTTCAGCCCCTCTGTTTCAGCCCCTCTGTTTAAGCACCTCTGCTTCTCGCCCTTTGTTTCTCGCCCTCTGTTTCAGCCCCTCTGTTTCTAGCCCTCTGTTCCAGCCCCTCTGCTTCTCGCCCTCTGTTTCAGCCCCTCTGTTTCAGTCCCTCTGTTTCAGCCCCTCTGTTTCAGCCCCTCTGTTTCAGCCCCTCTGTTTCTCGCCCTCTGTTTCAGCCCGTCTGTTTCAGCCCCTCTGTTTCTCGCCCTCTGTTAAAGCCCCTCTGTTTCAGCCCCTCTGTATCAGCCCCTCTGTTTCAGCCCCTCTGTTTCAGCCCCTCTGTATCAGCACCTCTGTTTCAGCCCCGCTGTTTCTCGCCCTCTGTTTCTCGCCCTATTTTTCAGCCCCTCTGTTTCAGCCCCTCTGTTTCAGCCCCTCTGTTTCAGCCCCTCTGTTTCTCGCCCTCTGTTTCTCGCCCTCTGTTTCTCGCCCTCTGTTTCTCGCTCTCTGTTTCTCGCCCTCTGTTTCTCGCCCTCTGTTTCAGCCCCTCTGTTTCTCGCCCTCTGTTTCTCGCCATCTGTTTCAGCCCCTCTGTATCAGCACCTCTGTTTCAGCTCCTCTGTTTCAGCCACTCAGTTTCAGCCCCTCTGTTTCTCGCCCTCTGTTTCTCCTTCTCTGTTTCTCGCCCTCTGTTTCAGCCCCTCTGTTTCTCGCCCACTGTTTCAGCCCCTCTGTTTCTCGCCCACTGTTTCAGCCCCTCTGTTTCTCGCCATCTGTTTCAGCCCCTCTGTTTCAGCCCCTCTGTTTCAGCCCCTCTGTTTCAGCATCTCTGTTTCTCGCCCTTTGTTTCTCGCCCTCTGTTTCAGCCCCTCTGTTTCTCGCCCTCTGTTTCAGCCCCTCTGTTTCTCGCCCTCTGTTTCAGCCCCTCTGTTTCAGTCCCTCTGTTTCAGCCCCTCTGTTTCAGCCCCTCTGTTTCAGACCCTCTGTTTCTCGCCCTCTGTTTCAGCCCCTCTGTTTCAGCCCCTCTGTTTCTCACCCTCTGTTTCAGTCCCTCTGTTTCAGCGCCTCTGTATCAGCCCCTCTGTTTCAGCCCCTCTGTTTCAGCCCCTCTGTTTCAGCCCCTCTGTTTCTCGCCCTCTGTTTCTCGCCCTCTGTTTCTCGCCCTCTGTTTCTCGCTCTCTGTTTTTCGCCCTCTGTTTCTCGCCCTCTGTTTCATCCACTCTGTTTCAGCCCCTCTGTTTAAGCCCCTCTATTTCAGCCCCTCTGTTTCTCGCCCTCTGTTTCAGCCCCTCGGTTTCACGCCCTCTGTTTTAGCCCCTCTGTTTCAGCCCCTCTGTATCAGCACCTCTGTCTCAGCCCCTCTGTTTCTCGCCCTCTGTTTCTCGCCCTCTGTTTCAGCCCCTCTTTTTCAGCCCCTCTGTTTCAGCCCCTCTGTTTCAGCACCTCTGTTTCAGCCCCTCTGTTTCAGCCCCTGTGTTTCTCGCTCTCTGTTTCAGCCCCTCTGTTTCAGCCCCTCTGTTTCAGCCCCTCTGTTTCTCGCCCACTGTTTCAGCCCCTCTGTTTCTCGCTATCTGTTTCAGCCCCTCTGTTTCAGCCCCTCTGTTTCTCGCCCTCTGTTTCAGCCCCTCTGTATCAGCCCCTCTGTTTCAGCCCCTCTTTTCAGCCCCTCTGTTTCTCGCCCTCTGTTTCAGCCCCTCTGTTTCAGTCCCTCTGTTTCAGCCCCTCTGTTTCTCGCCCCCTGTTTCAGCCCCTCTGTTTCAGCCCCTCTGTTTCTCGCCCTCTGTTTCAGCCCCGCTGTTTCAGCCCCTCTGTTTCAGCCACTCTGTTTCAGCCCCTCTGTTTCTCGCCCTCTGTTTCTCGCCCTCTGTTTCAGCCCCTCTGTTTCAGCCCCTCTGTTTCAGCCCCTCTGTTTCAGCCCCTCTGTTTCTCGCCCTCTGTTTCTCGCCCTCTGTTTCTCGCTCTCTGTTTCTCGCCCTCTGTTTCTCGCCCTCTGTTTCAGCCCCTCTGTTAAAGCCGCTCTGTTTCAGCCCCTCTGTTTCAGCCCCTCTGTTCCTCGCCCTCTGTTTCTCGCCCACTGTTTCTCGCCCTCTGTTTCAGCCCCTCTGTTTCAGCCCCTCTGTTTCTCGCCCTCTGTTTCAGCCCCTCTGTTTCAGCCCCTCTGTTTCAGCCCCTCTGTTTCAGCACCTCTGTTTCTCGCCCTTTGTTTCCCTCCCTCTGTTTCAGCCCCTCTGTTTCTAGCCCTCTGTTCCAGCCCCTCTGTTTCTCGCCCTCTGTTTCAGCCCCTCTGTTTCAGTCCCTCTATTTCAGCCCCTCTGTTTCAGCCCCTCTGTTTCAGCCCCTCTGTTTCTCGCCCTCTGTTTCAGCCCGTCTGTTTCAGCCCCTCTGTTTCTCGCCCTCTGTTTCAGCCCCTCTGTTTCAGCCCCTCTGTATCAGCCCCTCTGTTTCAGCCCCTCTGTTTCAGCCCCTCTGTATCAGCACCTCTGTTTCAGCCCCTCTGTTTCTCGCCCTCTGTTTCTCGCCCTATTTTTCAGCCCCTCTGTTTCAGCCCCTCTGTTTCAGCCCCTCTGTTTCAGCCCCTCTGTTTCTCGCCCTCTGTTTCTCGCCCTCTGTTTCTCGCCCTCTGTTTCTCGCTCTCTGTTTCTCGCCCTCTGTTTCTCGCCCTCTGTTTCAGCCCGTCTGTTTCAGCCCCTCTGTTTCAGCCCCTCTGTTTCAGCCCCTCTGTATCAGCACCTCTGTTTCAGCCCCTCTGTTTCAGCCACTCAGTTTCAGCCCCTCTGTTTCTCGCCCTCTGTTTCTCTTTCTCTGTTTCTCGCCCTCTGTTTCAGCCCCTCTGTTTCTCGCCCACTGTTTCAGCCCCTCTGTTTCTCGCCATCTGTTTCAGCCCCTCTGTTTCAGCCCCTCTGTTTCAGCCCCTCTGTTTCAGCATCTCTGTTTCTCTCCCTTTGTTTCTCGCCCTCTGTTTCAGCCCCTCTGTTTCTCGCCCTCTGTTTCAGCCCCTCTGTTTCTCGCCCTCTGTTTCAGCCCCTCTGTTTCTCACCCTCTGTTTCAGTCCCTCTGTTTCAGCGCCTCTGTATCAGCCCCTCTGTTTCTGCCCCTCTGTTTCAGCCCCTCTGTTTCAGCCCCTCTGTTTCTCGCCCTCTGTTTCTCGCCCTCTGTTTCTCGCCCTCTGTTTCTCGCTCTCTGTTTTTCGCCCTCTGTTTCTCGCCCTCTGTTTCATCCACTCTGTTTCAGCCCCTCTGTTTCAGCCCCTCTATTTCAGCCCCTCTGTTTCTCGCCCTCTGTTTCAGCCCCTCTGTTTCACGCCCTCTGTTTTAGCCCCTCTGTTTCAGCCCCTCTGTATCAGCACCTCTGTCCCAGCCCCTCTGTTTCTCGCCCTCTGTTTCTCGCCCTCTGTTTCAGCCCCTCTTTTTCAGCCCCTCTGTTTCAGCCCCTCTGTTTCAGCACCTCTGTTTCAGCCCCTCTGTTTCAGCCCCTGTGTTTCTGGCTCTCTGTTTCAGCCCCTCTGTTTCAGCCCCTCTGTTTCAGCCCCTCTGTTTCTCGCACACTGTTTCAGCCCCTCTGTTTCTCGCCCTCTGTTTCAGCCCCTCTGTATCAGCCCCTCTGTTTCAGCCCCTCTGTTTCAGCCCCTCTGTTTCAGCCCCTCTGTTTCTCGCCCTCTGTTTCAGCCCCTCTGTTTCAGTCCCTCTGTTTCAGCCCCTCTGTTTCTCGCCCCCTGTTTCAGCCCCTCTGTTTCAGCCCCTCTGTTTCTCGCCCTCTGTTTCAGCCCCGCTGTTTCAGCCCCTCTGTTTCAGCCACTCTGTTTCAGCCCCTCTGTTTCTCGCCCTCTGTTTCTCGCCCTCTGTTTCAGCCCCTCTGTTTCAGCCCCTCTGTTTCAGCCCCTCTGTTTCAGCCCCTCTGTTTCTCGCCCTCTGTTTCTCGCAATCTGTTTCTCGCTCTCTGTTTCTCGCCCTCTGTTTCTCGCCCTCTGTTTCAGCCCATCTGTTAAAGCCCCTCTGTTTCAGCCCCTCTGTTTCAGCCCCTCTGTTCCTCGCCCTCTGTTTCTCGCCCACTGTTTCTCGCCCTCTGTTTCAGCCCCTCTGTTTCAGCCCCTCTGTTTCTCGCCCTCTGTTTCAGCCCCTCTGTTTCAGCCCCTCTGTTTCAGCCCCTCTGTTTCAGCACCTCTGTTTCTCGCCCTTTGTTTCTCCCCCTCTGTTTCAGCCCCTCTGTTTCTAGCCCACTGTTCCAGCCCCTCTGTTTCTCGCCCTCTGTTTCAGCCCCTCTGTTTCAGTCCCTCTGTTTCAGCCCCTCTGTTTCAGCCCCTCTGTTTCAGCCCCTCTGTTTCTCGCCCTCTGTTTCAGCCCGTCTGTTTCAGCCCCTCTGTTTCTCGCCCTCTGTTTCAGCCCCTCTGTTTCAGCCCCTCTGTATCAGCCCCTCTGTTTCAGCCCCTCTGTTTCAGCCCCTCTGTATCAGCACCTCTGTTTCAGCCCCTCTGTTTCTCGCCCTCTGTTTCTCGCCCTATTTTTCAGCCCCTCTGTTTCTGCCCCTCTGTTTCAGCCCCTCTGTTTCAGCCCCTCTGTTTCTCGCCCTCTGTTTCTCGCCCTCTGTTTCTCGCCCTCTGTTTCTCGCTCTCTGTTTCTCGCCCTCTGTTTCTCGCCCTCTGTTTCAGCCCCTCTGTTTCAGCCCCTCTGTTTCAGCCCCTCTGTTTCAGCCCCTCTGTATCAGCACCTCTGTTTCAGCCCCTCTGTTTCTCGCCCTCTGTTTCTCGCCCTATTTTTCAGCCCCTCTGTTTCAGCCCCTCTGTTTCAGCCCCTCTGTTTCTCGCCCTCGGTTTCTCGCCCTCTGTTTCTCGCCCTCTCTTTCAGCCCCTCTGTTTCAGCCCCTCTGTTTCAGCCCCTCTGTTTCTCGCCCTCTGTTTCTCGCACACTGTTTCTCGCCCTCTGTTTCAGCCCCTCTGTTTCAGCCCCTCTGTTTCAGCCCCTGTGTTTCTCGCCCTCTCATTCAGCCCCTCTGTTTCAGCCCCTCTGTTTCAGCTCCTCTGTTTCAGCCCCTCTGTTTCAGCCCATCTGTCTCTCGCCCTCTGTTTCTCGCCCTCGGTTTCAGCCCCTCTGTTTCTCGCCCTCTGTTTCATCCCTCTGTTTCTCGCCCTCTGCTTCAGTCCCTCTGTTTCAGCCCCTCTGTTTCAGCCCCTCTGTTTCAGCCCTTCTGTTTCAGCCCCTCTGTTTCAGCCCCTCTGTTTCTCGCCCTCTGTTTCTCGCCCTCTGTTTCTCGCCCTCTGTTTCTCGATGTCTGTTTCTCGCCCTCTGTTTCAGCCCCTCTGTTTCTCGCCATCTGTTTCAGCCCCTCTGTTTCAGCCCCTCTGTTTCTCGCCCTCTGTTTCAGCCCCTCTGTTTCAGCCCCTCTGTTTCAGCCCTACTGTTTCAGCCCGTCTGTTTCAGCACCTCTGTTTCTCGCCCTTTGTTTCTCGCCCTCTGTTTCAGCCCCACTGTTTCTCGCCCTCTGTTTCAGCCCCTGTGTTTCTCGCCCTCTGTTTCAGCCCCTCTGTTTCAGTCCCTCTGTTTCAGCCCCTCTGTTTCAGCCCCTCTGTTTCAGCCCCTCTGTTTCTTGCCCTCTGTTTCAGCCCCTCTGTTTCAGCCCCTCTGATTCTCGCCTTCTGTTTCAGCCCCTCTGTTTCAGCCCCTCTGTTTCAGCCACTCTGTTTCAGCCCCTCTGTTTCTCGCCCTCTGTTTCTCGCCCTCTGTTTCAGCCCCTCTGTTTCAGCCCCTCTGTTTCAGCCCCTCTGTTTCTCGCCCTCGGTTTCTCGCCCTCTGTTTCTCGCCCTCTGTTTCTCACTCTCTGTTTCTCGCCATCTGTTTCTCGCCCTCTGTTTCAGCCCCTCTGTTTCAGCCCCTCTGTTTCAGCCCCTCTGTTTCTCGCCCTCTGTTTCTCGCCCACTGTTTCTCGCCCTCTGTTTCAGCCCCTCTGTTTCAGCCCCTCTGTTTCAGCCCCTCTGTTTCTCGCCCTCTGTTTCAGCCCCTCTGTTTTAGCCCCTCTGTTTCAGCTCCTCTGTTTCAGCCCCTCTGTTTCAGCCCCTCTGTCTCTCGCCCTCTGTTTCTCGCACTCGGTTTCAGCCCCTCTGTTTCTCGCCCTCTGTTTCTCGCCCTCTGTTTCTCGCACTCTGCTTCAGTCCCTCTGTTTCAGGCCCTCTGTTTCAGCCCCTCTGTTTCAGCCCTTCTGTTTCAGCCGCTCTGTTTCAGCCCCTCTGTTTCTCGCCCTCTGTTTCAGCCCCTCTGTTTCTCGCCCTCTGTTTCAGCTACTCTGTTTCAGCCCCTCACTATCAGCCCCTCTGTTTCAACCCCTCTGTTTCTCGCCCTCTGTTTCTCGCCCTCTGTTTCTCGCACTCTGTTTCTCGCCCACTGTTTCAGCCCCTCTGTTTCAGCCCCTCTGTTTCAGCCCATCTGTTTCAGCCCCTCGGTTTCAGCCCCTCTGTTTCAGCCCCTCTGTTTCAGCCCCTCTGTTTCTCGCCCTCTGTTTCTCTTTCTCTGTTTCTCGCCCTCTGTTTCAGCCCCTCTGTTTCAAGCCCACTGTTTCAGCCCCTCTGTTTCTCGCCATCTGTTTCAGCCCCTCTGTTTCAGCCCCTCTGTTTCTCGCCCTCTGTTTCAGCCCCTCTGTTTCAGCCCCTCTGTTTCAGCACCTCTGTTTCTCGCCCTTTGTTTCTCGCCCTCTGTTTCAGCCCCTCTGTTTCTCGCCCTCTGTTTCAGCCCCTCTGTTTCTCGACCTCTGTTTCAGCCCCTCTGTTTCAGTCCCTCTGTTTCAGCCCCTCAGTTTCAGCCCCTCTGTTTCAGCCGCTCTTTTTCGCGCCCTCTGTTTCAGCCCCTCTGTTTCAGCCCCTCTGTTTCAGCCCCTCTGTTTCAGCCCCTCTGTTTCAGCCCCTCTGTATCAGCCCCTCTGTTTCAGCCCCTCTGTTTCAGCCCCTCTGATTCAGTCCCTCTGTTTCTCGCCCTCTGTCTCTCGCCCACTGTTTCTCGCCCTCTGTTTCTCGCTCTCTGTTTCTCACCCTCTGTTTCAGCGCCTCTGTATCAGCCCCTCTGTTTCAGCCCCTCTGTTTCAGCCCCTCTGTTTCAGCCCCTCTGTTTCTCGCCCTCTGTTTCTCGCCCTCTGTTTCTCGCCCTCTGTTTCTCGCTCTCTGTTTTTCGCCCTCTGTTTCTCGCCCTCTGTTTCATCCACTCTGTTTCAGCCCCTCTGTTTCAGCCCCTCTATTTCAGCCCCTCTGTTTCTCGCCCTCTGTTTCAGCCCCTCGGTTTCACGCCCTCTGTTTTAGCCCCTCTGTTTCAGCCCCTCTGTATCAGCACCTCTGTCTCAGCCCCTCTGTTTCTCGCCCTCTGTTTCTCGCCCTCTGTTTCAGCCCCTCTTTTTCAGCCCCTCTGTTTCAGCCCCTCTGTTTCAGCACCTCTGTTTCAGCCCCTCTGTTTCAGCCCCTGTGTTTCTCGCTCTCTGTTTCAGCCCCTCTGTTTCAGCCCCTCTGTTTCAGCCCCTCTGTTTCTCGCCCACTGTTTCAGCCCCTCTGTTTCTCGCTATCTGTTTCAGCCCCTCTGTTTCAGCCCCTCTGTTTCTCGCCCTCTGTTTCAGCCCCTCTGTATCAGCCCCTCTGTTTCAGCCCCTCTTTTCAGCCCCTCTGTTTCTCGCCCTCTGTTTCAGCCCCTCTGTTTCAGTCCCTCTGTTTCAGCCCCTCTGTTTCTCGCCCCCTGTTTCAGCCCCTCTGTTTCAGCCCCTCTGTTTCTCGCCCTCTGTTTCAGCCCCGCTGTTTCAGCCCCTCTGTTTCAGCCACTCTGTTTCAGCCCCTCTGTTTCTCGCCCTCTGTTTCTCGCCCTCTGTTTCAGCCCCTCTGTTTCAGCCCCTCTGTTTCAGCCCCTCTGTTTCAGCCCCTCTGTTTCTCGCCCTCTGTTTCTCGCCCTCTGTTTCTCGCTCTCTGTTTCTCGCCCTCTGTTTCTCGCCCTCTGTTTCAGCCCCTCTGTTAAAGCCCCTCTGTTTCAGCCCCTCTGTTTCAGCCCCTCTGTTCCTCGCCCTCTGTTTCTCGCCCACTGTTTCTCGCCCTCTGTTTCAGCCCCTCTGTTTCAGCCCCTCTGTTTCTCGCCCTCTGTTTCAGCCCCTCTGTTTCAGCCCCTCTGTTTCAGCCCCTCTGTTTCAGCACCTCTGTTTCTCGCCCTTTGTTTCCCTCCCTCTGTTTCAGCCCCTCTGTTTCTAGCCCTCTGTTCCAGCCCCTCTGTTTCTCGCCCTCTGTTTCAGCCCCTCTGTTTCAGTCCCTCTATTTCAGCCCCTCTGTTTCAGCCCCTCTGTTTCAGCCCCTCTGTTTCTCGCCCTCTGTTTCAGCCCGTCTGTTTCAGCCCCTCTGTTTCTCGCCCTCTGTTTCAGCCCCTCTGTTTCAGCCCCTCTGTATCAGCCCCTCTGTTTCAGCCCCTCTGTTTCAGCCCCTCTGTATCAGCACCTCTGTTTCAGCCCCTCTGTTTCTCGCCCTCTGTTTCTCGCCCTATTTTTCAGCCCCTCTGTTTCAGCCCCTCTGTTTCAGCCCCTCTGTTTCAGCCCCTCTGTTTCTCGCCCTCTGTTTCTCGCCCTCTGTTTCTCGCCCTCTGTTTCTCGCTCTCTGTTTCTCGCCCTCTGTTTCTCGCCCTCTGTTTCAGCCCGTCTGTTTCAGCCCCTCTGTTTCAGCCCCTCTGTTTCAGCCCCTCTGTATCAGCACCTCTGTTTCAGCCCCTCTGTTTCAGCCACTCAGTTTCAGCCCCTCTGTTTCTCGCCCTCTGTTTCTCTTTCTCTGTTTCTCGCCCTCTGTTTCAGCCCCTCTGTTTCTCGCCCACTGTTTCAGCCCCTCTGTTTCTCGCCATCTGTTTCAGCCCCTCTGTTTCAGCCCCTCTGTTTCACCCCTCTGTTTCAGCATCTCTGTTTCTCTCCCTTTGTTTCTCGCCCTCTGTTTCAGCCCCTCTGTTTCTCGCCCTCTGTTTCAGCCCCTCTGTTTCTCGCCCTCTGTTTCAGCCCCTCTGTTTCTCACCCTCTGTTTCAGTCCCTCTGTTTCAGCGCCTCTGTATCAGCCCCTCTGTTTCTGCCCCTCTGTTTCAGCCCCTCTGTTTCAGCCCCTCTGTTTCTCGCCCTCTGTTTCTCGCCCTCTGTTTCTCGCCCTCTGTTTCTCGCTCTCTGTTTTTCGCCCTCTGTTTCTCGCCCTCTGTTTCATCCACTCTGTTTCAGCCCCTCTGTTTCAGCCCCTCTATTTCAGCCCCTCTGTTTCTCGCCCTCTGTTTCAGCCCCTCTGTTTCACGCCCTCTGTTTTAGCCCCTCTGTTTCAGCCCCTCTGTATCAGCACCTCTGTCCCAGCCCCTCTGTTTCTCGCCCTCTGTTTCTCGCCCTCTGTTTCAGCCCCTCTTTTTCAGCCCCTCTGTTTCAGCCCCTCTGTTTCAGCACCTCTGTTTCAGCCCCTCTGTTTCAGCCCCTGTGTTTCTGGCTCTCTGTTTCAGCCCCTCTGTTTCAGCCCCTCTGTTTCAGCCCCTCTGTTTCTCGCACACTGTTTCAGCCCCTCTGTTTCTCGCCCTCTGTTTCAGCCCCTCTGTATCAGCCCCTCTGTTTCAGCCCCTCTGTTTCAGCCCCTCTGTTTCAGCCCCTCTGTTTCTCGCCCTCTGTTTCAGCCCCTCTGTTTCAGTCCCTCTGTTTCAGCCCCTCTGTTTCTCGCCCCCTGTTTCAGCCCCTCTGTTTCAGCCCCTCTGTTTCTCGCCCTCTGTTTCAGCCCCGCTGTTTCAGCCCCTCTGTTTCAGCCACTCTGTTTCAGCCCCTCTGTTTCTCGCCCTCTGTTTCTCGCCCTCTGTTTCAGCCCCTCTGTTTCAGCCCCTCTGTTTCAGCCCCTCTGTTTCAGCCCCTCTGTTTCTCGCCCTCTGTTTCTCGCAATCTGTTTCTCGCTCTCTGTTTCTCGCCCTCTGTTTCTCGCCCTCTGTTTCAGCCCATCTGTTAAAGCCCCTCTGTTTCAGCCCCTCTGTTTCAGCCCCTCTGTTCCTCGCCCTCTGTTTCTCGCCCACTGTTTCTCGCCCTCTGTTTCAGCCCCTCTGTTTCAGCCCCTCTGTTTCTCGCCCTCTGTTTCAGCCCCTCTGTTTCAGCCCCTCTGTTTCAGCCCCTCTGTTTCAGCACCTCTGTTTCTCGCCCTTTGTTTCTCCCCCTCTGTTTCAGCCCCTCTGTTTCTAGCCCACTGTTCCAGCCCCTCTGTTTCTCGCCCTCTGTTTCAGCCCCTCTGTTTCAGTCCCTCTGTTTCAGCCCCTCTGTTTCAGCCCCTCTGTTTCAGCCCCTCTGTTTCTCGCCCTCTGTTTCAGCCCGTCTGTTTCAGCCCCTCTGTTTCTCGCCCTCTGTTTCAGCCCCTCTGTTTCAGCCCCTCTGTATCAGCCCCTCTGTTTCAGCCCCTCTGTTTCAGCCCCTCTGTATCAGCACCTCTGTTTCAGCCCCTCTGTTTCTCGCCCTCTGTTTCTCGCCCTATTTTTCAGCCCCTCTGTTTCTGCCCCTCTGTTTCAGCCCCTCTGTTTCAGCCCCTCTGTTTCTCGCCCTCTGTTTCTCGCCCTCTGTTTCTCGCCCTCTGTTTCTCGCTCTCTGTTTATCGCCCTCTGTTTCTCGCCCTCTGTTTCAGCCCCTCTGTTTCAGCCCCTCTGTTTCAGCCCCTCTGTTTCAGCCCCTCTGTATCAGCACCTCTGTTTCAGCCCCTCTGTTTCTCGCCCTCTGTTTCTCGCCCTATTTTTCAGCCCCTCTGTTTCAGCCCCTCTGTTTCAGCCCCTCTGTTTCTCGCCCTCGGTTTCTCGCCCTCTGTTTCTCGCCCTCTGTTTCTCGCTCAAAATTTCTCGCCCTCTGTTTCTCGCCCTCTCTTTCAGCCCCTCTGTTTCAGCCCCTCTGTTTCAGCCCCTCTGTTTCTCGCCCTCTGTTTCTCGCACACTGTTTCTCGCCCTCTGTTTCAGCCCCTCTGTTTCAGCCCCTCTGTTTCAGCCCCTGTGTTTCTCGCCCTCTCATTCAGCCCCTCTGTTTCAGCCCCTCTGTTTCAGCTCCTCTGTTTCAGCCCCTCTGTTTCAGCCCATCTGTCTCTCGCCCTCTGTTTCTCGCCCTCGGTTTCAGCCCCTCTGTTTCTCGCCCTCTGTTTCATCCCTCTGTTTCTCGCCCTCTGCTTCAGTCCCTCTGTTTCAGCCCCTCTGTTTCAGCCCCTCTGTTTCAGCCCTTCTGTTTCAGCCCCTCTGTTTCAGCCCCTCTGTTTCTCGCCCTCTGTTTCTCGCCCTCTGTTTCTCGCCCTCTGTTTCTCGATGTCTGTTTCTCGCCCTCTGTTTCAGCCCCTCTGTTTCTCGCCATCTGTTTCAGCCCCTCTGTTTCAGCCCCTCTGTTTCTCGCCCTCTGTTTCAGCCCCTCTGTTTCAGCCCCTCTGTTTCAGCCCTACTGTTTCAGCCCGTCTGTTTCAGCACCTCTGTTTCTCGCCCTTTGTTTCTCGCCCTCTGTTTCAGCCCCACTGTTTCTCGCCCTCTGTTTCAGCCCCTGTGTTTCTCGCCCTCTGTTTCAGCCCCTCTGTTTCAGTCCCTCTGTTTCAGCCCCTCTGTTTCAGCCCCTCTGTTTCAGCCCCTCTGTTTCTTGCCCTCTGTTTCAGCCCCTCTGTTTCAGCCCCTCTGATTCTCGCCTTCTGTTTCAGCCCCTCTGTTTCAGCCCCTCTGTTTCAGCCACTCTGTTTCAGCCCCTCTGTTTCTCGCCCTCTGTTTCTCGCCCTCTGTTTCAGCCCCTCTGTTTCAGCCCCTCTGTTTCAGCCCCTCTGTTTCTCGCCCTCGGTTTCTCGCCCTCTGTTTCTCGCCCTCTGTTTCTCACTCTCTGTTTCTCGCCATCTGTTTCTCGCCCTCTGTTTCAGCCCCTCTGTTTCAGCCCCTCTGTTTCAGCCCCTCTGTTTCTCGCCCTCTGTTTCTCGCCCACTGTTTCTCGCCCTCTGTTTCAGCCCCTCTGTTTCAGCCCCTCTGTTTCAGCCCCTCTGTTTCTCGCCCTCTGTTTCAGCCCCTCTGTTTTAGCCCCTCTGTTTCAGCTCCTCTGTTTCAGCCCCTCTGTTTCAGCCCCTCTGTCTCTCGCCCTCTGTTTCTCGCACTCGGTTTCAGCCCCTCTGTTTCTCGCCCTCTGTTTCTCGCCCTCTGTTTCTCGCACTCTGCTTCAGTCCCTCTGTTTCAGGCCCTCTGTTTCAGCCCCTCTGTTTCAGCCCTTCTGTTTCAGCCGCTCTGTTTCAGCCCCTCTGTTTCTCGCCCTCTGTTTCAGCCCCTCTGTTTCTCGCCCTCTGTTTCAGCTACTCTGTTTCAGCCCCTCACTATCAGCCCCTCTGTTTCAACCCCTCTGTTTCTCGCCCTCTGTTTCTCGCCCTCTGTTTCTCGCACTCTGTTTCTCGCCCACTGTTTCAGCCCCTCTGTTTCAGCCCCTCTGTTTCAGCCCATCTGTTTCAGCCCCTCGGTTTCAGCCCCTCTGTTTCAGCCCCTCTGTTTCAGCCCCTCTGTTTCTCGCCCTCTGTTTCTCTTTCTCTGTTTCTCGCCCTCTGTTTCAGCCCCTCTGTTTCAAGCCCACTGTTTCAGCCCCTCTGTTTCTCGCCATCTGTTTCAGCCCCTCTGTTTCAGCCCCTCTGTTTCTCGCCCTCTGTTTCAGCCCCTCTGTTTCAGCCCCTCTGTTTCAGCACCTCTGTTTCTCGCCCTTTGTTTCTCGCCCTCTGTTTCAGCCCCTCTGTTTCTCCCCCTCTGTTTCAGCCCCTCTGTTTCTCGACCTCTGTTTCAGCCCCTCTGTTTCAGTCCCTCTGTTTCAGCCCCTCAGTTTCAGCCCCTCTGTTTCAGCCGCTCTTTTTCGCGCCCTCTGTTTCAGCCCCTCTGTTTCAGCCCCTCTGTTTCAGCCCCTCTGTTTCAGCCCCTCTGTTTCAGCCCCTCTGTATCAGCCCCTCTGTTTCAGCCCCTCTGTTTCAGCCCCTCTGATTCAGTCCCTCTGTTTCTCGCCCTCTGTCTCTCGCCCACTGTTTCTCGCCCTCTGTTTCTCGCTCTCTGTTTCTCACCCTCTGTTTCTCGCCCTCTGTTTCAGCCCCTCTGTTTCTCGCCCTCTGTTTCAGCCCCTCTGTTTCAGCCCCTCTGTTTCAGCCCCTCTGTTTCTCGCCTTCTGTTTCAGCCCCTCTGTTTCAGCCCCTCTGTTTCTCGCCCTCTGTTTCAGTCCCTCTGTTTCAGCCCCTCTGTATCAGCCCCTCTGTTTCAGCCCCTCTGTTTCAGCCCCTCTGTTTCAGCCCCTCTGTTTCTCGCCCTCTGTTTCTCGCCCTCTGTTTCTCGCCCTCTGTTTCTCGCTCTCTATTTCTCGCCCTCTGTTTTTCGCCCTCTGTTTCAGCCACTCTGTTTCAGCCCCTCTGTTTCAGCCCCTCTATTTCAGCCCCTCTGTTTCTCGCCCTCTGTTTCAGCCCCTCTGTTTCACGCCCTGTGTTTCAGCCCCTCTGTTTCAGCCCCTCTGTATCAGCACCTCTGTCTCAGCCCTTCTGTTTCTCGCCCTCTGTTTCTCGCCCTCTGTTTCAGCCCCTCTTTTTCAGCCCCTCTGTTTCAGCCCCTCTGTTTCAGCCCCTCTGTTTCAGCCCCTCTGTTTCAGCCCCTGTGTTTCTCGCTCTCTATTTCAGCCCCTCTGTTTCAGCCCCGCTATTTCAGCCCCTCTGTTTCAGCATCTCTGTTTCTCGCCCACTGTTTCAGCCCCTCTGTTTCTCGCCATCTGTTTCAGCCCCTCTGTTTCAGCCCCTCTGTTTCTCGCCCTCTGTTTCAGCCCCTCTGTATCAGCCCCTCTGTTTCAGCCCCTCTGTTTCAGCCCCTCTGTTTCAGCCCCTCTGTTTCTCGCCCTCTGTTTCAGCCCCTCTGTTTCAGTCCCTCTGTTTCAGCCCCTCTGTATCTCGCCCCCTGTTTCAGCCCCTCTGTTTCAGCCCCTCTGTTTCTCGCCCTCTGTTTCAGCCCCTCTGTTTCAGCCCCTCTGTTTCAGCCACTCTGTTTCAGCCCCTCTGTTTCTCGCCCTCTGTTTCTCGCCAACTGTTTCAGCCCCTCTGTTTCAGCCCCTCTGTTTCAGCCCATCTGTTTCAGCCCCTCTGTTTCTCGCCCTCTGTTTCTCGCCCTCTGTTTCTCGGTCTCTGTTTCTCGCCCTCTGTTTCTCGCCCTCTGTTTCAGCCCCTCTGTTTCAGCCCCTCTGTTTCTTGCCCTCTGTTTCAGCCCCTCTGTTTCATCCCCTCTGATTCTCGCCTTCTGTTTCAGCCCCTCTGTTTCAGCCCCTCTGTTTCAGCCACTCTGTTTCAGCCCCTCTGTTTCTCGCCCTCTGTTTCTCGCCCTCTGTTTCAGCCCCTCTGTTTCAGCCCCTCTGTTTCAGCCCCTCTGTTTCTCGCCCTCTGTTTCTCGCCCTCTGTTTCTCGCTCTCTGTTTCTCGCCGTCTGTTTCTCGCCCTCTGTTTCAGCCCCTCTGTTTCAGCCCCTCTGTTTCAGCCCCTCTGTTTCAGCCCTCTGATTCAGCCCCTCTGTTTCTCGCCCTCGGTTTCTCGCCCTCTGTTTCTCGCCCTCTGTTTCTCACTCTCTGTTTCTCGCCATCTGTTTCTCGCCCACTGTTTCAGCCCCTCTGTTTCAGCCCCTCTGTTTCAGCCCCTCTGTTTCTCGCCCTCTGTTTCTCGCCCACTGTTTCTCGCCCTCTGTTTCAGCCCCTCTGTTTCAGCCCCTCTGTTTCAGCCCCTCTGTTTCTCGCCCTCTGTTTCAGCCCCTCTGTTTTAGCCCCTCTGTTTCAGCTCCTCTGTTTCAGCCCCTCTGTTTCAGCCCCTCTGTCTCTCGCCCTCTGTTTCTCGCACTCGGTTTCAGCCCCTCTGTTTCTCGCCCTCTGTTTCAGCCCCTCTGTTTCTCGCACTCTGCTTCAGTCCCTCTGTTTCAGCCCCTCTGTTTCAGCCCCTCTGTTTCAGCCCTTCTGTTTCAGCCGCTCTGTTTCAGCCCCTCTGTTTCTCGCCCTCTGTTTCAGCCCCTCTGTTTCTCGCCCTCTGTTTCAGCTCCTCTGTTTCAGCCCCTCAGTATCAGCCACTCTGTTTCAACCCCTCTGTTTCTCGCCCTCTGTTTCTCGCCCTCTGTTTCTCGCCCTCTGTTTCTCGCCCACTGTTTCAGCCCCTCTGTTTCAGCCCCTCTGTTTCAGCCCATCTGTTTCAGCCCCTCGGTTTCAGCCCCTCTGTTTCAGCCCCTCTGTTTCAGCCCCTCTGTTTCTCGCCCTCTGTTTCTCTTTCTCTGTTTCTCGCCTTCTGTTTCAGCCCCTCTGTTTCAAGCCCACTGTTTCAGCCCCTCTGTTTCTCGCCATCTGTTTCAGCCCCTCTGTTTCAGCCCCTCTGTTTCTCGCCCTCTGTTTCAGCCCCTCTGTTTCAGCCCCTCTGTTTCAGCACCTCTGTTTCTCGCCCTTTGTTTCTCGCCCTCTGTTTCAGCCCCTCTGTTTCTCGCCCTCTGTTTCAGCCCCTCTGTTTCTCGCCCTCTGTTTCAGCCCCTCTGTTTCAGTCCCTCTGTTTCAGCCCCTCAGTTTCAGCCCCTCTGTTTCAGCCGCTCTTTTTCGCGCCCTCTGTTTCAGCCCCTCTGTTTCAGCCCCTCTGTTTCAGCCCCTCTGTTTCAGCCCCTCTGTATCAGCCCCTCTGTTTCAGCCCCTCTGTTTCAGCCCCTCTGATTCAGCCCCTCTGTTTCTCGCCCTCTGTCTCTCGCCCTCTGTTTCTCGCCCTCTGTTTCTCGCTCTCTGTTTCTCACCCTCTGTTTCTCGCCCTCTGTTTCAGCCCCTCTGTTTCTCGCCCTCTGATTCAGCCCCTCTGTTTCAGCCCCTCTGTTTCAGCCCCTCTGTTTCTCGCCTTCTGTTTCAGCCCCTCTGTTTCAGCCCCTCTGTTTCTCGCCCTCTGTTTCAGTCCCTCTGTTTCAGCCCCTCTGTATCAGCCCCTCTGTTTCAGCCCCTCTGTTTCAGCCCCTCTGTTTCAGCCCCTCTGTTTCTCGCCCTCTGTTTCTCGCCCTCTGTTTCTCGCCCTCTGTTTCTCGCTCTCTATTTCTCGCCCTCTGTTTCTCGCCCTCTGTTTCAGCCACTCTGTTTCAGCCCCTCTGTTTCAGACCCTCTATTTCAGCCCCTCTGTTTCTCGCCCTCTGTTTCAGCCCCTCTGTTTCACGCCCTGTGTTTCAGCCCCTCTGTTTCAGCCCCTCTGTATCAGCACCTCTGTCTCAGCCCTTCTGTTTCTCGCCCTCTGTTTCTCGCCCTCTGTTTCAGCCCCTCTTTTTCAGCCCCTCTGTTTCAGCCCCTCTGTTTCAGCCCCTCTGTTTCAGCCCCTCTGTTTCAGCCCCTGTGTTTCTCGCTCTCTGTTTCTGCCCCTCTGTTTCAGCCCCGCTATTTCAGCCCCTCTGTTTCAGCATCTCTGTTTCTCGCCCACTGTTTCAGCCCCTCTGTTTCTCGCCATCTGTTTCAGCCCCTCTGTTTCAGCCCCTCTGTTTCTCGCCCTCTGTTTCAGCCCCTCTGTATCAGCCCCTCTGTTTCAGCCCCTCTGTTTCAGCCCCTCTGTTTCAGCCCCTCTGTTTCTCGCCCTCTGTTTCAGCCCCTCTGTTTCAGTCCCTCTGTTTCAGCCCCTCTGTATCTCGCCCCCTGTTTCAGCCCCTCTGTTTCAGACCCTCTGTTTCTCGCCCTCTGCTTCAGCCCCTCTGTTTCAGCCCCTCTGTTTCAGCCACTCTGTTTCAGCCCCTCTGTTTCTCGCCCTCTGTTTCTCGCCAACTGTTTCAGCCCCTCTGTTTCAGCCCCTCTGTTTCAGCCCATCTGTTTCAGCCCCTCTGTTTCTCGCCCTCTGTTTCTCGCCCTCTGTTTCTCGGTCTCTGTTTCTCGCCCTCTGTTTCTCGCCCTCTGTTTCAGCCCCTCTGTTTCAGCCCCTCTGTTTCTCGCCCTCTGTTTCAGCCCCTCTGTTTCAGTCCCTCTGTTTCAGCCCCTCTGTATCTCGCCCCCTGTTTCAGCCCCTCTGTTTCAGCCCCTCTGTTTCTCGCCCTCTGTTTCAGCCCCTCTGTTTCAGCCCCTCTGTTTCAGCCACTCTGTTTCAGCCCCTCTGTTTCTCACCCTCTGTTTCTCGCCAACTGTTTCAGCCCCTCTGTTTCAGCCCCTCTGTTTCAGCCCATCTGTTTCAGCCCCTCTGTTTCTCGCCCTCTGTTTCTCGCCCTCTGTTTCTCGGTCTCTGTTTCTCGCCCTCTGTTTCTCGAACTCTGTTTCAGCCCCTCTGTTTCAGCCCCTCTGTTTCAGCCCCTCTGTTTCAGCCCCTCTGTTTCTCGCCCTCTGTTTCTCGCCCACTGTTTCTCGCCCTCTGTTTCAGCCCCTCTGTTTCAGGCCCTCTGTTTCAGCCCCTCTGTTTCAGCCCCTCTGTTTCAGTCCCTCTGTTTCAGCCCCTCTGTTTCACCCCCTCTGTTTCTCGCCCTCTGTTTCAGCCCCTCTGTTTCAGCCCCTCTGTTTCTCGCCCTCTGTTTGAGCCCCTCTGTTTCAGCCCCTCTGTATCAGCCCCTCTGTTTCAGCCCCTCTGTTTCAGCCCCTCTGTTTCAGCCCCTCTGTTTCTCGCCCTCTGTTTCTCGCCCTCTGTTTCTCGACCTCTGTTTCTCGCTCTCTGTTTCTCGCCCTCTGTTTCTCGCCCTCTGTTTCAGCCCCTCTGTTTCAGCCCCTCTGTTTCAGCCCCTCTGTTTCAGCCCCTCTGTTTCTCGCCCTCTGTTTCAGCCCCTCTGTTTCTCGCCCTCTGTTTCAGCCCCTCTGTTTCAGCCCCTCTGTATCAGCACCTCTGTTTCAGCCCCTCTGTTTCTCGCATTCTGTTTCTCGCCCTATTTTTCAGCCCCTCTGTTTCAGCCCCTCTGTTTCAACCCCTCTGTTTCAGCCCCTCTGTTTCTCGCCCTCGGTTTCTCGCCCTCTGTTTCTCGCCCTCTGTTTCTCGCTCTCTGTTTCTCGCCCTCTGTTTCTCGCCCTCTCTTTCAGCCCCTCTGTTTCAGCCCATCTATTTCAGCCCCTCTGTTTCTCGCCCTCTGTTTCTCGCCCACTGTTTCTCGCCCTCTGTTTCAGCCCCTCTGTTTCAGCCCCTCTGTTTCAGCCCCTGTGTTTCTCGCCTTCTCTTTCAGCCCCTCTGTTTCAGCCCCTCTGTTTCAGCTCCTCTGTTTCAGCCCCTCTGTTTCAGCCCATCTGTCTCTCGCCCTCTGTTTCTCGCCCTCGGTTTCAGCCCCTCTGTTTCTCGCCCTCTGTTTCATCCCTCTGTTTCTCGCCCTCTGCTTCAGTCCCTCTGTTTCAGCCCCTCTGTTTCAGCCCCTCTGTTTCAGCCCTTCTGTTTCAGCCCCTCTGTTTCAGCCCCTCTGTTTCTCGCCCTCTGTTTCTCGCCCTCTGTTTCTCGCCCTCTGTTTCTCGCCCTCTGTTTCTCGATGTCTGTTTCTCGCCCTCTGTTTCAGCCCCTCTGTTGGTCGCCCACTGTTTCAGCCCCTCTGTTTCTCGCCATCTGTTTCAGCCCCTCTGTTTCAGCCCCTCTGTTTCTCGCCCTCTGTTTCCGCCCCTCTGTTTCAGCCCCTCTGTTTCAGCCCTTCTGTTTCAGCCCGTCTGTTTCAGCACCTCTGT
This sequence comes from Stegostoma tigrinum, assembly GCF_030684315.1. Classification (NCBI taxonomy): domain Eukaryota; kingdom Metazoa; phylum Chordata; class Chondrichthyes; order Orectolobiformes; family Stegostomatidae; genus Stegostoma; species Stegostoma tigrinum. The sequence continues at coordinate 31,575,333 of NC_081387.1, read as the reverse complement.
TTCACGCCCTTTGCTTCTCGCCCTCTGTTTCAGCCCCACTGTTTCTCGCCCTCTGTTTCAGCCCCTCTGTTTCTCGCCCTCTGATTCAGCCCCTCTGTTTCAGTCCCTCTGTTTCAGCCCCTCTGTTTCAGCCCCTCTGTTTCAGCCCCTCTGTTTCTTGCCCTCTGTTTCAGCCCCTCTGTTTCATCCCCTCTGATTCTCGCCCTCTGTTTCAGCCCCTCTGTTTCAGCCCCTCTGTTTCAGCCACTCTGTTTCAGCCCCTCTGTTTCTCGCCCTCTGTTTCTCGCCCTCTGTTTCAGCCACTCTGTATCAGCCACTCTGTTTCAGCCCCTCTGTTTCAAGCCCTCTGTTTCTCGCCCTCTGTTTCTCGCTCTCTGTTTCTCGCCCTCTGTTTCTCGCCCTCTGTTTCAGCCCCTCTGTTTCAGCCCCTCTGTTTCAGCCCCTCTGTTTCAGCCCCTCTGTTTCTCGCCCTCGGTTTCTCGCCCTCTGTTTCTCGCCCTCTGTTTCTCGCTGTCTGTTTCTCGCCCTCTGTTTCTCGCCCTCTGTTTCAGCCCCTCTGTTAGAGCCCCTCTGTTTCAGCCCCTCTGTTTCTCGCCCTCTGTTTCTCGCCCACTGTTTCTCGCCCTCTGTTTCAGCCCCTCTGTTTCAGCCCCTCTGTTTCAGCCCCTCTGTTTCAGCCCCTCTGTTTCTCGCCCTCTGTTTCAGCCCCTCTGTTTTAGCCCCTCTGTTTCAGCTCCTCTGTTTCAGCCCCTCTGTTTCAGCCCCTCTGTCTCTCGCCCTCTGTTTCTCGCCCTCGGTTTCAACCCCTCTGTTTCTCGCCCTCTGTTTCAGCCCCTCTGTTTCTCGCACTCTTCTTCAGTCCCTCTGTTTCAGCCCCTCTGTTTCTCGCCCTCTGTTTCAGCCCTTCTGTTTCAGCCCCTCTGTTTCAGCCCCTCTGTTTCTCGCCCTCTGTTTCAGCCGCTCTGTTTCTCGCCCTCTGTTTCAGACCCTCTGTTTCAGCCCCTCAGTATCAGCCCCTCTGTTTCAACCCCTCTGTTTCACGCCCTCTGTTTCTCGCCCTCTGTTTCTCGCCCTCTGTTTCTCGCTCACTGTTTCAGCCCCTCTGTTTCAGCCCCTCTGTTTCAGCCCATCTGTTTCAGCCCCTCGGTTTCAGCCCCTCTGTTTCAGCCCCTCTGTTTCAGCCCCTCTATTTCTCGCCCTCTGTTTCTCTTTCTCTGTTTCTCGCCCTCTGTTTCAGCCCCTCTGTTTCTTGCCCACTGTTTCAGCCCCTCTGTTTCTCGCCATCTGTTTCAGCCCCTCTGTTTCAGCCCCTCTGTTTCTCGCCCTCTGTTTCAGCCCCTCTGTTTCAGCCCCTCTGTTTCAGCCCCTCTGTTTCAGCACCTCTGTTTCTCGCCCTTTGTTTCTCGCCCTCTGTTTCAGCACCTCTGTTTCTCGCCCTCTGTTTCAGCCCCTCTGTTTCTCGCCCTCTGTTTCAGCCCCTGTTTCAGTCCCTCTGTTTCAGCCCCTCTGTTTCAGCCCCTCTGTTTCAGCCCCTCTGTTTCTCGCCCTCTGTTTCAGCCCCTCTGTTTCAGCCCCTCTGTTTCTCGCCCTCTGTTTCAGCCCCTCTGTTTCGGCCCCTCTGTATCAGCCCGTCTGTTTCAGACCCTCTGTTTCAGCCCCTCTGTTTCAGCCCCTCTGTTTCTCGCCCTCTGTTTCTCGCCCTCTGTTTCTCGCCCTCTGTTTCTCGCTCTCTGTTTCTCACCCTCTGTTTCTCGCCCTCTGTTTCAGCCCCTCTGTTTCTCGCCCTCTGTTTCAGCCCCTCTGTTTCAGCCCCTCTGTTACTCGCCCTCTGTTTCAGCCCCTCTTTTTCTCGCCCTCTGTTTCTGCCCCTCTGTTTTAGCCCCTCTGTATCAGCACCTCTGTTTCAGCCCCTCTGTTTCTCGCCCTCTGTTTCAGCCCGTCTGTTTCAGCTCCTCTGTTTCAGCCCCTCTGTTTCACGCCCTCTGTTTCTCGCCCTCTGTTTCTCGCTCTCTGTTTCTCGCCCTCTGTTTCTCGCCCTCTGTTTCAGCCCCTCTGTTTCAGCCCCTCTGTTTCAGCCCCACTGTTTCTCGCCCTCTGTTTCAGCCCCCCTGTTTCAGCCCCTCTGTTTCACCCCTCTGTTTCAGCCCCTCTTTTTCTCGCCCTCTGTTTCTCGCCCTCTGTTTCTCGCTCTCTGTTTCTCGCCCTCTGTTTCTCGCCCTCTGTTCCAGCCCCTCTGTTTCAGCCCCTCTGTTTCAGCCCCTCTGTTTCTCGCCCTCTGTTTCTCGCCCTCTGTTTCTCGTCCTCTGTTTCTGCCCTCCTGTTTCAGCCCCTCTGTTTCAGCCCCTCTGTTTCAGCCCCTCTGTTTCAGCCCCTCTGTTTCTCGCCCTCTGTTTCTCGCCCTCTGTTTCTCGCCCTCTGTTTCTCGCCCTCTGTTTCAGCCCCTCTGTTTCAGCCCCTCTGTTTCTCGCCCTCTGTTTCAGCCCCTCTGTTTCAGCCCCTCTGTTTCTCGCCCTCTGTTTCAGCCCCTCTGTTTCAGCCCCTCTGTATCAGCCCCTCTGTTTCAGCCCGTCTGTTTCTCGCCCTCTGTTTCTCGCCCTCTGTTTCAGCCCCTCTTTTTCAGCCCCTCTGTTTCAGCCCCTCTGTTTCAGCCCCTCTGTTTCTCGTCCTCTATTACTCGCCCACTGTTTCTCGCCCTCTGTTTCTCGCTCTCTGATTCTCGCCCTCTGTTTCAGCCCCTCTGTTTATCGCCCACTGTTTCAGCCCCTCTGTTTCTCGCCATCTGTTTCAGCCCCTCTGTTTCAGCCCCTCTGTTTCTCGCCATCTGTTTCAGCCCCTCTGTTTCAGCCCCTCTGTTTCAGCCCCTTCTTTCAGCCCCTCTGTTTCAGCACCTCTGTTTCTCGCCCTTTGTTTCTCCCCCTCTGTTTCAGCCCCTCTGTTTTTCGCCCTCTGTTTCAGCCCCTCTGTTTCTCGCCCTCTGTTTCAGCCCCTCTGTTTCAGTCCCTCTGTTTCAGCCCCTCTGTTTCAGCCCCTCTGTTTCTCGCCCTCTGTTTCAGCCCCTCTGTTTCAGCCCCTCTGTTTCTCGCCCTCTGTTTCAGCCCCTCTGTTTCAGCCCCTCAGTTTCAGCCACTCTGTTTCAGCCCCTCTGTTTCTCGCCCTCTGTTTCTCGCCAACTGTTTCAGCCCCTCTGTTTCAGCCCCTCTGTTTCAGCCCATCTGTTTCAGCCCCTCTGTTTCTCGCCCTCTGTTTCTCGCCCTCTGTTTCTCGGTCTCTGTTTCTCGCCCTCTGTTTCTCGCCCTCTGTTTCAGCCCCTCTGTTTCAGCCCCTCTGTTTCTCGCCCTCTGTTTCAGCCCCTCTGTTTCAGTCCCTCTGTTTCAGCCCCTCTGTATCTCGCCCCCTGTTTCAGCCCCTCTGTTTCAGCCCCTCTGTTTCTCGCCCTCTGTTTCAGCCCCTCTGTTTCAGCCCCTCTGTTTCAGCCCCTCTGTATCAGCCCCTCTGTTTCAGCCCCTCTGTTTCAGCCCCTCTGTTTCAGCCCCTCTGTTTCTCGCCCTCTGTTTCTCGCCCTCTGTTTCTCGCTCTCTATTTCTCGCCCTCTGTTTCTCGCCCTCTGTTTCAGCCACTCTGTTTCAGCCCCTCTGTTTCAGCCCCTCTATTTCAGCCCCTCTGTTTCTCGCCCTCTGTTTCAGCCCCTCTGTTTCACGCCCTGTGTTTCAGCCCCTCTGTTTCAGCCCCTCTGTATCAGCACCTCTGTCTCAGCCCTTCTGTTTCTCGCCCTCTGTTTCTCGCCCTCTGTTTCAGCCCCTCTTTTTCAGCCCCTCTGTTTCAGCCCCTCTGTTTCAGCCCCTCTGTTTCATCCCCTCTGTTTCAGCCCCTGTGTTTCTCGCTCTCTGTTTCTGCCCCTCTGTTTCAGCCCCGCTATTTCAGCCCCTCTGTTTCAGCATCTCTGTTTCTCGCCCACTGTTTCAGCCCCTCTGTTTCTCGCCATCTGTTTCAGCCCCTCTGTTTCAGCCCCTCTGTTTCTCGCCCTCTGTTTCAGCCCCTCTGTATCAGCCCCTCTGTTTCAGCCCCTCTGTTTCAGCCCCTCTGTTTCAGCCCCTCTGTTTCTCGCCCTCTGTTTCAGCCCCTCTGTTTCAGTCCCTCTGTTTCAGCCCCTCTGTATCTCGCCCCCTGTTTCAGCCCCTCTGTTTCAGACCCTCTGTTTCTCGCCCTCTGCTTCAGCCCCTCTGTTTCAGCCCCTCTGTTTCAGCCACTCTGTTTCAGCCCCTCTGTTTCTCGCCCTCTGTTTCTCGCCAACTGTTTCAGCCCCTCTGTTTCAGCCCCTCTGTTTCAGCCCATCTGTTTCAGCCCCTCTGTTTCTCGCCCTCTGTTTCTCGCCCTCTGTTTCTCGGTCTCTGTTTCTCGCCCTCTGTTTCTCGCCCTCTGTTTCAGCCCCTCTGTTTCAGCCCCTCTGTTTCTCGCCCTCTGTTTCAGCCCCTCTGTTTCAGTCCCTCTGTTTCAGCCCCTCTGTATCTCGCCCCCTGTTTCAGCCCCTCTGTTTCAGCCCCTCTGTTTCTCGCCCTCTGTTTCAGCCCCTCTGTTTCAGCCCCTCTGTTTCAGCCACTCTGTTTCAGCCCCTCTGTTTCTCACCCTCTGTTTCTCGCCAACTGTTTCAGCCCCTCTGTTTCAGCCCCTCTGTTTCAGCCCATCTGTTTCAGCCCCTCTGTTTCTCGCCCTCTGTTTCTCGCCCTCTGTTTCTCGGTCTCTGTTTCTCGCCCTCTGTTTCTCGAACTCTGTTTCAGCCCCTCTGTTTCAGCCCCTCTGTTTCAGCCCCTCTGTTTCAGCCCCTCTGTTTCTCGCTCTCTGTTTCTCGCCCACTGTTTCTCGCCCTCTGTTTCAGCCCCTCTGTTTCAGGCCCTCTGTTTCAGCCCCTCTGTTTCAGCCCCTCTGTTTCAGTCCCTCTGTTTCAGCCCCTCTGTTTCACCCCCTCTGTTTCTCGCCCTCTGTTTCAGCCCCTCTGTTTCAGCCCCTCTGTTTCTCGCCCTCTGTTTGAGCCCCTCTGTTTCAGCCCCTCTGTATCAGCCCCTCTGTTTCAGCCCCTCTGTTTCAGCCCCTCTGTTTCAGCCCCTCTGTTTCTCGCCCTCTGTTTCTCGCCCTCTGTTTCTCGACCTCTGTTTCTCGCTCTCTGTTTCTCGCCCTCTGTTTCTCGCCCTCTGTTTCAGCCCCTCTGTTTCAGCCCCTCTGTTTCAGCCCCTCTGTTTCAGCCCGTCTGTTTCTCGCCCTCTGTTTCAGCCCCTCTGTTTCTCGCCCTCAGTTTCAGCCCCTCTGTTTCAGCCCCTCTGTATCAGCACATCTGTTTCAGCCCCTCTGTTTCTCGCATTCTGTTTCTCGCCCTATTTTTCAGCCCCTCTGTTTCAGCCCCTCTGTTTCAGCCCCTCTGTTTCAGCCCCTCTGTTTCTCGCCCTCGGTTTCTCGCCCTCTGTTTCTCGCCCTCTGTTTCTCGCTCTCTGTTTCTCGCCCTCTGTTTCTCGCCCTCTCTTTCAGCCCCTCTGTTTCAGCCCATCTATTTCAGCCCCTCAGTTTCTCGCCCTCTGTTTCTCGCCCACTGTTTCTCGCCCTCTGTTTCAGCCCCTCTGTTTCAGCCCCTCTGTTTCAGCCCCTGTGTTTCTCGCCTTCTCTTTCAGCCCCTCTGTTTCAGCCCCTCTGTTTCAGCTCCTCTGTTTCAGCCCCTCTGTTTCAGCCCATCTGTCTCTCGCCCTCTGTTTCTCGCCCTCGGTTTCAGCCCCTCTGTTTCTCGCCCTCTGTTTCATCCCTCTGTTTCTCGCCCTCTGCTTCAGTCCCTCTGTTTCAGCCCCTCTGTTTCAGCCCCTCTGTTTCAGCCCTTCTGTTTCAGCCCCTCTGTTTCAGCCCCTCTGTTTCTCGCCCTCTGTTTCTCGCCCTCTGTTTCTCGCCCTCTGTTTCTCGCCCTCTGTTTCTCGATGTCTGTTTCTCGCCCTCTGTTTCAGCCCCTCTGTTGGTCGCCCACTGTTTCAGCCCCTCTGTTTCTCGCCATCTGTTTCAGCCCCTCTGTTTCAGCCCCTCTGTTTCTCGCCCTCTGTTTCAGTCCCTCTGTTTCAGCCCCTCTGTTTCAGCCCTTCTGTTTCAGCCCGTCTGTTTCAGCACCTCTGTTTCACGCCCTTTGCTTCTCGCCCTCTGTTTCAGCCCCACTGTTTCTCGCCCTCTGTTTCAGCCCCTCTGTTTCTCGCCCTCTGATTCAGCCCCTCTGTTTCAGTCCCTCTGTTTCAGCCCCTCTGTTTCAGCCCCTCTGTTTCAGCCCCTCTGTTTCTTGCCCTCTGTTTCAGCCCCTCTGTTTCATCCCCTCTGATTCTCGCCCTCTGTTTCAGCCCCTCTGTTTCAGCCCCTCTGTTTCAGCCACTCTGTTTCAGCCCCTCTGTTTCTCGCCCTCTGTTTCTCGCCCTCTGTTTCAGCCACTCTGTATCAGCCCCTCTGTTTCAGCCCCTCTGTTTCAAGCCCTCTGTTTCTCGCCCTCTGTTTCTCGCTCTCTGTTTCTCGCCCTCTGTTTCTCGCCCTCTGTTTCAGCCCCTCTGTTTCAGCCCCTCTGTTTCAGCCCCTCTGTTTCAGCCCCTCTGTTTCTCGCCCTCGGTTTCTCGCCCTCTGTTTCTCGCCCTCTGTATCTCGCTGTCTGTTTCTCGCCCTCTGTTTCTCGCCCTCTGTTTCAGCCCCTCTGTTAGAGCCCCTCTGTTTCAGCCCCTCTGTTTCTCGCCCTCTGTTTCTCGCCCACTGTTTCTCGCCCTCTGTTTCAGCCCCTCTGTTTCAGCCCCTCTGTTTCAGCCCCTCTGTTTCAGCCCCTCTGTTTCTCGCCCTCTGTTTCAGCCCCTCTGTTTTAGCCCCTCTGTTTCAGCTCCTCTGTTTCAGCCCCTCTGTTTCAGCCCCTCTGTCTCTCGCCCTCTGTTTCTCGCCCTCGGTTTCAACCCCTCTGTTTCTCGCCCTCTGTTTCAGCCCCTCTGTTTCTCGCACTCTGCTTCAGTCCCTCTGTTTCAGCCCCTCTGTTTCTCGCCCTCTGTTTCAGCCCTTCTGTTTCAGCCCCTCTGTTTCAGCCCCTCTGTTTCTCGCCCTCTGTTTCAGCCCCTCTGTTTCTCGCCCTCTGTTTCAGACCCTCTGTTTCAGCCCCTCAGTATCAGCCCCTCTGTTTCAACCCCTCTGTTTCACGCCCTCTGTTTCTCGCCCTCTGTTTCTCGCCCTCTGTTTCTCGCTCACTGTTTCAGCCCCTCTGTTTCAGCCCCTCTGTTTCAGCCCATCTGTTTCAGCCCCTCGGTTTCAGCCCCTCTGTTTCAGCCACTCTGTTTCAGCCCCTCTATTTCTCGCCCTCTGTTTCTCTTTCTCTGTTTCTCGCCCTCTGTTTCAGCCCCTCTGTTTCTTGCCCACTGTTTCAGCCCCTCTGTTTCTCGCCATCTGTTTCAGCCCCTCTGTTTCAGCCCCTCTGTTTCTCGCCCTCTGTTTCAGCCCCTCTGTTTCAGCCCCTCTGTTTCAGCCCCTCTGTTTCAGCACCTCTGTTTCTCGCCCTTTGTTTCTCGCCCTCTGTTTCAGCACCTCTGTTTCTCGCCCTCTGTTTCAGCCCCTCTGTTTCTCGCCCTCTGTTTCAGCCCCTCTGTTTCAGTCCCTCTGTTTCAGCCCCTCTGTTTCAGCCCCTCTGTTTCAGCCCCTCTGTTTCTCGCCCTCTGTTTCAGCCCCTCTGTTTCAGCCCCTCTGTTTCTCGCCCTCTGTTTCAGCCCCTCTGTTTCGGCCCCTCTGTATCAGCCCCTCTGTTTCAGACCCTCTGTTTCAGCCCCTCTGTTTCAGCCCCTCTGTTTCTCGCCCTCTGTTTCTCGCCCTCTGTTTCTCGCCCTCTGTTTCTCGCTCTCTGTTTCTCACCCTCTGTTTCTCGCCCTCTGTTTCAGCCCCTCTGTTTCTGCCCCTCTGTTTCAGCCCCTCTGTTTCAGCCCCTCTGTTACTCGCCCTCTGTTTCAGCCCCTCTTTTTCTCGCCCTCTGTTTCTGCCCCTTTGTTTTAGCCCCTCTGTATCAGCACCTCTGTTTCAGCCCCTCTGTTTCTCGCCCTCTGTTTCAGCCCGTCTGTTTCAGCTCCTCTGTTTCAGCCCCTCTGTTTCACGCCCTCTGTTTCTCGCCCTCTGTTTCTCGCTCTCTGTTTCTCGCCCTCTGTTTCTCGCCCTCTGTTTCAGCCCCTCTGTTTCAGCCCCTCTGTTTCAGCCCCACTGTTTCTCGCCCTCTGTTTCAGCCCCCCTGTTTCAGCCCCTCTGTTTCACCCCTCTGTTTCAGCCCCTCTGTTTCTCGCCCTCTGTTTCTCGCCCTCTGTTTCTCGCTCTCTGTTTCTCGCCCTCTGTTTCTCGCCCTCTTTTCCAGCCCCTCTGTTTCAGCCCCTCTGTTTCAGCCCCTCTGTTTCTCGCCCTCTGTTTCTCGCCCTCTGTTTCTCGTCCTCTGTTTCTGCCCTCCTGTTTCAGCCCCTCTGTTTCAGCCCCTCTGTTTCAGCCCCTCTGTTTCAGCCCCTCTGTTTCTCGCCCTCTGTTTCTCGCCCTCTGTTTCTCGCCCTCTGTTTCTCGCCCTCTGTTTCAGCCCCTCTGTTTCAGCCCCTCTGTTTCTCGCCCTCTGTTTCAGCCCCTCTGTTTCAGCCCCTCTGTTTCTCGCCCTCTGTTTCAGCCCCTCTGTTTCAGCCCCTCTGTATCAGCCCCTCTGTTTCAGCCCGTCTGTTTCTCGCCCTCTGTTTCTCGCCCTCTGTTTCAGCCCCTCTTTTTCAGCCCCTCTGTTTCAGCCCCTCTGTTTCAGCCCCTCTGTTTCTCGCCCTCTATTACTCGCCCACTGTTTCTCGCCCTCTGTTTCTCGCTCTCTGATTCTCGCCCTCTGTTTCAGCCCCTCTGTTTATCGCCCACTGTTTCAGCCCCTCTGTTTCTCGCCATCTGTTTCAGCCCCTCTGTTTCAGCCCCTCTGTTTCTCGCCATCTGTTTCAGCCCCTCTGTTTCAGCCCCTCTGTTTCAGCCCCTTCTTTCAGCCCCTCTGTTTCAGCACCTCTGTTTCTCGCCCTTTGTTTCTCCCCCTCTGTTTCAGCCCCTCTGTTTTTCGCCCTCTGTTTCAGCCCCTCTGTTTCTCGCCCTCTGTTTCAGCCCCTCTGTTTCAGTCCCTCTGTTTCAGCCCCTCTGTTTCAGCCCCTCTGTTTCTCGCCCTCTGTTTCAGCCCCTCTGTTTCAGCCCCTCTGTTTCTCGCCCTCTGTTTCAGCCCCTCTGTTTCAGCCCCTCAGTTTTATCCACTCTGTTTCAGCCCCTCTGTTTCTCGCCCTCTGTTTCTCGCCCTCTGTTTCAGCCCCTCTGTTTCACCCCCTCTGTTTCAGCCCCTCTGTTTCTCGCCCTCTGTTTCAGCCCCTCTGTTTCTCGCCCTCTGTTTCACCCCCTCTGTTTCAGCCCCTCTGTATCAGCCCCTCTGTTTCAGCCCCTCTGTTTCTCGCCCTCTGTTTCTCGCCCTCTGTTTCAGCCCCTCTGTTTCAGCCCCTCTGTTTCAGCCCCTCTGTTTCAGCCCCTCTGTTTCTCGCCCTCTGTTTCTCGCCCACTGTTTCTCGCCCACTGTTTCAGCCCCTCTGTTTCAGCCCCTCTGTTTCAGCCCCTCTGTTTCAGCCACTCTGTTTCAGCCCCTCTGTTTCTCGCCCTCTGTTTCTCGCCCTCTGTTTCAGCCCCTCTGTTTCAGCCCCTCTGTTTCAGCCCCTCTGTTTCTCGCCTTCTGTTTCTCGCCCTCTGTTTCTCGCTCTCTGTTTCTCGCCCTCTGTTTCTCGCCCTCTGTTTCAGCCCCTCTGTTTCCGCCTCTCTTTTTCAGCCCCTCTGTTTCAGCCCCTCTGTTTCTCGCCCTCTGTTTCTCGCCCTCTGTTTCTCGCCCTCTGTTTCAGCCCCTCTGTTTCAGCCCCTCTGTTTCTGCCCCTCTGTTTCAGCCCTTCTGTTTCAGCCCCTCTGTTTCTCGCACTCTGTTTCAGCCCCTCTGTTTCAGCCCCTCTGTTTCAGCTCCTCTGTTTCAGCCCCTCTGTTTCATCCCCACTGTCTCTCGCCCTCTGTTTCAGCCCCTCTGTTTCTCGCCCTCTGCTTCAGCCCCTCTTTTTCAGCCCCTCTGTTTCTGCCCCTCTGTTTCAGCCCTTCTGTTTCAGCCCCTCTGTTTCAGCCCCTCTGTTTCTCGCCCTCTGTTTCAGCCCCTCTGTTTCTCGCCCTCTGTTTCAGACCCTCTGTTTCAGCCCCTCAGTATCAGCCCCTCTGTTTCAGCCCCTCTGTTTCTCGACCTCTGTTTCTCGCCCTCTGTTTCTCGCCCTCTGTTTCTCGCCCACTGTTTCAGCCCCTCTGTTTCAGCCCCTCTGTTTCAGCCCATCTGTTTCAGCCCCTCTGTTTCAGCCCCTCTGTTTCTCGCCCTCTGTTTCAGACCCTCTGTTTCAGCCCCTCAGTATCAGCCCCTCTGTTTCAACCCCTCTGTTTCACGCCCTCTGTTTCTCGCCCTCTGTTTCTCGCCCTCTGTTTCTCGCTCACTGTTTCAGCCCCTCTGTTTCAGCCCCTCTGTTTCAGCCCATCTGTTTCAGCCCCTCGGTTTCAGCCCCTCTGTTTCAGCCCCTCTGTTTCAGCCCCTCTGTTTCTCGCCCTCTGTTTCTCTTTCTCTGTTTCTCGCCCTCTGTTTCAGCCCCTCTGTTTCTTGCCCACTGTTTCAGCCCCTCTGTTTCTCGCCATCTGTTTCAGCCCCTCTGTTTCTCGCCCTCTGTTTCAGCCCCTCTGTTTCAGCCCCTCTGTTTCAGCCCCTCTGTTTCAGCACCTCTGTTTCTCGCCCTTTGTTTCTGACCTCTGTTTCAGCTCCTCTGTTTCTCACCCTCTGTTTCAGCCCCTCTGTTTCTCGCCCTCTGTTTCAGCCCCTCTGTTTCAGTCCCTCTGTTTCAGCCCCTCTGTTTCAGCCCCTCTGTTTCAGCCCCTCTGTTTCTCGCCCTCTGTTTCAGCCCCTCTGTTTAAGCCCCTCTGTTTCTCGCCCTCTGTTTCAGCCCCTCTGTTTCGGCCCCTAAGTATCAGCCCATCTGTTTCAGCCCCTCTGTTTCAGCCCCTCTGTTTCAGCCCCTCTGTTTCTCGCCCTCTGTTTCTCGCCCTATGTTTTTCGCCCTCTGTTTCTCGCTCTCAGTTTCTCACCCTCTGTTTCTCGCCCTCTGTTTCAGCCCCTCTGTTTCTGCCCCTCTGTTTCAGCCCCTCTGTTTCAGCCCCTCTGTTTCTCGCCCTCTGTTTCAGCCCCTCTGTTTCTCGCCCTCTGTTTCAGCCCCTCTGTTTCAGCCCCTCTGTATCAGCACCTCTGTTTCAGCCCCTCTGTTTCTCGCCCTCTGTTTCAGCCCGTCTGTTTCATCTCCTCTGTTTCAGCCCCTCTGTTTCACGCCCTCTGTTTCTCACCCTCTGTTTCTCGCTCTCTGTTTCTCGCCCTCTGTTTGTCGCCCTCTGTTTCAGCCCCTCTGTTTCAGCCCCTCTGTTTCAGCCCCACTGTTTCTCGCCCTCTGTTTCAGCCCCCCTGTTTCAGCCCCTATGTTTCAGCCCCTCTGTTTCAGCCCCTCTGTTTCTCGCCCTCTGTTTCTCGCCCTCTGTTTCTCGCTCTCTGTTTCTCGCCCTCTGTTTCTCGCCCACTGTTTCAGCCCCTCTGTTTCAGCCCCTCTGTTTCAGCCCCTCTGTTTCTCGCCCTCTGTTTCTCGCCCTCTGTTTCTCGTCCTCTGTTTCTGCCCTCCTGTTTCAGCCCCTCTGTTTCAGCCCCTCTGTTTCAGCCCCTCTGTTTCAGCCCCTCTGTTTCTCGCCCTCTGTTTCTCGCCCTCTGTTTCTCGCCCTCTGTTTCTCGCCCTCTGTTTCAGCCCCTCTGTTTCAGCCCCTCTGTTTCTCGCCCTCTGTTTCAGCCCCTCTGTTTCAGCCCCTCTGTTTGTCGCCCTCTGTTTCAGCCCCTCTGTTTCAGCCCCTCTGTATCAGCCCCTCTGTTTCAGACCGTCTGCTTCTCGCCCTCTGTTTCTCGCCCTCTGTTTCAGCCCCTCTGTTTCAGCCCCTCTGTTTCAGCCCCTCTGTTTCAGCCCCTCTGTTTCTCGCCCTCTGTTTCTCGCCCACTGTTTCTCGCCCACTGTTTCAGCCCCTCTGTTTCAGCCCCTCTGTTTCAGCCCCTCTGTTTCAGCCACTCTGTTTCAGCCACTCTGTTTCTCGCCCTCTGTTTCTCGCCCTCTGTTTCAGCCCCTCTGTTTCAGCCCCTCTGTTTCAGCCCCTCTGTTTCTCGCCTTCTGTTTCTCGCCCTCTGTTTCTCGCTCTCTGTTTCTCGCCCTCTGTTTCTCGCCCTCTGTTTCAGCCCCTCTGTTTCCGCCTCTCTTTTTCAGCCCCTCTGTTTCAGCCCCTCTGTTTCTCGCCCTCTGTTTCTCGCCCTCTGTTTCTCGCCCTCTGTTTCAGCCCCTCTGTTTCAGCCCCTCTGTTTCAGCCCCTCTGTTTCAGCCCTTCTGTTTCAGCCCCTCTGTTTCTCGCACTCTGTTTCAGCCCCTCTGTTTCAGCCCCTCTGTTTCAGCTCCTCTGTTTCAGCCCCTCTGTTTCAGCCCCACTGTCTCTCGCCCTCTGTTTCAGCCCCTCTGTTTCTCGCCCTCTGCTTCAGCCCCTCTGTTTCAGCCCCTCTGTTTCTGCCCCTCTGTTTCAGCCCTTCTGTTTCAGCCCCTCTGTTTCAGCCCCTCTGTTTCTCGCCCTCTGTTTCAGCCCCTCTGTTTCCGCCTCTCTTTTTCAGCCCCTCTGTTTCAGCCCCTCTGTTTCTCGCCCTCTGTTTCTCGCCCTCTGTTTCAGCCCCTCTGTTTCAGCCCCTCTGTTTCAGCCCCACTGTGTCTCGCCCTCTGTTTCAGCCCCCCTGTTTCAGCCCCTCTGTTTCAGCCCCTCTGTTTCAGCCCCTCTGTTTCTCGCCCTCTGTTTCTCGCCCTCTGTTTCTCGCTCTCTGTTTCTCGCCCTCTGTTTCTCGCCCACTGTTTCAGCCCCTCTGTTTCAGCCCCTCTGTTTCAGCCCCTCTGTTTCTCGCCCTCTGTTTCTCGCCCTCTGTTTCTCGTCCTCTGTTTCTGCCCTCCTGTTTCATCCCCTCTGTTTCAGCCCCTCTGTTTCAGCCCCTCTGTTTCAGCCCCTCTGTTTCTCGCCCTCTGTTTCTCGCCCTCTGTTTCTCGCCCTCTGTTTCTCGCCCTCTGTTTCAGCCCCTCTGTTTCAGCCCCTCTGTTTCTCGCCCTCTGTTTCAGCCCCTCTGTTTCAGCCCCTCTGTTTCTCGCCCTCTGTTTCAGCCCCTCTGTTTCAGCCCCTCTGTATCAGCCCCTCTGTTTCAGCCCGTCTGTTTCTCGCCCTCTGTTTCAGCCCCTCTGTTTAAGCCCCTCTGTTTCTCGCCCTCTGTTTCAGCCCCTCTGTTTCGGCCCCTAAGTATCAGCCCATCTGTTTCAGCCCCTCTGTTTCAGCCCCTCTGTTTCAGCCCCTCTGTTTCTCGCCCTCTGTTTCTCGCCCTCTGTTTTTCGCCCTCTGTTTCTCGCTCTCTGTTTCTCACCCTCTGTTTCTCGCCCTCTGTTTCAGCCCCTCTGTTTCTGCCCCTCTGTTTCAGCCCCTCTGTTTCAGCCCCTCTGTTTCTCGCCCTCTGTTTCAGCCCCTCTGTTTCTCGCCCTCTGTTTCAGCCCCTCTGTTTCAGCCCCTCTGTATCAGCACCTCTGTTTCAGCCCCTCTGTTTCTCGCCCTCTGTTTCAGCCCGTCTGTTTCATCTCCTCTGTTTCAGCCCCTCTGTTTCACGCCCTCTGTTTCTCACCCTCTGTTTCTCGCTCTCTGTTTCTCGCCCTTTGTTTCTCGCCCTCTGTTTCAGCCCCTCTGTTTCAGCCCCTCTGTTTCAGCCCCACTGTTTCTCGCCCTGTTTCAGCCCCCCTGTTTCAGCCCCTCTGTTTCAGCCCCTCTGTTTCAGCCCCTCTGTTTCTCGCCCTCTGTTTCTCGCCCTCTGTTTCTCGCTCTCTGTTTCTCGCCCTCTGTTTCTCGCCCACTGTTTCAGCCCCTCTGTTTCAGCCCCTCTGTTTCAGCCCCTCTGTTTCTCGCCCTCTGTTTCTCGCCCTCTGTTTCTCGTCCTCTGTTTCTGCCCTCCTGTTTCAGCCCCTCTGTTTCAGCCCCTCTCTTTCAGCCCCTCTGTTTCAGCCCCTCTGTTTGTCGCACTCTGTTTCTCGCCCTCTGTTTCTCGCCCTCTGTTTCTCGCCCTCTGTTTCAGCCCCTCTGTTTCAGCCCCTCTGTTTCTCGCCCTCTGTTTCTCGCCCACTGTTTCAGCCCCTCTGTTTCAGCCCCTCTGTTTCAGCCCCTCTGTTTCTCGCCCTCTGTTTCTCGCCCTCTGTTTCTCGTCCTCTGTTTCTGCCCTCCTGTTTCAGCCCCTCTGTTTCAGCCCCTCTCTTTCAGCCCCTCTGTTTCAGCCCCTCTGTTTCTCGCACTCTGTTTCTCGCCCTCTGTTTCTCGCCCTCTGTTTCTCGCCCTCTGTTTCAGCCCCTCTGTTTCAGCCCCTCTGTTTCTCGCCCTCTGTTTCAGCCCCTCTGTTTCAGCCCCTCTGTTTCTCGCCCTCTGTTTCAGCCCCTCTGTATCAGCCCCTCTGTTTCAGCCCGTCTGTTTCTCGCCCTCTGTTTCTCGCCCTCTGTTTCAGCCCCTCTTTTTCAGCCCCGCTGTTTCAGCCCCTCTGTTTCAGCCCCTCTGTTTCAGCCCCTCTGTTTCTCGCCCTCTATTTCTCGCCCACTGTTTCTCGCCCTCTGTTTCTCGCTCTCTGATTCTCGCCCTCTGTTTCAGCCCCTCTGTTTATCGCCCACTGTTTCAGCCCCTCTGTTTCTCGCCATCTTTTTCAGCCCCTCTGTTTCAGCCCCACTGTTTCTCGCCATCTGTTTCAGCCCCTCTGTTTCAGCCCCTCTGTTTCAGCCCCTTCTTTCAGCCCCTCTGTTTCAGCACCTCTGTTTCTCGCCCTTTGTTTCTCCCCCTCTGTTTCAGCCCCTCTGTTATTCGCCCTCTGTTTCAGCCCCTCTGTTTCTCGCCCTCTGTTTCAGCCCCTCTGTTTCAGTCCCTCTGTTTCAGCCCCACTGTTTCAGCCCCTCTGTTTCTCGCCCTCTGTTTCAGCCTCTCTGTTTCAGCCCCTCTGTTTCTTGCCCTCTGTTTCAGCCCCTCTGTTTCAGCCCCTCTGTTTCAGCCACTCTGTTTCAGCCCCTCTGTTTCTCGCCCTCTGTTTCTCGCCCTCTGTTTCAGCCCCTCTGTTTCAGCCCCTCTGTTTCTCGCCCTCTGTTTCAGCCCCTCTGTTTCTCGCCCTCTGTTTCAGCCCCTCTGTTTCAGCCCCTCTGTTTCAGCCCCTCTGTTTCAGCCACTCTGTTTCAGCCGCTCTGTTTCTCGCCCTCTGTTTCTCGCCCTCTGTTTCAGCCCCTCTGTTTCAGCCCCTCTGTTTCAGCCCCTCTGTTTCAGCCCCTCTGTTTCACGCCTTCTGTTTCTCGCCCTCTGTTTCTCGCTCTCTGTTTCTCGCCCTCTGTTTCTCGCCCTCTGTTTCAGCCCCTCTGTTTCCGCCTCTCTTTTTCAGCCCCACTGTATCAGCCCCTCTGTTTCTCGCCCTCTGTTTCTCGCCCTCTGTTTCAGCCCCTCTGTTTCAGCCCCTCTGTTTCAGCCCCTCTGTTTCAGCCCCTCTGTTTCAGCCCCTCTGTTTCTCGCCCTCTGTTTCAGCCCCTCTGTTTCAGCCCCTCTGTTTCAGCTCCTCTGTTTCAGCCCCTCTGTTTCAGCCCCACTGTCTCTCGCCCTCTGTTTCAGCCCCTCTGTTTCTCGCCCTCTGCTTCAGCCCCTCTGTTTCAGCCCCTCTGTTTCAGCCCCTCTGTTTCAGCCCTTCTGTTTCAGCCCCTCTGTTTCAGCCCCTCTGTTTCTCGCCCTCTGTTTCAGCCCCTCTGTTTCTCGCCCTCTGTTTCAGACCCTCTGTTTCAGCCCCTCAGTATCAGCCCCTCCTTTTCATCCCCTCTGTTTCTCGCCCTCTGTTTCTCGCCCTCTGTTTCTCGCCCTCTGTTTCTCGCCCACTGTTTCAGCCCCTCTGTTTCAGCCCCTCTGTTTCAGCCCATCTGTTTCAGCCCCTCTGTTTCAGCCCCTCTGTTTCAGCCACTCTGTTTCAGCCCCTCTGTTTCTCGCCCTCTGTTTCTCTTTCTCTGTTTCTCGCTCGCTGTTTCAGCCCCTCTGTTTCTCGCCCACTGTTTCAGCCCCTCTGTTTCTCGCCATCTGTTTCAGCCCCTCTGTTTCAGCCCCTCTGTTTCACGCCCTCTGTTTCAGACCCTCTGTTTCAGCCCCTCTGTTTCAGCCCCTCTGTTTCAGCATCTCTGTTTCTGGCCCTTTGTTTCTCGCCCTCTGTTTCAGCCGCTCTGTTTCTCGCCCTCTGCTTCAGCCCCTCTGTTTCAGCCCCTCTGTTTCAGCCCCTCTGTTTCAGCCCTTCTGTTTCAGCCCCTCTGTTTCAGCCCCTCTGTTTCTCGCCTTCTGTTTCTCGCCCTCTGTTTCTCGCTCTCTGTTTCTCGCCCTCTGTTTCTCGCCCTCTGTTTCAGCCCCTCTGTTTCCGCCTCTCTTTTTCAGCCCCTCTGTTTCAGCCCCTCTGTTTCTCGCCCTCTGTTTCTCGCCCTCTGTTTCTCGCCCTCTGTTTCAGCCCCTCTGTTTCAGCCCCTCTGTTTCAGCCCCTCTGTTTCAGCCCTTCTGTTTCAGCCCCTCTGTTTCTCGCACTCTGTTTCAGCCCCTCTGTTTCAGCCCCTCTGTTTCAGCTCCTCTGTTTCAGCCCCTCTGTTTCAGCCCCACTGTCTCTCGCCCTCTGTTTCAGCCCCTCTGTTTCTCGCCCTCTGCTTCAGCCCCTCTGTTTCAGCCCCTCTGTTTCTGCCCCTCTGTTTCAGCCCTTCTGTTTCAGCCCCTCTGTTTCAGCCCCTCTGTTTCTCGCCCTCTGTTTCAGCCCCTCTGTTTCTCGCCCTCTGTTTCAGACCCTCTGTTTCAGCCCCTCAGTATCAGCCCCTCTGTTTCAGCCCCTCTGTTTCTCGCCCTCTGTTTCTCGCCCTCTGTTTCTCGCCCTCTGTTTCTCGCCCACTGTTTCAGCCCCTCTGTTTCAGCCCCTCTGTTTCAGCCCATCTGTTTCAGCCCCTCTGTTTCAGCCCCTCTGTTTCTCGCCCTCTGTTTCAGACCATCTGTTTCAGCCCCTCAGTATCAGCCCCTCTGTTTCAACCCCTCTGTTTCACGCCCTCTGTTTCTCGCCCTCTGTTTCTCGCCCTCTGTTTCTCGCTCACTGTTTCAGCCCCTCTGTTTCAGCCCCTCTGTTTCAGCCCATCTGTTTCAGCCCCTCGGTTTCAGCCCCTCTGTTTCAGCCCCTCTGTTTCAGCCCCTCTGTTTCTCGCCCTCTGTTTCTCTTTCTCTGTTTCTCGCCCTCTGTTTCAGCCCCTCTGTTTCTTGCCCACTGTTTCAGCCCCTCTGTTTCTCGCCATCTGTTTCAGCCCCTCTGTTTCAGCCCCTCTGTTTCTCGCCCTCTGTTTCAGCCCCTCTGTTTCAGCCCCTCTGTTTCAGCCCCTCTGTTTCAGCACCTCTGTTTCTCGCCCTTTGTTTCTCGCCCTCTGTTTCAGCTCCTCTGTTTCTCGCCCTCTGTTTCAGCCCCTCTGTTTCTCGCCCTCTGTTTCAGCCCCTCTGTTTCAGTCCCTCTGTTTCAGCCCCTCTGTTTCAGCCGCTCTGTTTCAGCCCCTCTGTTTCTCGCCCTCTGTTTCAGCCCCTCTGTTTAAGCCCCTCTGTTTCTCGCCCTCTGTTTCAGCCCCTCTGTTTCGGCCCCTAAGTCTCAGCCCATCTGTTTCAGCCGCTCTGTTTCAGCCCCTCTGTTTCAGCCCCTCTGTTTCTCGCCCTCTGTTTCTCGCCCTCTGTTTTTCGCCCTCTGTTTCTCGCTCTCTGTTTCTCACCCTCTGTTTCTCGCCCTCTGTTTCAGCCCCTCTGTTTCTGCCCCTCTGTTTCAGCCCCTCTGTTTCAGCCCCTCTGTTTCTCGCCCTCTGTTTCAGCCCCTTTGTTTCTCGCCCTCTGTTTCAGCCCCTCTGTTTCAGCCCGTCTGTATCAGCACCTCTGTTTCAGCCCCTCTGTTTCTCGCCCTCTGTTTCAGCCCGTCTGTTTCATCTCCTCTGTTTCAGCCCCTCTGTTTCACGCCCTCTGTTTCTCACCCTCTGTTTCTCGCTCTCTGTTTCTCGCCCTCTGTTTCTCGCCCTCTGTTTCAGCCCCTCTGTTTCAGCCCCTCTGTTTCAGCCCCACTGTTTCTCGCCCTCTGTTTCAGCCCCCCTGTTTCAGCCCCTCTGTTTCACCCCTCTGTTTCAGCCCCTCTGTTTCTCGCCCTCTGTTTCTCGCCCTCTGTTTCTCGCTCTCTGTTTCTCGCCCTCTGTTTCTCGCCCACTGTTTCAGCCCCTCTGTTTCAGCCCCTCTGTTTCAGCCCCTCTGTTTCTCGCCCTCTGTTTCTCGCCCTCTTTTTCTCGTCCTCTGTTTCTGCCCTCCTGTTTCAGCCCCTCTGTTTCAGCCCCTCTCTTTCAGCCCCTCTGTTTCAGCCCCTCTGTTTGTCGCACTCTGTTTCTCGCCCTCTGTTTCTCGCCCTCTGTTTCTCGCCCTCTGTTTCAGCCCCTCTGTTTCAGCCCCTCTGTTTCTCGCCCTCTGTTTCTCGCCCACTGTTTCAGCCCCTCTGTTTCAGCCCCTCTGTTTCAGCCCCTCTGTTTCTCGCCCTCTGTTTCTCGCCCTCTGTTTCTCATCCTCTGTTTCTGCCCTCCTGTTTCAGCCCCTCTGTTTCAGCCCCTCTCTTTCAGCCCCTCTGTTTCAGCCCCTCTGTTTCTCGCACTCTGTTTCTCGCCCTCTGTTTCTCGCCCTCTGTTTCTCGCCCTCTGTTTCAGCCCCTCTGTTTCAGCCCCTCTGTTTCTCGCCCTCTGTTTCAGCCCCTCTGTTTCAGCCCCTCTGTTTCTCGCCCTCTGTTTCAGCCCCTCTGTATCAGCCCCTCTGTTTCAGCCCGTCTGTTTCTCGCCCTCTGTTTCTCGCCCTCTGTTTCAGCCCCTCTTTTTCAGCCCCGCTGTTTCAGCCCCTCTGTTTCAGCCCCTCTGTTTCAGCCCCTCTGTTTCTCGCCCTCTATTTCTCGCCCACTGTTTCTCGCCCTCTGTTTCTCGCTCTCTGATTCTCGCCCTCTGTTTCAGCCCCTCTGTTTATCGCCCACTGTTTCAGCCCCTCTGTTTCTCGCCATCTTTTTCAGCCCCTCTGTTTCAGCCCCACTGTTTCTCGCCATCTGTTTCAGCCCCTCTGTTTCAGCCCCTCTGTTTCAGCCCCTTCTTTCAGCCCCTCTGTTTCAGCACCTCTGTTTCTCGCCCTTTGTTTCTCCCCCTCTGTTTCAGCCCCTCTGTTATTCGCCCTCTGTTTCAGCCCCTCTGTTTCTCGCCCTCTGTTTCAGCCCCTCTGTTACAGTCCCTCTGTTTCAGCCCCTCTGTTTCAGCCCTACTGTTTCTCGCCCTCTGTTTCAGCCTCTCTGTTTCAGCCCCTCTGTTTCTTGCCCTCTGTTTCAGCCCCTCTGTTTCAGCCCCTCTGTTTCAGCCACTCTGTTTCAGCCCCTCTGTTTCTCGCCCTCTGTTTCTCGCCCTCTGTTTCAGCCCCTCTGTTTCAGCCCCTCTGTTTCAGCCCCTCTGTTTCTCGCCCTCTGTTTCAGCCCCTCTGTTTCTCGCCCTCTGTTTCACCCCCTCTGTTTCAGCCCCTCTGTATCAACCCCTCTGTTTCAGCCCCTCTGTTTCTCGCCCTCTGTTTCTCGCCCTCTGTTTCAGCCCCTCTGTTTCAGCCCCTCTGTTTCAGCCCCACTGTTTCTCGCCCTCTGTTTCTCGCCCACTGTTTCTCGCCCTCTGTTTCAGCCCCTCTGTTTCAGCCCCTCTGTTTCAGCCCCTCTGTTTCAGCCACTCTGTTTCAGCCGCTCTGTTTCTCGCCCACTGTTTCTCGCCCTCTGTTTCAGCCCCTCTGTTTCAGCCCCTCTGTTTCAGCCCCTCTGTTTCAGCCCCTCTGTTTCACGCCTTCTGTTTCTCGCCCTCTGTTTCTCGCTCTCTGTTTCTCGCCCTCTGTTTCTCGCCCTCTGTTTCAGCCCCTCTGTTTCCGCCTCTCTTTTTCAGCCCCACTGTTTCAGCCCCTCTGTTTCTCGCCCTCTGTTTCTCGCCCTCTGTTTCAGCCCCTCTGTTTCAGCCCCTCTGTTTCAGCCCCTCTGTTTCAGCCCCTCTGTTTCAGCCCCTCTGTTTCTCGCCCTCTGTTTCAGCCCCTCTGTTTCAGCCCCTCTGTTTCAGCTCCTCTGTTTCAGCCCCTCTGTTTCAGCCCCACTGTCTCTCGCCCTCTGTTTCAGCCCCTCTGTTTCTCGCCCTCTGCTTCAGCCCCTCTGTTTCAGCCCCTCTGTTTCAGCCCCTCTGTTTCAGCCTTTCTGTTTCAGCCCCTCTGTTTCAGCCCCTCTGTTTCTCGCCCTCTGTTTCAGCCCCTCTGTTTCTCGCCCTCTGTTTCAGACCCTCTGTTTCAGCCCCTCAGTATCAGCCCCTCCTTTTCATCCCCTCTGTTTCTCGCCCTCTGTTTCTCGCCCTCTGTTTCTCGCCCTCTGTTTCTCGCCCACTGTTTCAGCCCCTCTGTTTCAGCCCCTCTGTTTCAGCCCATCTGTTTCAGCCCCTCTGTTTCAGCCCCTCTGTTTCAGCCACTCTGTTTCAGCCCCTCTGTTTCTCGCCCTCTGTTTCTCTTTCTCTGTTTCTCGCTCGCTGTTTCAGCCCCTCTGTTTCTCGCCCACTGTTTCAGCCCCTCTGTTTCTCGCCATCTGTTTCAGCCCCTCTGTTTCAGCCCCTCTGTTTCACGCCCTCTGTTTCAGCCCCTCTGTTTCAGCCCCTCTGTTTCAGCCCCTCTGTTTCAGCATCACTGTTTCTGGCCCTTTGTTTCTCGCCCTCTGTTTCAGCCGCTCTGTTTCTCGCCCTCTGCTTCAGCCCCTCTGTTTCAGCCCCTCTGTTTCAGCCCCTCTGTTTCAGCCCTTCTGTTTCAGCCCCTCTGTTTCAGCCCCTCTGTTTCTCGCCCTCTGTTTCAGCCCCTCTGTTTCTCGCCCTCTGTTTCAGACCCTCTGTTTCAGCCCCTCAGTATCAGCCCCTCCTTTTCATCCCCTCTGTTTCTCGCCCTCTGTTTCTCGCCCTCTGTTTCTCGCCCTCTGTTTCTCGCCCACTGTTTCAGCCCCTCTGTTTCAGCCCCTCTGTTTCAGCCCATCTGTTTCAGCCCCTCTGTTTCAGCCCCTCTGTTTCAGCCACTCTGTTTCAGCCCCTCTGTTTCTCGCCCTCTGTTTCTCTTTCTCTGTTTCTCGCTCGCTGTTTCAGCCCCTCTGTTTCTCGCCCACTGTTTCATCCCCTCTGTTTCTCGCCATCTGTTTCAGCCCCTCTGTTTCAGCCCCTCTGTTTCTCGCACTCTGTTTCAGCCCCTCTGTTTCAGCCCCTCTGTTTCAGCCCCTCTGTTTCAGCATCTCTGTTTCTGGCCCTTTGTTTCTCGCCCTCTGTTTCAGCCCCTCTGTTTCTCGCCCTCTGCTTCAGCCCCTCTGTTTCAGCCCCTCTGTTTCAGCCCCTCTGTTTCAGCATCTCTGTTTCTGGCCCTTTGTATCTCGCCCTCTGTTTCAGCCGCTCTGTTTCTCGCCCTCTGCTTCAGCCCCTCTGTTTCAGCCCCTCTGTTTCAGCCCCTCTGTTTCAGCCCTTCTGTTTCAGCCCCTCTGTTTCAGCCCCTCTGTTTCTCGCCTTCTGTTTCTCGCCCTCTGTTTCTCGCTCTCTGTTTCTCGCCCTCTGTTTCTCGCCCTCTGTTTCAGCCCCTCTGTTTCCGCCTCTCTTTTTCAGCCCCTCTGTTTCAGCCCCTCTGTTTCTCGCCCTCTGTTTCTCGCCCTCTGTTTCTCGCCCTCTGTTTCAGCCCCTCTGTTTCAGCCCCTCTGTTTCAGCCCCTCTGTTTCAGCCCCTCTGTTTCAGCTCCTCTGTTTCAGCCCCTCTGTTTCAGCCCCACTGTCTCTCGCCCTCTGTTTCAGCCCCTCTGTTTCTCGCCCTCTGCTTCAGCCCCTCTGTTTCAGCCCCTCTGTTTCTGCCCCTCTGTTTCAGCCCTTCTGTTTCAGCCCCTCTGTTTCAGCCCCTCTGTTTCTCGCCCTCTGTTTCAGCCCCTCTGTTTCTCGCCCTCTGTTTCAGACCCTCTGTTTCAGCCCCTCAGTATCAGCCCCTCTGTTTCAGCCCCTCTGTTTCTCGCCCTCTGTTTCTCGCCCTCTGTTTCTCGCCCTCTGTTTCTCGCCCACTGTTTCAGCCCCTCTGTTTCAGCCCCTCTGTTTCAGCCCATCTGTTTCAGCCCCTCTGTTTCAGCCCCTCTGTTTCTCGCCCTCTGTTTCAGACCCTCTGTTTCAGCCCCTCAGTATCAGCCCCTCTGTTTCAACCCCTCTGTTTCACGCCCTCTGTTTCTCGCCCTCTGTTTCTCGCCCTCTGTTTCTCGCTCACTGTTTCAGCCCCTCTGTTTCAGCCCCTCTGTTTCAGCCCATCTGTTTAGCCCCTCGGTTTCAGCCCCTCTGTTTCAGCCCCTCTGTTTCAGCCCCTCTGTTTCTCGCCCTCTGTTTCTCTTTCTCTGTTTCTCGTCCTCTGTTTCAGCCCCTCTGTTTCTTGCCCACTGTTTCAGCCCCTCTGTTTCTCGCCATCTGTTTCAGCCCCTCTGTTTCAGCCCCTCTGTTTCTCGCCCTCTGTTTCAGCCCCTCTGTTTCAGCCCCTCTGTTTCAGCCCCTCTGTTTCAGCACCTCTGTTTCTCGCCCTTTGTTTCTCGCCCTCTGTTTCAGCTCCTCTGTTTCTCGCCCTCTGTTTCAGCCCCTCTGTTTCTCGCCCTCTGTTTCAGCCCCTCTGTTTCAGTCCCTCTGTTTCAGCCCCTCTGTTTCAGCCGCTCTGTTTCAGCCCCTCTGTTTCTCGCCCACTGTTTCAGCCCCTCTGTTTAAGCCCCTCTGTTTCTCGCCCTCTGTTTCAGCCCCTCTGTTTCGGCCCCTAATTATCAGCCCATCTGTTTCAGCCCCTCTGTTTCAGCCCCTCTGTTTCAGCCCCTCTGTTTCTCGCCCTCTGTTTCTCGCCCTCTGTTTTTCGCCCTCTGTTTCTCGCTCTCTGTTTCTCACCCTCTGTTTCTCGCCCTCTGTTTCAGCCCCTCTGTTTCTGCCCCTCTGTTTCAGCCCCTCTGTTTCAGCCCCTCTGTTTCTCGCCCTCTGTTTCAGCCCCTCTGTTTCTCGCCCTCTGTTTCAGCCCCTCTGTTTCAGCCCGTCTGTATCAGCACCTCTGTTTCAGCCCCTCTGTTTCTCGCCCTCTGTTTCAGCCCGTCTGTTTCATCTCCTCTGTTTCAGCCCCTCTGTTTCACGCCCTCTGTTTCTCACCCTCTGTTTCTCGCTCTCTGTTTCTCGCCCTCTGTTTCTCGCCCTCTGTTTCAGCCCCTCTGTTTCAGCCCCTCTGTTTCAGCCCCACTGTTTCTCGCCCTCTGTTTCAGCCCCCCTGTTTCAGCCCCTCTGTTTCACCCCTCTGTTTCAGCCCCTCTGTTTCTCGCCCTCTGTTTCTCGCCCTCTGTTTCTCGCTCTCTGTTTCTAGCCCTCTGTTTCTCGCCCACTGTTTCAGCCCCTCTGTTTCAGCCCCTCTGTTTCAGCCCCTCTGTTTCTCGCCCTCTGTTTCTCGCCCTCTGTTTCTCGTCCTCTGTTTCTGCCCTCCTGTTTCAGCCCCTCTGTTTCAGCCCCTCTCTTTCAGCCCCTCTGTTTCAGCCCCTCTGTTTGTCGCACTCTGTTTCTCGCCCTCTGTTTCTCGCCCTCTGTTTCTCGCCCTCTGTTTCAGCCCCTCTGTTTCAGCCCCTCTGTTTCTCGCCCTCTGTTTCTCGCCCACTGTTTCAGCCCCTCTGTTTCAGCCCCTCTGTTTCAGCCCCTCTGTTTCAGCCCCTCTGTTTCTCGCCCTCTGTTTCTCGTCCTCTGTTTCTGCCCTCCTGTTTCAGCCCCTCTGTTTCAGCCCCTCTCGTTCAGCCCCTCTGTTTCAGCCCCTCTGTTTCTCGCACTCTGTTTCTCGCCCTCTGTTTCTCGCCCTCTGTTTCTCGCCCTCTGTTTCAGCCCCTCTGTTTCAGCCCCTCTGTTTCTCGCCCTCTGTTTCAGCCCCTCTGTTTCAGCCCCTCTGTTTCTCGCCCTCTGTTTCAGCCCCTCTGTATCAGCCCCTCTGTTTCAGCCCGTCTGTTTCTCGCCCTCTGTTTCTCGCCCTCTGTTTCAGCCCCTCTTTTTCAGCCCCGCTGTTTCAGCCCCTCTGTTTCAGCCCCTCTGTTTCAGCCCCTCTGTTTCTCGCCCTCTATTTCTCGCCCACTGTTTCTCGCCCTCTGTTTCTCGCTCTCTGATTCTCGCCCTCTGTTTCAGCCCCTCTGTTTATCGCCCACTGTTTCAGCCCCACTGTTTCTCGCCATCTGTTTCAGCCCCTCTGTTTCAGCCCCTCTGTTTCAGCCCCTTCTTTCAGCCCCTCTGTTTCAGCACCTCTGTTTCTCGCCCTTTGTTTCTCCCCCTCTGTTTCAGCCCCTCTGTTATTCGCCCTCTGTTTCAGCCCCTCTGTTTCTCGCCCTCTGTTTCAGCCCCTCTGTTTCAGTCCCTCTGTTTCAGCCCCTCTGTTTCAGCCCTACTGTTTCTCGCCCTCTGTTTCAGCCTCTCTGTTTCAGCCCCTCTGTTTCTTGCCCTCTGTTTCAGCCCCTCTGTTTCAGCCCCTCTGTTTCAGCCACTCTGTTTCAGCCCCTCTGTTTCTCGCCCTCTGTTTCTCGCCCTCTGTTTCAGCCCCTCTGTTTCAGCCCCTCTGTTTCAGCCCCTCTGTTTCTCGCCCTCTGTTTCAGCCCCTCTGTTTCTCGCCCTCTGTTTCACCCCCTCTGTTTCAGCCCCTCTGTATCAGCCCCTCTGTTTCAGCCCCTCTGTTTCTCGCCCTCTGTTTCTCGCCCTCTGTTTCAGCCCCTCTGTTTCAGCCCCTCTGTTTCAGCCCCTCTGTTTCTCGCCCTCTGTTTCTCGCCCACTGTTTCTCGCCCTCTGTTTCAGCCCCTCTGTTTCAGCCCCTCTGTTTCAGCCCCTCTGTTTCAGCCACTCTGTTTCAGCCGCTCTGTTTCTCGCCCTCTGTTTCTCGCCCTCTGTTTCAGCCCCTCTGTTTCAGCCCCTCTGTTTCAGCCCCTCTGTTTCAGCCCCTCTGTTTCACGCCTTCTGTTTCTCGCCCTCTGTTTCTCGCTCTCTGTTTCTCGCCCTCTGTTTCTCGCCCTCTGTTTCAGCCCCTCTGTTTCCGCCTCTCTTTTTCAGCCCCACTGTTTCAGCCCCTCTGTTTCTCGCCCTCTGTTTCTCGCCCTCTGTTTCAGCCCCTCTGTTTCAGCCCCTCTGTTTCAGCCCCTCTGTTTCAGCCCCTCTGTTTCAGCCCCTCTGTTTCTCGCCCTCTGTTTCTGCCCCTCTGTTTCAGCCCCTCTGTTTCAGCTCCTCTGTTTCAGCCCCTCTGTTTCAGCCCCACTGTCTCTCGCCCTCTGTTTCAGCCCCTCTGTTTCACGCCCTCTGCTTCAGCCCCTCTGTTTCAGCCCCTCTGTTTCAGCCCCTCTGTTTCAGCCCTTCTGTTTCAGCCCCTCTGTTTCAGCCCCTCTGTTTCTCGCCCTCTGTTTCAGCCCCTCTGTTTCTCGCCCTCTGTTTCAGACCCTCTGTTTCAGCCCCTCAGTATCAGCCCCTCCTTTTCATCCCCTCTGTTTCTCGCCCTCTGTTTCTCGCCCTCTGTTTCTCGCCCTCTGTTTCTCGCCCACTGTTTCAGCCCCTCTGTTTCAGCCCCTCTGTTTCAGCCCATCTGTTTCAGCCCCTCTGTTTCAGCCCCTCTGTTTCAGCCACTCTGTTTCAGCCCCTCTGTTTCTCGCCCTCTGTTTCTCTTTCTCTGTTTCTCGCTCGCTGTTTCAGCCCCTCTGTTTCTCGCCCACTGTTTCAGCCCCTCTGTTTCTCGCCATCTGTTTCAGCCCCTCTGTTTCAGCCCCTCTGTTTCACGCCCTCTGTTTCAGCCCCTCTGTTTCAGCCCCTCTGTTTCAGCCCCTCTGTTTCAGCATCTCTGTTTCTGGCCCTTTGTTTCTCGCCCTCTGTTTCAGCCGCTCTGTTTCTCGCCCTCTGCTTCAGCCCCTCTGTTTCAGCCCCTCTGTTTCAGCCCCTCTGTTTCAGCCCTTCTGTTTCAGCCCCTCTGTTTCAGCCCCTCTGTTTCTCGCCCTCTGTTTCAGCCCCTCTGTTTCTCGCCCTCTGTTTCAGACCCTCTGTTTCAGCCCCTCAGTATCAGCCCCTCCTTTTCATCCCCTCTGTTTCTCGCCCTCTGTTTCTCGCCCTCTGTTTCTCGCCCTCTGTTTCTCGCCCACTGTTTCAGCCCCTCTGTTTCAGCCCCTCTGTTTCAGCCCATCTGTTTCAGCCCCTCTGTTTCAGCCCCTCTGTTTCAGCCACTCTGTTTCAGCCCCTCTGTTTCTCGCCCTCTGTTTCTCTTTCTCTGTTTCTCGCTCGCTGTTTCAGCCCCTCTGTTTCTCGCCCACTGTTTCATCCCCTCTGTTTCTCGCCATCTGTTTCAGCCCCTCTGTTTCAGCCCCTCTGTTTCTCGCCCTCTGTTTCAGCCCCTCTGTTTCAGCCCCTCTGTTTCAGCCCCTCTGTTTCAGCATCTCTGTTTCTGGCCCTTTGTTTCTCGCCCTCTGTTTCAGCCCCTCTGTTTCTCGCCCTCTGCTTCAGCCCCTCTGTTTCAGCCCCTCTGTTTCAGCCCCTCTGTTTCAGCCCTTCTGTTTCAGCACCTCTGTTTCAGCCCCTCTGTTTCTCGCCCTCTGTTTCAGCCCCACTGTTTCTCGCCCTCTGTTTCAGACCCTCTGTTTCAGCCCCTCAGTATCAGCCCCTCTGTTTCAGCCCCTCTGTTTCTCGCCCTCTGTTTCTCGCCCTCTGTTTCTCGCCCTCTGTTTCTCGCCCACTGTTTCAGCCCCTCTGTTTCAGCCCCTCTGTTTCAGACCCTCTGTTTCAGCCCCTCTGTTTCAGCCCCTCTGTTTCAGCCACTCTGTTTCAGCCCCTCTGTTTCTCGCCCTCTGTTTCAGCCCCTCTGTTTATCGCCCACTGTTTCAGCCCCTCTGTTTCTCGCCATCTGTTTCAGCCCCTCTGTTTCAGCCCCTCTGTTTCTCGCCCTCTGTTTCAGCCCCTCTGTTTCAGCCCCTCTGTTTCAGCATCTCTGTTTCTCGCCCTTTGTTTCTCGCCCTCTGTTTCAGCCCCTCTGTTTCTCGCCCTCAGTTTCAGCCCCTCTGTTTCAGTCCCTCTGTTTCAGCCCCTCTGTTTCAGCCCCACTGTTTCAGCCCCTCTGTTTCTCGCCCTCTGTTTCAGCCCCTCCGTTTCAGCCCCTCTGTTTCTCGCCCTCTGTTTCAGCCCCTCTGTTTCAGCGCCTCTGTATCAGCCCCTCTGTTTCAGCCCCTCTGTTTCAGCCCCTCTGTTTCAGCCCCTCTGTTTCTCGCCCTCTGTTTCTCGCCCTCTGTTTCTCGCTCTCTGTTTCTCGCCCTCTGTTTCTCGCCCTCTGTTTCAGCCCCTCTGTTTCAGCCCCTCTGTTTCAGCCCCTCTATTTCAGCCCCACTGTTTCTCGCCCTCTGTTTCAGCCCATCTGTTTCTCGTCCTCTGTTTCAGCCCCTCTGTTTCAGCCCCTCTGTTTCAGCCCCTCTGTTTCAGCCACTCTGTTTCTCGCTCTCTGTTTCAGCCCCTCTGTTTCAGCCCCTCTGTTTCAGCCCCTCTGTTTCAGCCCCTCTGTTTCTCGCCCACTCTTTCAGCCCCACTGTTTCTCGCCATCTGTTTCAGCCCCTCTGTTTCAGACCCTCCCTCTGTTTCTCGCCCTCTGTTTCAGCCCCTCTGTTTCAGCCCCTCTGTTTCAGCCCCTCTGTTTCAGCACCTCTGTTTCTCGCCCTTTGTTTCTCGCCCTCTGTATCAGCCCCTCTGTTTCTCGCCCTCTGTTTCAGCCCCTCTGTTTCTCGCCCTCTGTTTCAGCCCCTCTGTTTCAGTCCCTCTGTTTCACCCCCTCTGTTTCTCGCCCCCTGTTTCAACCCCTCTATTTCAGCCCCTCTGTATCTCGCCCTCTGTTTCAGCCCCTCTGTTTCTGCCCCTCTGTTTCAGCCACTCTGTTTCAGCCCCTCTGTTTCTCGCCCTCTGTTTCTCGCCCTCTGTTTCAGCCCCTCTGTTTCAGCCCCTCTGTTTCAGCCCCTCTGTTTCAGCCACGCTGTTTCTCGCCCTCTGTTTCTCGCCCTCTGCTTCTCGCTCTCTGTTTCTCGCCCTCTGTTTCTCGCCCTCTGTTTCAGCCCCTCTGTTTCAGCCCCTCTGTTTCAGTCCCTCTGTTTCAGCCCCTCTGTTTCAGCCACTCTGTTTCTCGCCCTCTGTTTCAGCCCCTCTGTTTCAGCCCCTCTGTTTCAGCTCCTCTGTTTCAGCCCCTCTGTTTCAGCCCCTCTGTCTCTCGCGCTCTGTTTCTCGCCCTCGGTTTCAGCCCCTCTGTTTCTCGCCCTCTGTTTCAGCCCCTCTGTTTCTCGCCCTCTGCTTCAGCCCCTCTGTTTCAGCCCCTCTGTTTCAGCCCCTCTGTTTCAGCCCTTCTGTTTCAGCCCCTCTGTTTCAGCCCCTCTTTTTCTCGCCCTCTGTTTCAGCCCCTCTGTTTCTCGCCCTCTGTTTCAGACCCTCTGTTTCAGCCCCTCAGTATCAGCCCCTCTGTTTCAGCCCCTCTGTTTCTCGCCCTCTGTATCTCGCCCTCTGTTTCTCGCCCTCTGTTTCTCGCCCACTGTTTCAGCCCGTCTGTTTCAGCCCCTCTGTTTCAGCCCATCTGTTTCAGTCCCTCTGTTTCAGCCCCTCTCTTTCAGCCACTCTGTTTCTGCCCCTCTGTTTCTTGCCCTCAGTTTCTCTTTCTCTGCTTCACGCCCTCAGTTTCAGCCCCTCTGTTTCTCGCCCACTGTTTCAGCCCCTCTGTTTCTCGCCATCTGTTTCAGCCCCTCTGTTTCAACCCCTCTGTTTCTCGCCCTCTGTTTCAGCCCCTCTGTTTCAGCCCCTCTGTTTCAGCATCTCTAATTCTCGCCCTTTGTTTCTCGCCCTCCGTTTCAGCCCCTCTGTTTCTCGCCCTCTGTTTCAGCCCCTCTGTTTATCGCCCTCTGTTTCAGCCCCTCTGTTTCAGCCCCTCTGTATCAGCCCCTCTGTTTCAGCCCCTCTGTTTCAGCACCTCTGTTTCAGCCCCTCTGTTTCTCGCCCACTGTTTCTCGCCCTCTGTTTCTCGCCCTCTGTTTCTCGCTCTCTGTTTCTCGCCCTCTGTTTCTCGCCCGCTGTTTCAGCCCCTCTGTTACAGCCCCTCTGTTTCAGCCCCTCTATTTCAGCCCCTCTGTTTCTCGCCCTCTGTTTCAGCCCCTCTGTTTCACGCCCTCTGTTTCAGCCCCTCTGTTTCAGCCCCTCTGTATCAGCACATCTGTCTCAGCCCCTCTGTTTCTCGCCCTCTGTTTCTCGCCCTCTGTTTCAGCCCCTCTGTTTCAGCCCCTCTGTTTCAGCCCCTCTGTTTCAGCCCCTCTGTTTCTCGCTCTCTGTTTCAGCCCCTCTGTTTCAGCCCCTCTGTTTCAGCCCCTCTGTTTCAGCCCCTCTGTTTCTCGCCCACTGTTTCAGCCCCTCTGTTTCTCGCCATCTGTTTCAGCCCCTCTGTTTCAGCCCCTCTGTTTCTCGCCCTCTGTTTCAGCCCCTCAGTTTCAGCCCCTCTGTTTCAGCCCCTCTGTTTCAGCCCCTCTGTTTAGGCACCTCTGTTTCTCGCCCTTTGTTTCTCGCCCTCTGTTTCAGCCCCTCTGTTTCTCGCCCTCTGTTTCAGCCCCTCTGTTTCTCGCCCTCTGTTTCAGCCCCTCTGTTTCAGTCCCTCTGTTTCAGCCCCTCTGTTTCTCGCCCCCTGTTTCAGCCCCTCTGTTTCAGCCCCTCTGTTTCTCGCCCTCTGTTTCAGCCCCTCTGTTTCAGCCCCTCTGTTTCAGCCACTCTGTTTCAGCCCCTCTGTTTCAGCCCCTTTGTTTCAGCCCCTCTGTTTCTCGCCCTCTGTTTCTCGCACTCTGTTTCTCACCCTCTGTTTCAGCCCCTCTGTTTCTCGCCCTCTGTTTCTCGCCCTCTGTTTCAGCCCCTCTGTTTCAGCCCCTCTGTTTCAGCCCCTTTGTTTCAGCCCCTCTGTTTCTCGCCCTCTGTTTCTCGCACTCTGTTTCTCGCTCTCTGTTTCTCACCCTCTGTTTCTCGCCCTCTGTTTCAGCCCCTCTGTTTCAGTCCCACTGTTTCAGCCCCTCTGTTTCAGCCCCTCTGTTTCTCGCCCTCTGTTTCTCGCCCACTGTTTCTCGCCCTCTGTTTCAGCCACTCTGTTTCAGCCCCTCTGTTTCAGCCCCTCTATTTCAGCCCCACTGTTTCTCGCCCTCTGTTTCTCGCCCTCTGTTTCTCACCCTCTGTTTCTCGCCCTCTGTTTCAGCCCCTCTGTTTCAGTCCCACTGTTTCAGCCCCTCTGTTTCAGCCCCTCTGTTTCTCGCCCTCTGTTTCTCGCCCACTGTTTCTCGCCCTCTGTTTCAGCCACTCTGTTTCAGCCCCTCTGTTTCAGCCCCTCTGTTTCTCGCCCTCTGTTTCAGCCCCTCTGTTTCAGCCCCTCTGTTTCAGCACCTCTGTTTCTCGCGCTTTGTTTCTCGCCCTCTGTTTCAGCCCCTCTGTTTCTCGCCCTCTGTTTCAGCCCCTCTGTTTCTCGCCCTCTGTTTCAGCCCCTCTGTTTCAGCCCCTCTGTATCGGCCCCTCTGTTTCAGCCCCTCTGTTTCAGCCCCTCTGTTTCAGCTCCTCTGTTTCTCGCCCTCTGTTTCTCGCCCTCTGTTTCTCGCCCTCTGTTTCTCGCTCTCTGTTTCTCGCCCTCTGTTTCTCGCCCTCTGTTTCAGCCCCTCTGTTTCAGCCCCTCTGTTTCAGCCCCTCTGTTTAAGCCCCTCTGTTTCTCGCCCTCTGTTTCAGCCACTCTGGTTCTCGCCCTCTGTTTCAGCCCCTCTGTTTCAGCCCCTCTGTATCAGCACCTCTGTTTCAGCCCCTCTGTTTCTCGCCCTCTGTTTCTCGCCCTATGTTTCAGCCCGTCTGTTTCAGCCCCTCTGTTTCAGCCCCTCTGTTTCTCGCCCTCGGTTTTTCTCCCTCTGTTTCTCGCCCTCTGTTTCTCGCTCTCTGTTTCTCGCCCTCTGTTTCAGCCCCTCTGTTTCAGCCCCTCTGTTTCAGCCCCTGTGTTTCTCGCCCTCTGTTTCTGCCCCTCCGTTTCAGCCCCTCTGTTTCAGCTCCTTTGTTTCAGCCCCTCTGTTTCAGCTCCTCTGTTTCAGCCCCTCTGTTTCAGCCCCTCTTTGTCAGCCCCTCTGTTTCTCGCCCTCGGTTTCTGTCCCTCTGTTTCTCGCCCTCTGTTTCTCGCTCTCTGTTTCTCGCCCTCTGTTTCAGCCCCTCTGTTTCAGCCCCTCTGTTTCAGCCCCTGTGTTTCTCGCACTCTGTTTCAGCCCCTCTGTTTCAGCCCCTGTGTTTCAGCTCCTCTGTTTCAGCCCCTCTGTTTCAGCCCCTCTGTTTCAGCCCCTCTGTTTCAGACCCTCTGTTTCCGCCCCTCTGTTTCAGCCCCTCTGTTTCAGCCCCTCTGTTTCTCACCCTCTGTTTCAGCCCGTCTGTTTCAGCCCCACTGTTTCACCCCTCTGTTTCTCGCCCTCTGTTTCCCGCCGTCTGTTTCAGCCCTTCTGTTTCAGCCCCTCTGTTTCAGCCCCTCTGTTTCAGCCCCTCTGTTTCTCGCAATCTGTTTCTCGCCTTCCGTTTCTCGCCCTCTGTTTCTCGCCCTCTGTTTCAGCCCCTCTGTTTCAGCCCCTCTGTTTCAGCCCCTCTGTTTCAGCCCCACTGTTTAATCCCCTCTGTTTCTCGCCCTCTGATCAGCCCCTCTGTTACTCGGCCTCTGTTTCTCGCCCTCTGTTTCAGCCCCTCTGTTTCAGCCCCTCTTTTTCAGCCCCTCTGTTTCAGCCCCTCTGTTTCAGCCCCTCTGTTTCTCGCCCTCTGTTTCAGCCCCTCTGTTTCTCGCCCTCTGTTTCAGCCCCTCTGTTTCAGCCCCTCTGTTTCAGCCCATCTGTTTCAGCCCCTCTGTTTCTCGCCCTCTGTTTCAGCCCCTCTGTTTCAGCCACTCTGTTTCAGCCCCTCTGTTTCAGCCCCTCTGTTTCAGCCCCTCTGTTCCAGCCCCTCTGTTTCTCGACGTCTGTTTCTCGCCATCTGTTTCAGCCCCTCTGTTTCTCGCCCTCTGTTTCAGCCCCTCTGTTTCTCGCCCTCTGTTTCAGACCCTCTGTTTCAGCCCCTCAGTATCAGCCCCTCCTTTTCATCCCCTCTGTTTCTCGCCCTCTGTTTCTCGCCCTCTGTTTCTCGCCCTCTGTTTCTCGCCCACTGTTTCAGCCCCTCTGTTTCAGCCCCTCTGTTTCAGCCCATCTGTTTCAGCCCCTCTGTTTCAGCCCCTCTGTTTCAGCCACTCTGTTTCAGCCCCTCTGTTTCTCGCCCTCTGTTTCTCTTTCTCTGTTTCTCGCTCGCTGTTTCAGCCCCTCTGTTTCTCGCCCACTGTTTCAGCCCCTCTGTTTCTCGCCATCTGTTTCAGCCCCTCTGTTTCAGCCCCTCTGTTTCACGCCCTCTGTTTCAGCCCCTCTGTTTCAGCCCCTCTGTTTCAGCCCCTCTGTTTCAGCATCTCTGTTTCTGGCCCTTTGTTTCTCGCCCTCTGTTTCAGCCGCTCTGTTTCTCGCCCTCTGCTTCAGCCCCTCTGTTTCAGCCCCTCTGTTTCAGCCCCTCTGTTTCAGCCCTTCTGTTTCAGCCCCTCTGTTTTAGCCCCTCTGTTTCTCGCCCTCTGTTTCAGCCCCTCTGTTTCTCGCCCTCTGTTTCAGACCCTCTGTTTCAGCCCCTCAGTATCAGCCCCTCCTTTTCATCCCCTCTGTTTCTCGCCCTCTGTTTCTCGCCCTCTGTTTCTCGCCCTCTGTTTCTCGCCCACTATTTCAGCCCCTCTGTTTCAGCCCCTCTGTTTCAGCCCATCTGTTTCAGCCCCTCTGTTTCAGCCCCTCTGTTTCAGCCACTCTGTTTCAGCCCCTCTGTTTCTCGCCCTCTGTTTCTCTTTCTCTGTTTCTCGCTCGCTGTTTCAGCCCCTCTGTTTCTCGCCCACTGTTTCATCCCCTCTGTTTCTCGCCATCTGTTTCAGCCCCTCTGTTTCAGCCCCTCTGTTTCTCGCACTCTGTTTCAGCCCCTCTGTTTCAGCCCCTCTGTTTCAGCCCCTCTGTTTCAGCATCTCTGTTTCTGGCCCTTTGTTTCTCGCCCTCTGTTTCAGCCCCTCTGTTTCTCGCCCTCTGCTTCAGCCCCTCTGTTTCAGCCCCTCTGTTTCAGCCCCTCTGTTTCAGCATCTCTGTTTCTGGCCCTTTGTTTCTCGCCCTCTGTTTCAGCCGCTCTGTTTCTCGCCCTCTGCTTCAGCCCCTCTGTTTCAGCCCCTCTGTTTCAGCCCCTCTGTTTCAGCCCTTCTGTTTCAGCCCCTCTGTTTCAGCCCCTCTGTTTCTCGCCTTCTGTTTCTCGCCCTCTGTTTCTCGCTCTCTGTTTCTCGCCCTCTGTTTCTCGCCCTCTGTTTCAGCCCCTCTGTTTCCGCCTCTCTTTTTCAGCCCCTCTGTTTCAGCCCCTCTGTTTCTCGCCCTCTGTTTCTCGCCCTCTGTTTCTCGCCCTCTGTTTCAGCCCCTCTGTTTCAGCCCCTCTGTTTCAGCCCCTCTGTTTCAGCCCATCTGTTTCAGCTCCTCTGTTTCAGCCCCTCTGTTTCAGCCCCACTGTCTCTCGCCCTCTGTTTCAGCCCCTCTGTTTCTCGCCCTCTGCTTCAGCCCCTCTGTTTCAGCCCCTCTGTTTCTGCCCCTCTGTTTCAGCCCTTCTGTTTCAGCCCCTCTGTTTCAGCCCCTCTGTTTCTCGCCCTCTGTTTCAGCCCCTCTGTTTCTCGCCCTCTGTTTCAGACCCTCTGTTTCAGCCCCTCAGTATCAGCCCCTCTGTTTCAGCCCCTCTGTTTCTCGCCCTCTGTTTCTCGCCCTCTGTTTCTCGCCCTCTGTTTCTCGCCCACTGTTTCAGCCCCTCTGTTTCAGCCCCTCTGTTTCAGCCCATCTGTTTCAGCCCCTCTGTTTCAGCCCCTCTGTTTCTCGCCCTCTGTTTCAGACCCTCTGTTTCAGCCCCTCAGTATCAGCCCCTCTGTTTCAACCCCTCTGTTTCACGCCCTCTGTTTCTCGCCCTCTGTTTCTCGCCCTCTGTTTCTCGCTCACTGTTTCAGCCCCTCTGTTTCAGCCCATCTGTTCAGCCCCTCGGTTTCAGCCCCTCTGTTTCAGCCCCTCTGTTTCAGCCCCTCTGTTTCTCGCCCTCTGTTTCTCTTTCTCTGTTTCTCGTCCTCTGTTTCAGCCCCTCTGTTTCTTGCCCACTGTTTCAGCCCCTCTGTTTCTCGCCATCTGTTTCAGCCCCTCTGTTTCAGCCCCTCTGTTTCTCGCCCTCTGTTTCAGCCCCTCTGTTTCAGCCCCTCTGTTTCAGCCCCTCTGTTTCAGCACCTCTGTTTCTCGCCCTTTGTTTCTCGCCCTCTGTTTCAGCTCCTCTGTTTCTCGCCCTCTGTTTCAGCCCCTCTGTTTCTCGCCCTCTGTTTCAGCCCCTCTGTTTCAGTCCCTCTGTTTCAGCCCCTCTGTTTCAGCCGCTCTGTTTCAGCCCCTCTGTTTCTCGCCCACTGTTTCAGCCCCTCTGTTTAAGCCCCTCTGTTTCTCGCCCTCTGTTTCAGCCCCTCTGTTTCGGCCCCTAATTATCAGCCCATCTGTTTCAGCCCCTCTGTTTCAGCCCCTCTGTTTCAGCCCCTCTGTTTCTCGCCCTCTGTTTCTCGCCCTCTGTTTTTCGCCCTCTGTTTCTCGCTCTCTGTTTCTCACCCTCTGTTTCTCGCCCTCTGTTTCAGCCCCTCTGTTTCTGCCCCTCTGTTTCAGCCCCTCTGTTTCAGCCCCTCTGTTTCTCGCCCTCTGTTTCAGCCCCTCTGTTTCTCGCCCTCTGTTTCAGCCCCTCTGTTTCAGCCCGTCTGTATCAGCACCTCTGTTTCAGCCCCTCTGTTTCTCGCCCTCTGTTTCAGCCCGTCTGTTTCATCTCCTCTGTTTCAGCCCCTCTGTTTCACGCCCTCTGTTTCTCACCCTCTGTTTCTCGCTCTCTGTTTCTCGCCCTCTGTTTCTCGCCCTCTGTTTCAGCCCCTCTGTTTCAGCCCCTCTGTTTCAGCCCCACTGTTTCTCGCCCTCTGTTTCAGCCCCCCTGTTTCAGCCCCTCTGTTTCACCCCTCTGTTTCAGCCCCTCTGTTTCTCGCCCTCTGTTTCTCGCCCTCTGTTTCTCGCTCTCTGTTTCTCGCCCTCTGTTTCTCGCCCACTGTTTCAGCCCCTCTGTTTCAGCCCCTCTGTTTCAGCCCCTCTGTTTCTCGCCCTCTGTTTCTCGCCCTCTGTTTCTCGTCCTCTGTTTCTGCCCTCCTGTTTCAGCCCCTCTGTTTCAGCCCCTCTCTTTCAGCCCCTCTGTTTCAGCCCCTCTGTTTGTCGCACTCTGTTTCTCGCCCTCTGTTTCTCGCCCTCTGTTTCTCGCCCTCTGTTTCAGCCCCTCTGTTTCAGCACCTCTGTTTCTCGCCCTCTGTTTCTCGCCCACTGTTTCAGCCCCTCTGTTTCAGCCCCTCTGTTTCAGCCCCTCTGTTTCAGCCCCTCTGTTTCTCGCCCTCTGTTTCTCGTCCTCTGTTTCTGCCCTCCTGTTTCAGCCCCTCTGTTTCAGCCCCTCTCGTTCAGCCCCTCTGTTTCAGCCCCTCTGTTTCTCGCACTCTGTTTCTCGCCCTCTGTTTCTCGCCCTCTGTTTCTCGCCCTCTGTTTCAGCCCCTCTGTTTCAGCCCCTCTGTTTCTCGCCCTCTGTTTCAGCCCCTCTGTTTCAGCCCCTCTGTTTCTCGCCCTCTGTTTCAGCCCCTCTGTATCAGCCCCTCTGTTTCAGCCCGTCTGTTTCTCGCCCTCTGTTTCTCGCCCTCTGTTTCAGCCCCTCATTTTCAGCCCCGCTGTTTCAGCCCCTCTGTTTCAGCCCCTCTGTTTCAGCCCCTCTGTTTCTCGCCCTCTATTTCTCGCCCACTGTTTCTCGCCCTCTGTTTCTCGCTCTCTGATTCTCGCCCTCTGTTTCAGCCCCTCTGTTTATCGCCCACTGTTTCAGCCCCACTGTTTCTCGCCATCTGTTTCAGCCCCTCTGTTTCAGCCCCTCTGTTTCAGCCCCTTCTTTCAGCCCCTCTGTTTCAGCACCTCTGTTTCTCGCCCTTTGTTTCTCCCCCTCTGTTTCAGCCCCTCTGTTATTCGCCCTCTGTTTCAGCCCCTCTGTTTCTCGCCCTCTGTTTCAGCCCCTCTGTTTCAGTCCCTCTGTTTCAGCCCCTCTGTTTCAGCCCTACTGTTTCTCGCCCTCTGTTTCAGCCTCTCTGTTTCAGCCCCTCTGTTTCTTGCCCTCTGTTTCAGCCCCTCTGTTTCAGCCCCTCTGTTTCAGCCACTCTGTTTCAGCCCCTCTGTTTCTCGCCCTCTGTTTCTCGCCCTCTGTTTCAGCCCCTCTGTTTCAGCCCCTCTGTTTCAGCCCCTCTGTTTCTCGCCCTCTGTTTCAGCCCCTCTGTTTCTCGCCCTCTGTTTCACCCCCTCTGTTTCAGCCCCTCTGTATCAGCCCCTCTGTTTCAGCCCCTCTGTTTCTCGCCCTCTGTTTCTCGCCCTCTGTTTCAGCCCCTCTGTTTCAGCCCCTCTGTTTCAGCCCCTCTGTTTCTCGCCCTCTGTTTCTCGCCCACTGTTTCTCGCCCTCTGTTTCAGCCCCTCTGTTTCAGCCCCTCTGTTTCAGCCCCTCTGTTTCAGCCACTCTGTTTCAGCCGCTCTGTTTCTCGCCCTCTGTTTCTCGCCCTCTGTTTCAGCCCCTCTGTTTCAGCCCCTCTGTTTCAGCCCCTCTGTTTCAGCCCCTCTGTTTCACGCCTTCTGTTTCTCGCCCTCTGTTTCTCGCTCTCTGTTTCTCGCCCTCTGTTTCTCGCCCTCTGTTTCAGCCCCTCTGTTTCCGCCTCTCTTTTTCAGCCCCACTGTTTCAGCCCCTCTGTTTCTCGCCCTCTGTTTCTCGCCCTCTGTTTCAGCCCCTCTGTTTCAGCCCCTCTGTTTCAGCCCCTCTGTTTCAGCCCCTCTGTTTCAGCCCCTCTGTTTCTCGCCCTCTGTTTCTGCCCCTCTGTTTCAGCCCCTCTGTTTCAGCTCCTCTGTTTCAGCCCCTCTGTTTCAGCCCCACTGTCTCTCGCCCTCTGTTTCAGCCCCTCTGTTTCACGCCCTCTGCTTCAGCCCCTCTGTTTCAGCCCCTCTGTTTCAGCCCCTCTGTTTCAGCCCTTCTGTTTCAGCCCCTCTGTTTCAGCCCCTCTGTTTCTCGCCCTCTGTTTCAGCCCCTCTGTTTCTCGCCCTCTGTTTCAGACCCTCTGTTTCAGCCCCTCAGTATCAGCCCCTCCTTTTCATCCCCTCTGTTTCTCGCCCTCTGTTTCTCGCCCTCTGTTTCTCGCCCTCTGTTTCTCGCCCACTGTTTCAGCCCCTCTGTTTCAGCCCCTCTGTTTCAGCCCATCTGTTTCAGCCCCTCTGTTTCAGCCCCTCTGTTTCAGCCACTCTGTTTCAGCCCCTCTGTTTCTCGCCCTCTGTTTCTCTTTCTCTGTTTCTCGCTCGCTGTTTCAGCCCCTCTGTTTCTCGCCCACTGTTTCAGCCCCTCTGTTTCTCGCCATCTGTTTCAGCCCCTCTGTTTCAGCCCCTCTGTTTCACGCCCTCTGTTTCAGCCCCTCTGTTTCAGCCCCTCTGTTTCAGCCCCTCTGTTTCAGCATCTCTGTTTCTGGCCCTTTGTTTCTCGCCCTCTGTTTCAGCCGCTCTGTTTCTCGCCCTCTGCTTCAGCCCCTCTGTTTCAGCCCCTCTGTTTCAGCCCCTCTGTTTCAGCCCTTCTGTTTCAGCCCCTCTGTTTCAGCCCCTCTGTTTCTCGCCCTCTGTTTCAGCCCCTCTGTTTCTCGCCCTCTGTTTCAGACCCTCTGTTTCAGCCCCTCAGTATCAGCCCCTCCTTTTCATCCCCTCTGTTTCTCGCCCTCTGTTTCTCGCCCTCTGTTTCTCGCCCTCTGTTTCTCGCCCACTGTTTCAGCCCCTCTGTTTCAGCCCCTCTGTTTCAGCCCATCTGTTTCAGCCCCTCTGTTTCAGCCCCTCTGTTTCAGCCACTCTGTTTCAGCCCCTCTGTTTCTCGCCCTCTGTTTCTCTTTCTCTGTTTCTCGCTCGCTGTTTCAGCCCCTCTGTTTCTCGCCCACTGTTTCATCCCCTCTGTTTCTCGCCATCTGTTTCAGCCCCTCTGTTTCAGCCCCTCTGTTTCTCGCCCTCTGTTTCAGCCCCTCTGTTTCAGCCCCTCTGTTTCAGCCCCTCTGTTTCAGCATCTCTGTTTCTGGCCCTTTGTTTCTCGCCCTCTGTTTCAGCCCCTCTGTTTCTCGCCCTCTGCTTCAGCCCCTCTGTTTCAGCCCCTCTGTTTCAGCCCCTCTGTTTCAGCCCTTCTGTTTCAGCACCTCTGTTTCAGCCCCTCTGTTTCTCGCCCTCTGTTTCAGCCCCACTGTTTCTCGCCCTCTGTTTCAGACCCTCTGTTTCAGCCCCTCAGTATCAGCCCCTCTGTTTCAGCCCCTCTGTTTCTCGCCCTCTGTTTCTCGCCCTCTGTTTCTCGCCCTCTGTTTCTCGCCCACTGTTTCAGCCCCTCTGTTTCAGCCCCTCTGTTTCAGACCCTCTGTTTCAGCCCCTCTGTTTCAGCCCCTCTGTTTCAGCCACTCTGTTTCAGCCCCTCTGTTTCTCGCCCTCTGTTTCAGCCCCTCTGTTTATCGCCCACTGTTTCAGCCCCTCTGTTTCTCGCCATCTGTTTCAGCCCCTCTGTTTCAGCCCCTCTGTTTCTCGCCCTCTGTTTCAGCCCCTCTGTTTCAGCCCCTCTGTTTCAGCATCTCTGTTTCTCGCCCTTTGTTTCTCGCCCTCTGTTTCAGCCCCTCTGTTTCTCGCCCTCAGTTTCAGCCCCTCTGTTTCAGTCCCTCTGTTTCAGCCCCTCTGTTTCAGCCCCACTGTTTCAGCCCCTCTGTTTCTCGCCCTCTGTTTCAGCCCCTCCGTTTCAGCCCCTCTGTTTCTCGCCCTCTGTTTCAGCCCCTCTGTTTCAGCGCCTCTGTATCAGCCCCTCTGTTTCAGCCCCTCTGTTTCAGCCCCTCTGTTTCAGCCCCTCTGTTTCTCGCCCTCTGTTTCTCGCCCTCTGTTTCTCGCTCTCTGTTTCTCGCCCTCTGTTTCTCGCCCTCTGTTTCAGCCCCTCTGTTTCAGCCCCTCTGTTTCAGCCCCTCTATTTCAGCCCCACTGTTTCTCGCCCTCTGTTTCAGCCCATCTGTTTCTCGCCCTCTGTTTCAGCCCCTCTGTTTCAGCCCCTCTGTTTCAGCCCCTCTGTTTCAGCCACTCTGTTTCTCGCTCTCTGTTTCAGCCCCTCTGTTTCAGCCCCTCTGTTTCAGCCCCTCTGTTTCAGCCCCTCTGTTTCTCGCCCACTCTTTCAGCCCCACTGTTTCTCGCCATCTGTTTCAGCCCCTCTGTTTCAGACCCTCCCTCTGTTTCTCGCCCTCTGTTTCAGCCCCTCTGTTTCAGCCCCTCTGTTTCAGCCCCTCTGTTTCAGCACCTCTGTTTCTCGCCCTTTGTTTCTCGCCCTCTGTATCAGCCCCTCTGTTTCTCGCCCTCTGTTTCAGCCCCTCTGTTTCTCGCCCTCTGTTTCAGCCCCTCTGTTTCAGTCCCTCTGTTTCACCCCCTCTGTTTCTCGCCCCCTGTTTCAACCCCTCTATTTCAGCCCCTCTGTATCTCGCCCTCTGTTTCAGCCCCTCTGTTTCTGCCCCTCTGTTTCAGCCACTCTGTTTCAGCCCCTCTGTTTCTCGCCCTCTGTTTCTCGCCCTCTGTTTCAGCCCCTCTGTTTCAGCCCCTCTGTTTCAGCCCCTCTGTTTCAGCCACGCTGTTTCTCGCCCTCTGTTTCTCGCCCTCTGCTTCTCGCTCTCTGTTTCTCGCCCTCTGTTTCTCGCCCTCTGTTTCAGCCCCTCTGTTTCAGCCCCTCTGTTTCAGTCCCTCTGTTTCAGCCCCTCTGTTTCAGCCACTCTGTTTCTCGCCCTCTGTTTCAGCCCCTCTGTTTCAGCCCCTCTGTTTCAGCTCCTCTGTTTCAGCCCCTCTGTTTCAGCCCCTCTGTCTCTCGCGCTCTGTTTCTCGCCCTCGGTTTCAGCCCCTCTGTTTCTCGCCCTCTGTTTCAGCCCCTCTGTTTCTCGCCCTCTGCTTCAGCCCCTCTGTTTCAGCCCCTCTGTTTCAGCCCCTCTGTTTCAGCCCTTCTGTTTCAGCCCCTCTGTTTCAGCCCCTCTTTTTCTCGCCCTCTGTTTCAGCCCCTCTGTTTCTCGCCCTCTGTTTCAGACCCTCTGTTTCAGCCCCTCAGTATCAGCCCCTCTGTTTCAGCCCCTCTGTTTCTCGCCCTCTGTATCTCGCCCTCTGTTTCTCGCCCTCTGTTTCTCGCCCACTGTTTCAGCCCGTCTGTTTCAGCCCCTCTGTTTCAGCCCATCTGTTTCAGTCCCTCTGTTTCAGCCCCTCTCTTTCAGCCACTCTGTTTCTGCCCCTCTGTTTCTTGCCCTCAGTTTCTCTTTCTCTGCTTCACGCCCTCAGTTTCAGCCCCTCTGTTTCTCGCCCACTGTTTCAGCCCCTCTGTTTCTCGCCATCTGTTTCAGCCCCTCTGTTTCAACCCCTCTGTTTCTCGCCCTCTGTTTCAGCCCCTCTGTTTCAGCCCCTCTGTTTCAGCATCTCTAATTCTCGCCCTTTGTTTCTCGCCCTCCGTTTCAGCCCCTCTGTTTCTCGCCCTCTGTTTCAGCCCCTCTGTTTATCGCCCTCTGTTTCAGCCCCTCTGTTTCAGCCCCTCTGTATCAGCCCCTCTGTTTCAGCCCCTCTGTTTCAGCACCTCTGTTTCAGCCCCTCTGTTTCTCGCCCACTGTTTCTCGCCCTCTGTTTCTCGCCCTCTGTTTCTCGCTCTCTGTTTCTCGCCCTCTGTTTCTCGCCCGCTGTTTCAGCCCCTCTGTTACAGCCCCTCTGTTTCAGCCCCTCTATTTCAGCCCCTCTGTTTCTCGCCCTCTGTTTCAGCCCCTCTGTTTCACGCCCTCTGTTTCAGCCCCTCTGTTTCAGCCCCTCTGTATCAGCACTTCTGTCTCAGCCCCTCTGTTTCTCGCCCTCTGTTTCTCG
The DNA here is from genome assembly GCF_030684315.1 of Stegostoma tigrinum. Lineage (NCBI taxonomy): Eukaryota > Metazoa > Chordata > Chondrichthyes > Orectolobiformes > Stegostomatidae > Stegostoma > Stegostoma tigrinum. The sequence continues at coordinate 31,534,026 of NC_081387.1, read as the reverse complement.
CCCTCTGTTTCAGCCCCTCTGTTTCAGCCCCTCTGTTTCAGCCCCTCTGTTTCAGCCCCTCTGTTTCTCGCTCTCTGTTTCAGCCCCTCTGTTTCAGCCCCTCTGTTTCAGCCCCTCTGTTTCAGCCCCTCTGTTTCTCGCCCACTGTTTCAGCCCCTCTGTTTCTCGCCATCTGTTTCAGCCCCTCTGTTTCAGCCCCTCTGTTTCTCGCCCTCTGTTTCAGCCCCTCAGTTTCAGCCCCTCTGTTTCAGCCCCTCTGTTTCAGCCCCTCTGTTTAGGCACCTCTGTTTCTCGCCCTTTGTTTCTCGCCCTCTGTTTCAGCCCCTCTGTTTCTCGCCCTCTGTTTCAGCCCCTCTGTTTCTCGCCCTCTGTTTCAGCCCCTCTGTTTCAGTCCCTCTGTTTCAGCCCCTCTGTTTCTCGCCCCCTGTTTCAGCCCCTCTGTTTCAGCCCCTCTGTTTCTCGCCCTCTGTTTCAGCCCCTCTGTTTCAGCCCCTCTGTTTCAGCCACTCTGTTTCAGCCCCTCTGTTTCAGCCCCTTTGTTTCAGCCCCTCTGTTTCTCGCCCTCTGTTTCTCGCACTCTGTTTCTCACCCTCTGTTTCAGCCCCTCTGTTTCTCGCCCTCTGTTTCTCGCCCTCTGTTTCAGCCCCTCTGTTTCAGCCCCTCTGTTTCAGCCCCTTTGTTTCAGCCCCTCTGTTTCTCGCCCTCTGTTTCTCGCACTCTGTTTCTCGCTCTCTGTTTCTCACCCTCTGTTTCTCGCCCTCTGTTTCAGCCCCTCTGTTTCAGTCCCACTGTTTCAGCCCCTCTGTTTCAGCCCCTCTGTTTCTCGCCCTCTGTTTCTCGCCCACTGTTTCTCGCCCTCTGTTTCAGCCACTCTGTTTCAGCCCCTCTGTTTCAGCCCCTCTATTTCAGCCCCACTGTTTCTCGCCCTCTGTTTCTCGCCCTCTGTTTCTCACCCTCTGTTTCTCGCCCTCTGTTTCAGCCCCTCTGTTTCAGTCCCACTGTTTCAGCCCCTCTGTTTCAGCCCCTCTGTTTCTCGCCCTCTGTTTCTCGCCCACTGTTTCTCGCCCTCTGTTTCAGCCACTCTGTTTCAGCCCCTCTGTTTCAGCCCCTCTGTTTCTCGCCCTCTGTTTCAGCCCCTCTGTTTCAGCCCCTCTGTTTCAGCCCCTCTGTTTCAGCACCTCTGTTTCTCGCGCTTTGTTTCTCGCCCTCTGTTTCAGCCCCTCTGTTTCTCGCCCTCTGTTTCAGCCCCTCTGTTTCTCGCCCTCTGTTTCAGCCCCTCTGTTTCAGCCCCACTGTATCGGCCCCTCTGTTTCAGCCCCTCTGTTTCAGCCCCTCTGTTTCAGCTCCTCTGTTTCTCGCCCTCTGTTTCTCGCCCTCTGTTTCTCGCCCTCTGTTTCTCGCTCTCTGTTTCTCGCCCTCTGTTTCTCGCCCTCTGTTTCAGCCCCTCTGTTTCAGCCCCTCTGTTTCAGCCCCTCTGTTTAAGCCCCTCTGTTTCTCGCCCTCTGTTTCAGCCACTCTGGTTCTCGCCCTCTGTTTCAGCCCCTCTGTTTCAGCCCCTCTGTATCAGCACCTCTGTTTCAGCCCCTCTGTTTCTCGCCCTCTGTTTCTCGCCCTATGTTTCAGCCCGTCTGTTTCAGCCCCTCTGTTTCAGCCCCTCTGTTTCAGCCCCTCTGTTTCTCGCCCTCGGTTTTTCTCCCTCTGTTTCTCGCCCTCTGTTTCTCGCTCTCTGTTTCTCGCCCTCTGTTTCAGCCCCTCTGTTTCAGCCCCTCTGTTTCAGCCCCTGTGTTTCTCGCCCTCTGTTTCTGCCCCTCCGTTTCAGCCCCTCTGTTTCAGCTCCTTTGTTTCAGCCCCTCTGTTTCAGCTCCTCTGTTTCAGCCCCTCTGTTTCAGCCCCTCTTTGTCAGCCCCTCTGTTTCTCGCCCTCGGTTTCTGTCCCTCTGTTTCTCGCCCTCTGTTTCTCGCTCTCTGTTTCTCGCCCTCTGTTTCAGCCCCTCTGTTTCAGCCCCTCTGTTTCAGCCCCTGTGTTTCTCGCACTCTGTTTCAGCCCCTCTGTTTCAGCCCCTGTGTTTCAGCTCCTCTGTTTCAGCCCCTCTGTTTCAGCCCCTCTGTTTCAGCCCCTCTGTTTCAGACCCTCTGTTTCCGCCCCTCTGTTTCAGCCCCTCTGTTTCAGCCCCTCTGTTTCTCACCCTCTGTTTCAGCCCGTCTGTTTCAGCCCCACTGTTTCACCCCTCTGTTTCTCGCCCTCTGTTTCCCGCCGTCTGTTTCAGCCCTTCTGTTTCAGCCCCTCTGTTTCAGCCCCTCTGTTTCAGCCCCTCTGTTTATCGCAATCTGTTTCTCGCCTTCCGTTTCTCGCCCTCTGTTTCTCGCCCTCTGTTTCAGCCCCTCTGTTTCAGCCCCTCTGTTTCAGCCCCTCTGTTTCAGCCCCACTGTTTAATCCCCTCTGTTTCTCGCCCTCTGATCAGCCCCTCTAGTACTCGGCCTCTGTTTCTCGCCCTCTGTTTCAGCCCCTCTGTTTCAGGCCCTCTTTTTCAGCCCCTCTGTTTCAGCCCCTCTGTTTCAGCCCCTCTGTTTCTCGCCCTCTGTTTCAGCCCCTCTGTTTCTCGCCCTCTGTTTCAGCCCCTCTGTTTCAGCCCCTCTGTTTCAGCCCATCTGTTTCAGCCCCTCTGTTTCTCGCCCTCTGTTTCAGCCCCTCTGTTTCAGCCACTCTGTTTCAGCCCCTCTGTTTCAGCCCCTCTGTTTCAGCCCCTCTGTTCCAGCCCCTCTGTTTCTCGACGTCTGTTTCTCGCCATCTGTTTCAGCCCCTCTGTTTCAGCCCCTCTGTTTCAGCCCCTCTGTTTCAGCCCCTCTGTTTCAGCCCCTCTGTTTCTCGCCGTCTGTTTCTCGCCATCTGTTTTAGCCCCTCTGTTTCAGCCCCTCTGTTTCAGCCCCTCTGTTTCGGCCCCTCTGTTTCAGCCCCTCTGTTTCTCGCCCTCTGTTTCTCGCCCTCTGTTACTCGCCCTCTGTTTCAGCCCCTCTGTTTCTCGCCATCTGTTTCAGCCCCTCTGTTTCAGCCCCTCTGTTTCTCGCCCTCTGTTTCAGCCCCTCTGTTTCAGCCCCTCTGTTTCAGCATCTCTGTTTCTCGCCCTTTGTTTCTCGCCCTCTGTTTCAGCCCCTCTGTTTCTCGCCCTCAGTTTCAGCCCCTCTGTTTCAGTCCCTCTGTTTCAGCCCCTCTGTTTCAGCCCCACTGTTTCAGCCCCTCTGTTTCTCGCCCTCTGTTTCAGCCCCTCCGTTTCAGCCCCTCTGTTTCTCGCCCTCTGTTTCAGCCCCTCTGTTTCAGCGCCTCTGTATCAGCCCCTCTGTTTCAGCCCCTCTGTTTCAGCCCCTCTGTTTCAGCCCCTCTGTTTCTCGCCCTCTGTTTCTCGCCCTCTGTTTCTCGCTCTCTGTTTCTCGCCCTCTGTTTCTCGCCCTCTGTTTCAGCCCCTCTGTTTCAGCCCCTCTGTTTCAGCCCCTCTATTTCAGCCCCACTGTTTCTCGCCCTCTGTTTCAGCCCATCTGTTTCTCGCCCTCTGTTTCAGCCCCTCTGTTTCAGCCCCTCTGTTTCAGCCCCTCTGTTTCAGCCACTCTGTTTCTCGCTCTCTGTTTCAGCCCCTCTGTTTCAGCCCCTCTGTTTCAGCCCCTCTGTTTCAGCCCCTCTGTTTCTCGCCCACTCTTTCAGCCCCACTGTTTCTCGCCATCTGTTTCAGCCCCTCTGTTTCAGACCCTCCCTCTGTTTCTCGCCCTCTGTTTCAGCCCCTCTGTTTCAGCCCCTCTGTTTCAGCCCCTCTGTTTCAGCACCTCTGTTTCTCGCCCTTTGTTTCTCGCCCTCTGTATCAGCCCCTCTGTTTCTCGCCCTCTGTTTCAGCCCCTCTGTTTCTCGCCCTCTGTTTCAGCCCCTCTGTTTCAGTCCCTCTGTTTCACCCCCTCTGTTTCTCGCCCCCTGTTTCAACCCCTCTATTTCAGCCCCTCTGTATCTCGCCCTCTGTTTCAGCCCCTCTGTTTCTGCCCCTCTGTTTCAGCCACTCTGTTTCAGCCCCTCTGTTTCTCGCCCTCTGTTTCTCGCCCTCTGTTTCAGCCCCTCTGTTTCAGCCCCTCTGTTTCAGCCCCTCTGTTTCAGCCACGCTGTTTCTCGCCCTCTGTTTCTCGCCCTCTGCTTCTCGCTCTCTGTTTCTCGCCCTCTGTTTCTCGCCCTCTGTTTCAGCCCCTCTGTTTCAGCCCCTCTGTTTCAGTCCCTCTGTTTCAGCCCCTCTGTTTCAGCCACTCTGTTTCTCGCCCTCTGTTTCAGCCCCTCTGTTTCAGCCCCTCTGTTTCAGCTCCTCTGTTTCAGCCCCTCTGTTTCAGCCCCTCTGTCTCTCGCGCTCTGTTTCTCGCCCTCGGTTTCAGCCCCTCTGTTTCTCGCCCTCTGTTTCAGCCCCTCTGTTTCTCGCCCTCTGCTTCAGCCCCTCTGTTTCAGCCCCTCTGTTTCAGCCCCTCTGTTTCAGCCCTTCTGTTTCAGCCCCTCTGTTTCAGCCCCTCTTTTTCTCGCCCTCTGTTTCAGCCCCTCTGTTTCTCGCCCTCTGTTTCAGACCCTCTGTTTCAGCCCCTCAGTATCAGCCCCTCTGTTTCAGCCCCTCTGTTTCTCGCCCTCTGTATCTCGCCCTCTGTTTCTCGCCCTCTGTTTCTCGCCCACTGTTTCAGCCCGTCTGTTTCAGCCCCTCTGTTTCAGCCCATCTGTTTCAGTCCCTCTGTTTCAGCCCCTCTCTTTCAGCCACTCTGTTTCTGCCCCTCTGTTTCTTGCCCTCAGTTTCTCTTTCTCTGCTTCACGCCCTCAGTTTCAGCCCCTCTGTTTCTCGCCCACTGTTTCAGCCCCTCTGTTTCTCGCCATCTGTTTCAGCCCCTCTGTTTCAACCCCTCTGTTTCTCGCCCTCTGTTTCAGCCCCTCTGTTTCAGCCCCTCTGTTTCAGCATCTCTAATTCTCGCCCTTTGTTTCTCGCCCTCCGTTTCAGCCCCTCTGTTTCTCGCCCTCTGTTTCAGCCCCTCTGTTTATCGCCCTCTGTTTCAGCCCCTCTGTTTCAGCCCCTCTGTATCAGCCCCTCTGTTTCAGCCCCTCTGTTTCAGCACCTCTGTTTCAGCCCCTCTGTTTCTCGCCCACTGTTTCTCGCCCTCTGTTTCTCGCCCTCTGTTTCTCGCTCTCTGTTTCTCGCCCTCTGTTTCTCGCCCGCTGTTTCAGCCCCTCTGTTACAGCCCCTCTGTTTCAGCCCCTCTATTTCAGCCCCTCTGTTTCTCGCCCTCTGTTTCAGCCCCTCTGTTTCACGCCCTCTGTTTCAGCCCCTCTGTTTCAGCCCCTCTGTATCAGCACTTCTGTCTCAGCCCCTCTGTTTCTCGCCCTCTGTTTCTCGCCCTCTGTTTCAGCCCCTCTGTTTCAGCCCCTCTGTTTCAGCCCCTCTGTTTCAGCCCCTCTGTTTCTCGCTCTCTGTTTCAGCCCCTCTGTTTCAGCCCCTCTGTTTCAGCCCCTCTGTTTCAGCCCCTCTGTTTCTCGCCCACTGTTTCAGCCCCTCTGTTTCTCGCCATCTGTTTCAGCCCCTCTGTTTCAGCCCCTCTGTTTCTCGCCCTCTGTTTCAGCCCCTCAGTTTCAGCCCCTCTGTTTCAGCCCCTCTGTTTCAGCCCCTCTGTTTAGGCACCTCTGTTTCTCGCCCTTTGTTTCTCGCCCTCTGTTTCAGCCCCTCTGTTTCTCGCCCTCTGTTTCAGCCCCTCTGTTTCTCGCCCTCTGTTTCAGCCCCTCTGTTTCAGTCCCTCTGTTTCAGCCCCTCTGTTTCTCGCCCCCTGTTTCAGCCCCTCTGTTTCAGCCCCTCTGTTTCTCGCCCTCTGTTTCAGCCCCTCTGTTTCAGCCCCTCTGTTTCAGCCACTCTGTTTCAGCCCCTCTGTTTCAGCCCCTTTGTTTCAGCCCCTCTGTTTCTCGCCCTCTGTTTCTCGCACTCTGTTTCTCACCCTCTGTTTCAGCCCCTCTGTTTCTCGCCCTCTGTTTCTCGCCCTCTGTTTCAGCCCCTCTGTTTCAGCCCCTCTGTTTCAGCCCCTTTGTTTCAGCCCCTCTGTTTCTCGCCCTCTGTTTCTCGCACTCTGTTTCTCGCTCTCTGTTTCTCACCCTCTGTTTCTCGCCCTCTGTTTCAGCCCCTCTGTTTCAGTCCCACTGTTTCAGCCCCTCTGTTTCAGCCCCTCTGTTTCTCGCCCTCTGTTTCTCGCCCACTGTTTCTCGCCCTCTGTTTCAGCCACTCTGTTTCAGCCCCTCTGTTTCAGCCCCTCTATTTCAGCCCCACTGTTTCTCGCCCTCTGTTTCTCGCCCTCTGTTTCTCACCCTCTGTTTCTCGCCCTCTGTTTCAGCCCCTCTGTTTCAGTCCCACTGTTTCAGCCCCTCTGTTTCAGCCCCTCTGTTTCTCGCCCTCTGTTTCTCGCCCACTGTTTCTCGCCCTCTGTTTCAGCCACTCTGTTTCAGCCCCTCTGTTTCAGCCCCTCTGTTTCTCGCCCTCTGTTTCAGCCCCTCTGTTTCAGCCCCTCTGTTTCAGCCCCTCTGTTTCAGCACCTCTGTTTCTCGCGCTTTGTTTCTCGCCCTCTGTTTCAGCCCCTCTGTTTCTCGCCCTCTGTTTCAGCCCCTCTGTTTCTCGCCCTCTGTTTCAGCCCCTCTGTTTCAGCCCCACTGTATCGGCCCCTCTGTTTCAGCCCCTCTGTTTCAGCCCCTCTGTTTCAGCTCCTCTGTTTCTCGCCCTCTGTTTCTCGCCCTCTGTTTCTCGCCCTCTGTTTCTCGCTCTCTGTTTCTCGCCCTCTGTTTCTCGCCCTCTGTTTCAGCCCCTCTGTTTCAGCCCCTCTGTTTCAGCCCCTCTGTTTAAGCCCCTCTGTTTCTCGCCCTCTGTTTCAGCCACTCTGGTTCTCGCCCTCTGTTTCAGCCCCTCTGTTTCAGCCCCTCTGTATCAGCACCTCTGTTTCAGCCCCTCTGTTTCTCGCCCTCTGTTTCTCGCCCTATGTTTCAGCCCGTCTGTTTCAGCCCCTCTGTTTCAGCCCCTCTGTTTCAGCCCCTCTGTTTCTCGCCCTCGGTTTTTCTCCCTCTGTTTCTCGCCCTCTGTTTCTCGCTCTCTGTTTCTCGCCCTCTGTTTCAGCCCCTCTGTTTCAGCCCCTCTGTTTCAGCCCCTGTGTTTCTCGCCCTCTGTTTCTGCCCCTCCGTTTCAGCCCCTCTGTTTCAGCTCCTTTGTTTCAGCCCCTCTGTTTCAGCTCCTCTGTTTCAGCCCCTCTGTTTCAGCCCCTCTTTGTCAGCCCCTCTGTTTCTCGCCCTCGGTTTCTGTCCCTCTGTTTCTCGCCCTCTGTTTCTCGCTCTCTGTTTCTCGCCCTCTGTTTCAGCCCCTCTGTTTCAGCCCCTCTGTTTCAGCCCCTGTGTTTCTCGCACTCTGTTTCAGCCCCTCTGTTTCAGCCCCTGTGTTTCAGCTCCTCTGTTTCAGCCCCTCTGTTTCAGCCCCTCTGTTTCAGCCCCTCTGTTTCAGACCCTCTGTTTCCGCCCCTCTGTTTCAGCCCCTCTGTTTCAGCCCCTCTGTTTCTCACCCTCTGTTTCAGCCCGTCTGTTTCAGCCCCACTGTTTCACCCCTCTGTTTCTCGCCCTCTGTTTCCCGCCGTCTGTTTCAGCCCTTCTGTTTCAGCCCCTCTGTTTCAGCCCCTCTGTTTCAGCCCCTCTGTTTATCGCAATCTGTTTCTCGCCTTCCGTTTCTCGCCCTCTGTTTCTCGCCCTCTGTTTCAGCCCCTCTGTTTCAGCCCCTCTGTTTCAGCCCCTCTGTTTCAGCCCCACTGTTTAATCCCCTCTGTTTCTCGCCCTCTGATCAGCCCCTCTAGTACTCGGCCTCTGTTTCTCGCCCTCTGTTTCAGCCCCTCTGTTTCAGGCCCTCTTTTTCAGCCCCTCTGTTTCAGCCCCTCTGTTTCAGCCCCTCTGTTTCTCGCCCTCTGTTTCAGCCCCTCTGTTTCTCGCCCTCTGTTTCAGCCCCTCTGTTTCAGCCCCTCTGTTTCAGCCCATCTGTTTCAGCCCCTCTGTTTCTCGCCCTCTGTTTCAGCCCCTCTGTTTCAGCCACTCTGTTTCAGCCCCTCTGTTTCAGCCCCTCTGTTTCAGCCCCTCTGTTCCAGCCCCTCTGTTTCTCGACGTCTGTTTCTCGCCATCTGTTTCAGCCCCTCTGTTTCAGCCCCTCTGTTTCAGCCCCTCTGTTTCAGCCCCTCTGTTTCAGCCCCTCTGTTTCTCGCCGTCTGTTTCTCGCCATCTGTTTTAGCCCCTCTGTTTCAGCCCCTCTGTTTCAGCCCCTCTGTTTCGGCCCCTCTGTTTCAGCCCCTCTGTTTCTCGCCCTCTGTTTCTCGCCCTCTGTTACTCGCCCTCTGTTTCAGCCCCTCTGTTTCAGCCCCTCTGTTTCAGCCCCTCTGTTTCAGCCACTCTGTTTCAGCTCCTCTGTTTCAGCCCCTCTGTTTCTCGCCCTCTGTTTCAGCCCCTCTGTTTCAGCCCCTCTGTTTCAGTCCCTCTTTTTCAGCCACTCTGTTTCAGCCCCTCTGTTTCAGCCCCTCTGTTTCTCGCCCTCTGTTTCTCGCTCTCTGTTTCTCGCCCTCTGTTTCAGCCCCTCTGTTTCTCGCCCACTGTTTCAGCCCCTCTGTTTCTCGCCCTCTGTTTCAGCCCCTCTGTTTCAGCCCCTCTGTTTCAGCCCCTCTGTTTCAGCCCCTATGTTTCTCGCCCTCTGTTTCTCGCCCTCTGTTTCAGCCCCTCTGGTTCTCGCCCTCTGTTTCTGCCCGTCTGTTTCTGCCCCTCTGTTTCAGCCCCTCTGTTTCAGACCCTCTGTTTCAGCCCCTCTGTTTCTCGCCCTCTGTTTCTCGCCCTCTGTTTCAGCCCCTCTGTTTCAGCCCCTCTGTTTCAGCCCCTCTGTTTCAACCACTCTGTTTCAGCCCCTCTGTTTCTCGCCCTCTGTTTCTCGCCCTCTGTTTCTCGCTCTTGTTTCTCGCCCTCTGTTTCTCGCCCTCTGTTTCTCGCCCTCTGTTTCAGCCCCTCTGTTTCAGCCCCTCTGTTTCTCGCCCTCTGTTTCTCGCCCTCTGTTTCTCACCCTCAGTTTCTCGCCCTCTGTTTCAGCCCCTATGTTTCAGCTCCTATGTTTCAGCCCCTCTGTTTCTCGCCCTCTGTTTCAGCCACTCTGTTTCAGCCCCTCTGTTTCACCCCCTCTGTTTCAGCCCCTCTGTTTCAGCCCCTCTGTTTCAGCCCCACTCTTTTTCGCCCTCTGTTTCTCGCCCTCTGTTTCTCGCCCTCTGTTTCAGCCCCTCTGTTTCAGCCCCTCTGTTTCAGCCCCTCTGTTTCTCGCCCTCTGTTTCAGCCCCTCTGTTTCAGCCCCTCTGTTTCAGCCCCTCTGTTTCAGCCCCTCTGTTTCTCGCCCTCTGTTTCAGCCCCTCTGTTTCAGCCCCTCTGTTACAGCCCCTCTGTTTCTCGCAATCTGTTTCTCGCCCTCTGTTTCTCGCCCTCTGTTTCTGGCCCTCTGTTTCAGCCCCTCTGTTTCAGCGCCTCTGTTTCAGCCCCTCTGTTTCAGCCCCACTGTTTAATCCCCTCTGTTTCTCGCCCTCTGATCAGCCCCTCTGTTTCTCGGCCTCTGTGTCTCGCCCTCTGTTTCAGCCCCTCTGTTTCAGCCCCTCTTTTTCAGCCCCTCTGTTTCAGCCCCTCTGTTTCAGCCCCTCTGTTTCTCGCCCTCTGTTTCAGCCCCTCTGTTTCTCGCCCTCTGTTTCAGCCCCTCTGTTTCAGCCCCACTGTTTCAGCCCATCTGTTTCAGCCCCTCTGTTTCTCGACCTCTGTTTCAGCCCCTCTCTTTCAGCCCCTCTGTTTCAGCCCCTCTGTTTCAGCCCCTCTGTTTCAGCCCCTCTGTTCCAGCCACTCTGTTTCTCGCCCTCTGTTTCAGCCCCGCTGTTTCAGCCCCTCTGTTTCAGCCCCTCTGTTTCTCGCACTCTGTTCCTCGCCCTCTGTTTCTCGCCCTCTGTTTCAGCCACTCTGATTCAGCCCCTCTGTTTCAGCCCCTATGTTTCACCCCCTCTGTTTCAGCCCCACTGTTTAAGCACCTCTGTTTCTCGCCCTCTCTTTCAGCCCCTCTGTTTCTCGCCCTCTGTTTTTCGCCCTCTGTTTCAGCCCCTCTGTTTCAGCCCCTCTGTTTCATCCCCTCTGTTTCAGCCCCTCTTTTTCAGCCACTCTGTTTCAGCCCCTCTGTTTCAGCCCCTCTGTTTCTCGCCCTCTGTTTCTCGCTCTCTGTTTCTCGCCCTCTGTTTCAGCCCCTCTGTTTCAGCCCCTCTGTTTCAGCCCCTCTGTTTCAGACCCTCTGTTTCAGCCCCTCTGTTTCAGCCCCTCTGTTTCAGCTCCTCTGTTTCTCGCCCTCTGTTTCTCGCCCTCTGTTTCTCGCCCTCTGTTTCTCGCTCTCTGTTTCTCGCCCTCTGTTTCTCGCCCTCTGTTTCAGCCCCTCTGTTTCAGCCCCTCTGTTTCAGCCCCTCTGTTTAAGCCCCTCTGTTTCTCGCCCTCTGTTTCAGCCACTCTGGTTCTCGCCCTCTGTTTCAGCCCCTCTGTTTCAGCCCCTCTGTATCAGCACCTCTGTTTCAGCCCCTCTGTTTCTCGCCCTCTGTTTCTCGCCCTATGTTTCAGCCCGTCTGTTTCAGCCCCTCTGTTTCAGCCCCTCTGTTTCAGCCCCTCTGTTTCTCGCCCTCGGTTTTTCTCCCTCTGTTTCTCGCCCTCTGTTTCTCGCTCTCTGTTTCTCGCCCTCTGTTTCAGCCCCTCTGTTTCAGCCCCTCTGTTTCAGCCCCTGTGTTTCTCGCCCTCTGTTTCTGCCCCTCCGTTTCAGCCCCTCTGTTTCAGCTCCTTTGTTTCAGCCCCTCTGTTTCAGCTCCTCTGTTTCAGCCCCTCTGTTTCAGCCCCTCTTTGTCAGCCCCTCTGTTTCTCGCCCTCGGTTTCTGTCCCTCTGTTTCTCGCCCTCTGTTTCTCGCTCTCTGTTTCTCGCCCTCTGTTTCAGCCCCTCTGTTTCAGCCCCTCTGTTTCAGCCCCTGTGTTTCTCGCACTCTGTTTCAGCCCCTCTGTTTCAGCCCCTGTGTTTCAGCTCCTCTGTTTCAGCCCCTCTGTTTCAGCCCCTCTGTTTCAGCCCCTCTGTTTCAGACCCTCTGTTTCCGCCCCTCTGTTTCAGCCCCTCTGTTTCAGCCCCTCTGTTTCTCACCCTCTGTTTCAGCCCGTCTGTTTCAGCCCCACTGTTTCACCCCTCTGTTTCTCGCCCTCTGTTTCCCGCCGTCTGTTTCAGCCCTTCTGTTTCAGCCCCTCTGTTTCAGCCCCTCTGTTTCAGCCCCTCTGTTTCTCGCAATCTGTTTCTCGCCTTCCGTTTCTCGCCCTCTGTTTCTCGCCCTCTGTTTCAGCCCCTCTGTTTCAGCCCCTCTGTTTCAGCCCCTCTGTTTCAGCCCCACTGTTTAATCCCCTCTGTTTCTCGCCCTCTGATCAGCCCCTCTGTTACTCGGCCTCTGTTTCTCGCCCTCTGTTTCAGCCCCTCTGTTTCAGCCCCTCTTTTTCAGCCCCTCTGTTTCAGCCCCTCTGTTTCAGCCCCTCTGTTTCTCGCCCTCTGTTTCAGCCCCTCTGTTTCTCGCCCTCTGTTTCAGCCCCTCTGTTTCAGCCCCTCTGTTTCAGCCCATCTGTTTCAGCCCCTCTGTTTCTCGCCCTCTGTTTCAGCCCCTCTGTTTCAGCCACTCTGTTTCAGCCCCTCTGTTTCAGCCCCTCTGTTTCAGCCCCTCTGTTCCAGCCCCTCTGTTTCTCGACGTCTGTTTCTCGCCATCTGTTTCAGCCCCTCTGTTTCAGCCCCTCTGTTTCAGCCCCTCTGTTTCAGCCCCTCTGTTTCAGCCCCTCTGTTTCTCGCCGTCTGTTTCTCGCCATCTGTTTTAGCCCCTCTGTTTCAGCCCCTCTGTTTCAGCCCCTCTGTTTCGGCCCCTCTGTTTCAGCCCCTCTGTTTCTCGCCCTCTGTTTCTCGCCCTCTGTTACTCGCCCTCTGTTTCAGCCCCTCTGTTTCAGCCCCTCTGTTTCAGCCCCTCTGTTTCAGCCACTCTGTTTCAGCTCCTCTGTTTCAGCCCCTCTGTTTCTCGCCCTCTGTTTCAGCCCCTCTGTTTCAGCCCCTCTGTTTCAGTCCCTCTTTTTCAGCCACTCTGTTTCAGCCCCTCTGTTTCAGCCCCTCTGTTTCTCGCCCTCTGTTTCTCGCTCTCTGTTTCTCGCCCTCTGTTTCAGCCCCTCTGTTTCTCGCCCACTGTTTCAGCCCCTCTGTTTCTCGCCCTCTGTTTCAGCCCCTCTGTTTCAGCCCCTCTGTTTCAGCCCCTCTGTTTCAGCCCCTATGTTTCTCGCCCTCTGTTTCTCGCCCTCTGTTTCAGCCCCTCTGGTTCTCGCCCTCTGTTTCTGCCCGTCTGTTTCTGCCCCTCTGTTTCAGCCCCTCTGTTTCAGACCCTCTGTTTCAGCCCCTCTGTTTCTCGCCCTCTGTTTCTCGCCCTCTGTTTCAGCCCCTCTGTTTCAGCCCCTCTGTTTCAGCCCCTCTGTTTCAACCACTCTGTTTCAGCCCCTCTGTTTCTCGCCCTCTGTTTCTCGCCCTCTGTTTCTCGCTCTTGTTTCTCGCCCTCTGTTTCTCGCCCTCTGTTTCTCGCCCTCTGTTTCAGCCCCTCTGTTTCAGCCCCTCTGTTTCTCGCCCTCTGTTTCTCGCCCTCTGTTTCTCACCCTCAGTTTCTCGCCCTCTGTTTCAGCCCCTATGTTTCAGCTCCTATGTTTCAGCCCCTCTGTTTCTCGCCCTCTGTTTCAGCCACTCTGTTTCACCCCCTCTGTTTCACCCCCTCTGTTTCAGCCCCTCTGTTTCAGCCCCTCTGTTTCAGCCCCACTCTTTTTCGCCCTCTGTTTCTCGCCCTCTGTTTCTCGCCCTCTGTTTCAGCCCCTCTGTTTCAGCCCCTCTGTTTCAGCCCCTCTGTTTCTCGCCCTCTGTTTCAGCCCCTCTCTTTCAGCCCCTCTGTTTCAGCCCCTCTGTTTCAGCCCCTCTGTTTCTCGCCCTCTGTTTCAGCCCCTCTGTTTCAGCCCCTCTGTTACAGCCCCTCTGTTTCTCGCAATCTGTTTCTCGCCCTCTGTTTCTCGCCCTCTGTTTCTCGCCCTCTGTTTCAGCCCCTCTGTTTCAGCGCCTCTGTTTCAGCCCCTCTGTTTCAGCCCCACTGTTTAATCCCCTCTGTTTCTCGCCCTCTGATCAGCCCCTCTGTTTCTCGGCCTCTGTGTCTCGCCCTCTGTTTCAGCCCCTCTGTTTCAGCCCCTCTTTTTCAGCCCCTCTGTTTCAGCCCCTCTGTTTCAGCCCCTCTGTTTCTCGCCCTCTGTTTCAGCCCCTCTGTTTCTCGCCCTCTGTTTCAGCCCCTCTGTTTCAGCCCCACTGTTTCAGCCCATCTGTTTCAGCCCCTCTGTTTCTCGACCTCTGTTTCAGCCCCTCTCTTTCAGCCCCTCTGTTTCAGCCCCTCTGTTTCAGCCCCTCTGTTTCAGCCCCTCTGTTCCAGCCACTCTGTTTCTCGCCCTCTGTTTCAGCCCCGCTGTTTCAGCCCCTCTGTTTCAGCCCCTCTGTTTCTCGCACTCTGTTCCTCGCCCTCTGTTTCTCGCCCTCTGTTTCAGCCACTCTGATTCAGCCCCTCTGTTTCAGCCCCTATGTTTCACCCCCTCTGTTTCAGCCCCACTGTTTAAGCACCTCTGTTTCTCGCCCTCTCTTTCAGCCCCTCTGTTTCTCGCCCTCTGTTTTTCGCCCTCTGTTTCAGCCCCTCTGTTTCAGCCCCTCTGTTTCATCCCCTCTGTTTCAGCCCCTCTTTTTCAGCCACTCTGTTTCAGCCCCTCTGTTTCAGCCCCTCTGTTTCTCGCCCTCTGTTTCTCGCTCTCTGTTTCTCGCCCTCTGTTTCAGCCCCTCTGTTTCAGCCCCTCTGTTTCAGCCCCTCTGTTTCAGACCCTATGTTTCAGCCCCTCTGTTTCAGCCCCTCTGTTTCAGCCCCTCTGTTTCTCGCCCTCTGTTTCAGCCCCTCTGTTTCAGCCCCTCTGTTTCAGCCCCTCTGTTTCAGCCCCTCTGTTTCTCTCCCTCTGTTTCTCGCCCTCTGTTTCAGCCCCTCTGTTTCAGCCCCTCTGTTTCTCGCCCTCTGTTTCTCGCCCTCAGTTTCTGCCCCTCTGTTTCTCGCCCTCTGTTTCTCGCCCTCTGTTTCTCGCTCTCAGTTTCACGCCCTCTGTTTCTCGCCCTCTGTTTCTCGCCCTCTGTTTCAGCTCCTCTGTTTCAGCCCCTCTGTTTCTCGCCCTCTGTTTCAGCCCCTCTGTTTCAGCCCATCTGTTTCACACCCTCTGTTTCAGCCCCTCTGTTTCAGCCCCTCTGTTTCAGCCCCACTCTTTCTCGCCCTCTGTTTCTCGCCATCTGTTTGTCGCCCTCTGTTTCAGCCCCTCTGTTTCAGCCCCTCTGTTTCAGCCCCTCTCTTTCAGCCCCTCTGTTTCAGCTCCAATGTTTCAGCCCCTCTGTTTCTCGCAATCTGTTTCTCGCCTTCCGTTTCTCGCCCTCTGTTTCTCGCCCTCTGTTTCAGCCCCTCTGTTTCAGCCCCTCTGTTTCAGCCCCTCTGTTTCAGCCCCACTGTTTAATCCCCTCTGTTTCTCGCCCTCTGATCAGCCCCTCTGTTACTCGGCCTCTGTTTCTCGCCCTCTGTTTCAGCCCCTCTGTTTCAGCCCCTCTTTTTCAGCCCCTCTGTTTCAGCCCCTCTGTTTCAGCCCCTCTGTTTCTCGCCCTATTTTTCAGCCCCTCTGTTTCTCGCCCTCTGTTTCAGCCCCTCTGTTTCAGCCGCTCTGTTTCAGCCCATCTGTTTCAGACCCTCTGTTTCTCGCCCTCTGTTTCAGCCCCTCTCTTTCAGCCCCTCTGTTTCAGCCCCTCTGTTTCAGCCCCTCTGTTTCAGCCCCTCTGTTCCAGCCCCTCTGTTTCTCGACGTCTGTTTCTCGCCATCTGTTTCAGCCCCTCTGTTTCAGCCCCTCTGTTTCAGCCCCTCTGTTTCTCGCCCTCTGTTTCAGCACCTCTGTTTCAGCCCCTCTGTTTCAGCCCCTCTGTTTCAGCCCCTCTGTTTCTCGCCCTCTGTTTCAGCCCCTCTGTTTCAGCCCCTCTGTTTCAGCCCCTCTGTTTCTCGCAATCTGTTTCTCGCCCTCTGTTTCTCGCCCTCTGTTTCTCGCCCTCTGTTTCAGCCCCTCTGTTTCAGCCCCTCTGTTTCAGCCCCTCTGTTTCAGCCCCACTGTTTAATCCCCTCTGTTTCTCGCCCTCTGATCAGCCCCTCTGTTTCTCGGCCTCTGTGTCTCGCCCTCTGTTTCAGCCCCTCTGTTTCAGCCCCTCTTTTTCAGCCCCTCTGTTTCTCGCCCTCTGTTTCAGCCCCTCTGTTTCTCGCCCTCTGTTTCAGCCCCTCTGTTTCAGCCCCACTGTTTCAGCCCATCTGTTTCAGCCCCTCTGTTTCTCGACCTCTGTTTCAGCCCCTCTCTTTCAGCCCCTCTGTTTCAGCCCCTATGTTTCAGCCCCTCTGTTTCAGCCCCTCTGTTCCAGCCACTCTGTTTCTCGCCCTCTGTTTCAGCACCGCTGTTTCAGCCCCTCTGTTTCTCGCCCTCTGTTTCAGCCCCTCTGTTTCTCGCCCTCTGTTTCAGCCCCTCTGTTTCAGCCCCTCTGTTTCAGCCCATCTGTTTCAGCCCCTCTGTTTCTCGCCCTCTGTTTCAGCCCCTCTGTTTCAGCCACTCTGTTTCAGCCCCTCTGTTTCAGCCCCTCTGTTTCAGCCCCTCTGTTCCAGCCCCTCTGTTTCTCGACGTCTGTTTCTCGCCATCTGTTTCAGCCCCTCTGTTTCAGCCCCTCTGTTTCAGCCCCTCTGTTTCAGCCCCTCTGTTTCAGCCCCTCTGTTTCTCGCCGTCTGTTTCTCGCCATCTGTTTCAGCCCCTCTGTTTCAGCCCCTCTGTTTCAGCCCCTCTGTTTCAGCCCCTCTGTTTCAGCCCCTCTGTTTCTCGCCCTCTGTTTCTCGCCCTCTGTTACTCGCCCTCTGTTTCAGCCCCTCTGTTTCAGCCCCTCTGTTTCAGCCCCTCTGTTTCAGCCACTCTGTTTCAGCTCCTCTGTTTCAGCCCCTCTGTTTCTCGCCCTCTGTTTCAGCCCCTCTGTTTCAGCCCCTCTGTTTCAGTCCCTCTTTTTCAGCCACTCTGTTTCAGCCCCTCTGTTTCAGCCCCTCTGTTTCTCGCCCTCTGTTTCTCGCTCTCTGTTTCTCGCCCTCTGTTTCAGCCCCTCTGTTTCTCGCCCACTGTTTCAGCCCCTCTGTTTCTCGCCCTCTGTTTCAGCCCCTCTGTTTCAGCCCCTCTGTTTCAGCCCCTCTGTTTCAGCCCCTATGTTTCTCGCCCTCTGTTTCTCGCCCTCTGTTTCAGCCCCTCTGTTTCTCGCCCTCTGTTTCTGCCCGTCTGTTTCTGCCCCTCTGTTTCAGCCCCTCTGTTTCAGACCCTCTGTTTCAGCCCCTCTGTTTCTCGCCCTCTGTTTCTCGCACTCTGTTTCAGCCCCTCTGTTTCAGCCCCTCTGTTTCAGCCCCTCTGTTTCAACCACTCTGTTTCAGCCCCTCTGTTTCTCGCCCTCTGTTTCTCGCCCTCTGTTTCTCGCTCTTGTTTCTCGCCCTCTGTTTCTCGCCCTCTGTTTCTCGCCCTCTGTTTCAGCCCCTCTGTTTCAGCCCCTCTGTTTCTCGCCCTCTGTTTCTCGCCCTCTGTTTCTCACCCTCAGTTTCTCGCCCTCTGTTTCAGCCCCTATGTTTCAGCTCCTATGTTTCAGCCCCTCTGTTTCTCGCCCTCTGTTTCAGCCACTCTGTTTCAGCCCCTCTGTTTCACCCCCTCTGTTTCAGCCCCTCTGTTTCAGCCCCTCTGTTTCAGCCCCACTCTTTCTCGCCCTCTGTTTCTCGCCCTCTGTTTCTCGCCCTCTGTTTCAGCCCCTCTGTTTCAGCCCCTCTGTTTCAGCCCCTCTGTTTCTCGCCCTCTGTTTCAGCCCCTCTGTTTCAGCCCCTCTGTTTCAGCCCCTCTGTTTCAGCCCCTCTGTTTCTCGCCCTCTGTTTCAGCCCCTCTGTTTCAGCCCCTCTGTTACAGCCCCTCTGTTTCTCGCAATCTGTTTCTCGCCCTCTGTTTCTCGCCCTCTGTTTCTCGCCCTCTGTTTCAGCCCCTCTGTTTCAGCGCCTCTGTTTCAGCCCCTCTGTTTCAGCCCCACTGTTTAATCCCCTCTGTTTCTCGCCCTCTGATCAGCCCCTCTGTTTCTCGGCCTCTGTGTCTCGCCCTCTGTTTCAGCCCCTCTGTTTCAGCCCCTCTTTTTCAGCCCCTCTGTTTCAGCCCCTCTGTTTCAGCCCCTCTGTTTCTCGCCCTCTGTTTCAGCCCCTCTGTTTCTCGCCCTCTGTTTCAGCCCCTCTGTTTCAGACCCACTGTTTCAGCCCATCTGTTTCAGCCCCTCTGTTTCTCGACCTCTGTTTCAGCCCCTCTCTTTCAGCCCCTCTGTTTCAGCCCCTCTGTTTCAGCCCCTCTGTTTCAGCCCCTCTGTTCCAGCCACTCTGTTTCTCGCCCTCTGTTTCAGCCCCTCTCTTTCAGCCCCTCTGTTTCAGCCCCTCTGTTTCAGCCCCTCTGTTTCAGCCCCTCTGTTCCAGCCACTCTGTGTCTCGCCCTCTGTTTCAGCCCCTCTGTTTCTCGCCCTCTGTTTCAGCCCCTCTGTTTCAGACCCACTGTTTCAGCCCATCTGTTTCAGCCCCTCTGTTTCTCGACCTCTGTTTCAGCCCCTCTCTTTCAGCCCCTCTGTTTCAGCCCCTCTGTTTCAGCCCCTCTGTTTCAGCCCCTCTGTTCCAGCCACTCTGTTTCTCGCCCTCTGTTTCAGCCCCGATGTTTCAGCCCCTCTGTTTCAGCCCCTCTGTTTCTCGCACTCTGTTCCTCGCCCTCTGTTTCTCGCCCTCTGTTTCAGCCACTCTGATTCAGCCCCTCTGTTTCAGCCCCTATGTTTCACCCCCTCTGTTTCAGCCCCACTGTTTAAGCACCTCTGTTTCTCGCCCTCTCTTTCAGCCCCTCTGTTTCTCGCCCTCTGTTTTTCGCCCTCTGTTTCAGCCCCTCTGTTTCAGCCCCTCTGTTTCATCCCCTCTGTTTCAGCCCCTCTTTTTCAGCCACTCTGTTTCAGCCCCTCTGTTTCAGCCCCTCTGTTTCTCGCCCTCTGTTTCTCGCTCTCTGTTTCTCGCCCTCTGTTTCAGCCCCTCTGTTTCAGCCCCTCTGTTTCAGCCCCTCTGTTTCAGACCCTCTGTTTCAGCCCCTCTGTTTCAGCCCCTCTGTTTCAGCCCCTCTGTTTCTCGCCCTCTGTTTCAGCCCCTCTGTTTCAGCCCCTCTGTTTCAGCCCCTCTGTTTCAGCCCCTCTGTTTCTCTCCCTCTGTTTCTCGCCCTCTGTTTCAGCCCCTCTGTTTCAGCCCCTCTGTTTCTCGCCCTCTGTTTCTCGCCCTCAGTTTCTGCCCCTCTGTTTCTCGCCCTCTGTTTCTCGCCCTCTGTTTCTCGCTCTCAGTTTCACGCCCTCTGTTTCTCGCCCTCTGTTTCTCGCCCTCTGTTTCAGCTCCTCTGTTTCAGCCCCTCTGTTTCTCGCCCTCTGTTTCAGCCCCTCTGTTTCAGCCCATCTGTTTCACACCCTCTGTTTCAGCCCCTCTGTTTCAGCCCCTCTGTTTCAGCCCCACTCTTTCTCGCCCTCTGTTTCTCGCCATCTGTTTGTCGCCCTCTGTTTCAGCCCCTCTGTTTCAGCCCCTCTGTTTCAGCCCCTCTGTTTCAGCCCCTCTGTTTCAGCTCCACTGTTTCAGCCCCTCTGTTTCTCGCAATCTGTTTCTCGCCTTCCGTTTCTCGCCCTCTGTTTCTCGCCCTCTGTTTCAGCCCCTCTGTTTCAGCCCCTCTGTTTCAGCCCCTCTGTTTCAGCCCCACTGTTTAATCCCCTCTGTTTCTCGCCCTCTGATCAGCCCCTCTGTTACTCGGCCTCTGTTTCTCGCCCTCTGTTTCAGCCCCTCTGTTTCAGCCCCTCTTTTTCAGCCCCTCTGTTTCAGCCCCTCTGTTTCAGCCCCTCTGTTTCTCGCCCTATTTTTCAGCCCCTCTGTTTCTCGCCCTCTGTTTCAGCCCCTCTGTTTCAGCCGCTCTGTTTCAGCCCATCTGTTTCAGCCCCTCTGTTTCTCGCCCTCTGTTTCAGCCCCTCTCTTTCAGCCCCTCTGTTTCAGCCCCTCTGTTTCAGCCCCTCTGTTTCAGCCCCTCTGTTCCAGCCCCTCTGTTTCTCGACGTCTGTTTCTCGCCATCTGTTTCAGCCCCTCTGTTTAAGCCCCTCTGTTTCAGCCCCTCTGTTTCTCGCCCTCTGTTTCAGCCCCTCTGTTTCAGCCCCTCTGTTTCAGCCCCTCTGTTTCAGCCCCTCTGTTTCTCGCCATCTGTTTCAGCCCCTCTGTTTCAGCCCCTCTGTTTCAGCCCCTCTGTTTCTCGCAATCTGTTTCTCGCCCTCTGTTTCTCGCCCTCTGTTTCTCGCCCTCTGTTTCAGCCCCTCTGTTTCAGCCCCTCTGTTTCAGCCCCTCTGTTTCAGCCCCACTGTTTAATCCCCTCTGTTTCTCGCCCTCTGATCAGCCCCTCTGTTTCTCGGCCTCTGTGTCTCGCCCTCTGTTTCAGCCCCTCTGTTTCAGCCCCTCTTTTTCAGCCCCTCTGTTTCAGCCCCTCTGTTTCAGCCCCTCTGTTTCTCGCCCTCTGTTTCAGCCCCTCTGTTTCTCGCCCTCTGTTTCAGCCACTCTGTTTCAGCCCCTCTGTTTCACCCCCTCTGTTTCAGCCCCTCTGTTTCAGCCCCTCTGTTTCAGCCCCACTCTTTCTCGCCCTCTGTTTCTCGCCCTCTGTTTCTCGCCCTCTGTTTCAGCCCCTCTGTTTCAGCCCCTCTGTTTCAGCCCCTCTGTTTCTCGCCCTCTGTTTCAGCCCCTCTGTTTCAGCCCCTCTGTTTCAGCCCCTCTGTTTCAGCCCCTCTGTTTCTCGCCCTCTGTTTCAGCCCCTCTGTTTCAGCCCCTCTGTTACAGCCCCTCTGTTTCTCGCAATCTGTTTCTCGCCCTCTGTTTCTCGCCCTCTGTTTCTCGCCCTCTGTTTCAGCCCCTCTGTTTCAGCGCCTCTGTTTCAGCCCCTCTGTTTCAGCCCCACTGTTTAATCCCCTCTGTTTCTCGCCCTCTGATCAGCCCCTCTGTTTCTCGGCCTCTGTGTCTCGCCCTCTGTTTCAGCCCCTCTGTTTCAGCCCCTCTTTTTCAGCCCCTCTGTTTCAGCCCCTCTGTTTCAGCCCCTCTGTTTCTCGCCCTCTGTTTCAGCCCCTCTGTTTCTCGCCCTCTGTTTCAGCCCCTCTGTTTCAGACCCACTGTTTCAGCCCATCTGTTTCAGCCCCTCTGTTTCTCGACCTCTGTTTCAGCCCCTCTCTTTCAGCCCCTCTGTTTCAGCCCCTCTGTTTCAGCCCCTCTGTTTCAGCCCCTCTGTTCCAGCCACTCTGTTTCTCGCCCTCTGTTTCAGCCCCTCTCTTTCAGCCCCTCTGTTTCAGCCCCTCTGTTTCAGCCCCTCTGTTTCAGCCCCTCTGTTCCAGCCACTCTGTGTCTCGCCCTCTGTTTCAGCCCCTCTGTTTCTCGCCCTCTGTTTCAGCCCCTCTGTTTCAGACCCACTGTTTCAGCCCATCTGTTTCAGCCCCTCTGTTTCTCGACCTCTGTTTCAGCCCCTCTCTTTCAGCCCCTCTGTTTCAGCCCCTCTGTTTCAGCCCCTCTGTTTCAGCCCCTCTGTTCCAGCCACTCTGTTTCTCGCCCTCTGTTTCAGCCCCGATGTTTCAGCCCCTCTGTTTCAGCCCCTCTGTTTCTCGCACTCTGTTCCTCGCCCTCTGTTTCTCGCCCTCTGTTTCAGCCACTCTGATTCAGCCCCTCTGTTTCAGCCCCTATGTTTCACCCCCTCTGTTTCAGCCCCACTGTTTAAGCACCTCTGTTTCTCGCCCTCTCTTTCAGCCCCTCTGTTTCTCGCCCTCTGTTTTTCGCCCTCTGTTTCAGCCCCTCTGTTTCAGCCCCTCTGTTTCATCCCCTCTGTTTCAGCCCCTCTTTTTCAGCCACTCTGTTTCAGCCCCTCTGTTTCAGCCCCTCTGTTTCTCGCCCTCTGTTTCTCGCTCTCTGTTTCTCGCCCTCTGTTTCAGCCCCTCTGTTTCAGCCCCTCTGTTTCAGCCCCTCTGTTTCAGACCCTCTGTTTCAGCCCCTCTGTTTCAGCCCCTCTGTTTCAGCCCCTCTGTTTCTCGCCCTCTGTTTCAGCCCCTCTGTTTCAGCCCCTCTGTTTCAGCCCCTCTGTTTCAGCCCCTCTGTTTCTCTCCCTCTGTTTCTCGCCCTCTGTTTCAGCCCCTCTGTTTCAGCCCCTCTGTTTCTCGCCCTCTGTTTCTCGCCCTCAGTTTCTGCCCCTCTGTTTCTCGCCCTCTGTTTCTCGCCCTCTGTTTCTCGCTCTCAGTTTCACGCCCTCTGTTTCTCGCCCTCTGTTTCTCGCCCTCTGTTTCAGCTCCTCTGTTTCAGCCCCTCTGTTTCTCGCCCTCTGTTTCAGCCCCTCTGTTTCAGCCCATCTGTTTCACACCCTCTGTTTCAGCCCCTCTGTTTCAGCCCCTCTGTTTCAGCCCCACTCTTTCTCGCCCTCTGTTTCTCGCCATCTGTTTGTCGCCCTCTGTTTCAGCCCCTCTGTTTCAGCCCCTCTGTTTCAGCCCCTCTGTTTCAGCCCCTCTGTTTCAGCTCCACTGTTTCAGCCCCTCTGTTTCTCGCAATCTGTTTCTCGCCTTCCGTTTCTCGCCCTCTGTTTCTCGCCCTCTGTTTCAGCCCCTCTGTTTCAGCCCCTCTGTTTCAGCCCCTCTGTTTCAGCCCCACTGTTTAATCCCCTCTGTTTCTCGCCCTCTGATCAGCCCCTCTGTTACTCGGCCTCTGTTTCTCGCCCTCTGTTTCAGCCCCTCTGTTTCAGCCCCTCTTTTTCAGCCCCTCTGTTTCAGCCCCTCTGTTTCAGCCCCTCTGTTTCTCGCCCTATTTTTCAGCCCCTCTGTTTCTCGCCCTCTGTTTCAGCCCCTCTGTTTCAGCCGCTCTGTTTCAGCCCATCTGTTTCAGCCCCTCTGTTTCTCGCCCTCTGTTTCAGCCCCTCTCTTTCAGCCCCTCTGTTTCAGCCCCTCTGTTTCAGCCCCTCTGTTTCAGCCCCTCTGTTCCAGCCCCTCTGTTTCTCGACGTCTGTTTCTCGCCATCTGTTTCAGCCCCTCTGTTTAAGCCCCTCTGTTTCAGCCCCTCTGTTTCTCGCCCTCTGTTTCAGCCCCTCTGTTTCAGCCCCTCTGTTTCAGCCCCTCTGTTTCAGCCCCTCTGTTTCTCGCCATCTGTTTCAGCCCCTCTGTTTCAGCCCCTCTGTTTCAGCCCCTCTGTTTCTCGCAATCTGTTTCTCGCCCTCTGTTTCTCGCCCTCTGTTTCTCGCCCTCTGTTTCAGCCCCTCTGTTTCAGCCCCTCTGTTTCAGCCCCTCTGTTTCAGCCCCACTGTTTAATCCCCTCTGTTTCTCGCCCTCTGATCAGCCCCTCTGTTTCTCGGCCTCTGTGTCTCGCCCTCTGTTTCAGCCCCTCTGTTTCAGCCCCTCTTTTTCAGCCCCTCTGTTTCAGCCCCTCTGTTTCAGCCCCTCTGTTTCTCGCCCTCTGTTTCAGCCCCTCTGTTTCTCGCCCTCTGTTTCAGCCCCTCTGTTTCAGCCCCACTGTTTCAGCCCATCTGTTTCAGCCCCTCTGTTTCTCGACCTCTGTTTCAGCCCCTCTCTTTCAGCCCCTCTGTTTCAGCCCCTCTGTTTCAGCCCCTCTGTTTCAGCCCCTCTGTTCCAGCCACTCTGTTTCTCGCCCTCTGTTTCAGCACCGCTGTTTCAGCCCCTCTGTTTCAGCCCCTCTGTTTCTCGCACTCTGTTCCTCGCCCTCTGTTTCTCGCCCTCTGTTTCAGCCACTCTGATTCAGCCCCTCTGTTTCAGCCCCTATGTTTCACCCCCTCTGTTTCAGCCCCACTGTTTAAGCACCTCTGTTTCTCGCCCTCTCTTTCAGCCCCTCTGTTTCTCGCCCTCTGTTTTTCGCCCTCTGTTTCAGCCCCTCTGTTTCAGCCCCTCTGTTTCATCCCCTCTGTTTCAGCCCCTCTTTTTCAGCCACTCTGTTTCAGCCCCTCTGTTTCAGCCCCTCTGTTTCTCGCCCTCTGTTTCTCGCTCTCTGTTTCTCGCCCTCTGTTTCAGCCCCTCTGTTTCTCGCCCTCTGTTTCAGCCCCTCTGTTTCTCGCCCTCTGTTTCAGCCCCTCTGTTTCAGCCCCTCTGTTTCAGCCCCTCTGTTTCAGACCCTCTGTTTCAGCCCCTCTGTTTCAGCCCCTCTGTTTCAGCCCCTCTGTTTCTCGCCCTCTGTTTCAGCCCCTCTGTTTCAGCCCCTCTGTTTCAGCCCCTCTGTTTCAGCCCCTCTGTTTCTCTCCCTCTGTTTCTCGCCCTCTGTTTCAGCCCCTCTGTTTCAGCCCCTCTGTTTCTCGCCCTCTGTTTCTCGCCCTCAGTTTCTGCCCCTCTGTTTCTCGCCCTCTGTTTCTCGCCCTCTGTTTCTCGCTCTCAGTTTCACGCCCTCTGTTTCTCGCCCTCTGTTTCTCGCCCTCTGTTTCAGCTCCTCTGTTTCAGCCCCTCTGTTTCTCGCCCTCTGTTTCAGCCCCTCTGTTTCAGCCCATCTGTTTCACACCCTCTGTTTCAGCCCCTCTGTTTCAGCCCCTCTGTTTCAGCCCCACTCTTTCTCGCCCTCTGTTTCTCGCCCTCTGTTTGTCGCCCTCTGTTTCAGCCCCTCTGTTTCAGCCCCTCTGTTTCAGCCCCTCTGTTTCAGCCCCTCTGTTTCAGCTCCACTGTTTCAGCCCCTCTGTTTCTCGCAATCTGTTTCTCGCCTTCCGTTTCTCGCCCTCTGTTTCTCGCCCTATGTTTCAGCCCCTCTGTTTCAGACCCTCTGTTTCAGCCCCTCTGTTTCAGCCCCACTGTTTAATCCCCTCTGTTTCTCGCTCTCTGATCAGCCCCTCTGTTACTCGGCCTCTGTTTCTCGCCCTCTGTTTCAGCCCCTCTGTTTCAGCCCCTCTTTTTCAGCCCCTCTGTTTCAGCCCCTCTGTTTCAGCCCCTCTGTTTCTCGCCCTATTTTTCAGCCCCTCTGTTTGTCGCCCTCTGTTTCAGCCCCTCTGTTTCAGCCGCTCTGTTTCAGCCCATCTGTTTCAGCCCCTCTGTTTCTCGCCCTCTGTTTCAGCCCCTCTCTTTCAGCCCCTCTGTTTCAGCCCCTCTGTTTCAGCCCCTCTGTTTCAGCCCCTCTGTTCCAGCCCCTCTGTTTCTCGACGTCTGTTTCTCGCCATCTGTTTCAGCCCCTCTGTTTCAGCCCCTCTGTTTCAGCCCCTCTGTTTCAGCCCCTCTGTTTCAGCCCCTCTGTTTCTCGCCGTCTGTTTCTCGCCATCTGTTTCAGCCCCTCTGTTTCAGCCCCTCTGTTTCAGCCCCTCTGTTTCAGCCCCTCTGTTTCTCGCCCTCTGTTTCTCGCCCTCTGTTACTCGCCCTCTGTTTCAGCCCCTCTGTTTCAGCCCCTCTGTTTCAGCCCCTCTGTTTCAGCCACTCTGTTTCAGCTCCTCTGTTTCAGCCCCTCTGTTTCTCGCCCTCTGTTTCAGCCCCTCTGTTTCAGCCCCTCTGTTTCAGTCCCTCTTTTTCAGCCACTCTGTTTCAGCCCCTCTGTTTCAGCCCCTCTGTTTCTCGCCCTCTGTTTCTCGCTCTCTGTTTCTCGCCCTCTGTTTCAGCCCCTCTGTTTCTCGCCCACTGTTTCAGCCCCTCTGTTTCTCGCCCTCTGTTTCAGCCCCTCTGTTTCAGCCCCTCTGTTTCAGCCCCTCTGTTTCAGCCCCTATGTTTCTCGCCCTCTGTTTCTCGCCCTCTGTTTCAGCCCCTCTGTTTCTCGCCCTCTGTTTCTGCCCGTCTGTTTCTGCCCCTCTGTTTCAGCCCCTCTGTTTCAGACCCTCTGTTTCAGCCCCTCTGTTTCTCGCCCTCTGTTTCTCGCCCTCTGTTTCAGCCCCTCTGTTTCAGCCCCTCTGTTTCAGCCCCTCTGTTTCAACCACTCTGTTTCAGCCCCTCTGTTTCTCGCCCTCTGTTTCTCGCCCTCTGTTTCTCGCTCTTGTTTCTCGCCCTCTGTTTCTCGCCCTCTGTTTCTCGCCCTCTGTTTCAGCCCGTCTGTTTCAGCCCCTCTGTTTCTCGCCCTCTGTTTCTCGCCCTCTGTTTCTCACCCTCAGTTTCTCGCCCTCTGTTTCAGCCCCTCTGTTTCAGCCCCTCTGTTTCAGCACCTCTGTTTCACCCCCTCTGTTTCAGCCCCTCTGTTTCTCGCCCTCTGTTTCAGCCCCTATGTTTCACCTCCTATGTTTCAGCCCCTCTGTTTCTCGCCCTCTGTTTCAGCCACTCTGTTTCAGCCCCTCTGTTTCAGCCCCTCTGTTTCCGCCCCTCTGTTTCAGCCCCTCTGTTTCAGCCCCACTCTTTCTCGCCCTCTGTTTCTCGCCCTCTGTTTCTCGCCCTCTGTTTCAGCCCCTCTGTTTCAGCCCCTCTGTTTCAGCCCCTCTGTTTCTCGCCCTCTGTTTCAGCCCCTCTGTTTCAGCCCCTCTGTTTCAGCCCCTCTGTTTCAGCCCCTCTGTTTCTCGCCCTCTGTTTCAGCCCCTCTGTTTCAGCCCCTCTGTTTCAGCCCCTCTGTTTCTCGCAATCTGTTTCTCGCCCTCTGTTTCTCGCCCTCTGTTTCTCGCCCTCTGTTTCAGCCCCTCTGTTTCAGCCCCTCTGTTTCAGCCCCTCTGTTTCAGCCCCACTGTTTAATCCCCTCTGTTTCTCGCCCTCTGATCAGCCCCTCTGTTTCTCGGCCTCTGTGTCTCGCCCTCTGTTTCAGCCCCTCTGTTTCAGCCCCTCTTTTTCAGCCCCTCTGTTTCAGCCCCTCTGTTTCAGCCCCTCTGTTTCTCGCCCTCTGTTTCAGCCCCTCTGTTTCTCGCCCTCTGTTTCAGCCCCTCTGTTTCAGCCCCACTGTTTCAGCCCATCTGTTTCAGCCCCTCTGTTTCTCGACCTCTGTTTCAGCCCCTCTCTTTCAGCCCCTCTGTTTCAGCCCCTCTGTTTCAGCCCCTCTGTTTCAGCCCCTCTGTTCCAGCCACTCTGTTTCTCGCCCTCTGTTTCAGCCCCGCTGTTTCAGCCCCTCTCTTTCAGCCCCTCTGTTTCTCGCACTCTGTTCCTCGCCCTCTGTTTCTCGCCCTGTGTTTCAGCCACTCTGATTCAGCCCCTCTGTTTCAGCCCCTATGTTTCACCCCCTCTGTTTCAGCCCCTCTGTTTCTCGCCCTCTGTTTCAGCCCCTCTGTTTCTCGCCCTCTGTTTCAGACCCTCTGTTTCAGCCCCTCTGTTTCAGCCCCTCTGTTTCAGCCCCTCTGTTTCTCGCCCTCTGTTTCAGCCCCTCTGTTTCAGCCCCTCTGTTTCAGCCCCTCTGTTTCAGCCCCTCTGTTTCTCGCCCTCTGTTTCTCGCCCTCTGTTTCAGCCCCTCTGTTTCAGCCCCTCTGTTTCTCGCCCTCTGTTTCTCGCCCTCTGTTTCAGCCCCTCTGTTTCTCGCCCTCTGTTTCTCGCCCTCTGTTTCTCGCTCTCAGTTTCACGCCCTCTGTTTCTCGCCCTCTGTTTCTCGCCCTCTGTTTCAGCTCCTCTGTTTCAGCCCCTCTGTTTCTCGCCCTCTGTTTCAGCCCCTCTGTTTCAGCCCATCTGTTTCACACCCTCTGTTTCAGCCCCTCTGTTTCAGCCCCTCTGTTTCAACCCCACTCTTTCTCGCCCTCTGTTTGTCGCCCTCTGTTTGTCGCCCTCTGTTTCAGCCCCTCTGTTTCAGCCCCTCTGTTTCAGCCCCTCTGTTTCAGCCCCTCTGTTTCAGCTCCACTGTTTCAGCCCCTCTGTTTCTCGCACTCTGTTTCTCGCCCTCTGTTTCACGCCCTCTGTTTCAGCCCCTCTGTTTCAGACCCTCTGTTTCAGCCCCTCTGTTTCAGCCCCTCTGTTTCAGCCCCTCTGTTTCTCGCCCTCTGTTTCAGCCCCTCTGTTTCAGCCCCTCTGTTTCAGCCCCTCTGTTTCAGCCCCTCTGTTTCTCTCCCTCTGTTTCTCGCCCTCTGTTTCAGCCCCTCTGTTTCAGCCCCTCTGTTTCTCGCCCTCTGTTTCTCGCCCTCAGTTTCTGCCCCTCTGTTTCTCGCCCTCTGTTTCTCGCCCTCTGTTTCTCGCTCTCAGTTTCACGCCCTCTGTTTCTCGCCCTCTGTTTCTCGCCCTCTGTTTCAGCTCCTCTGTTTCAGCCCCTCTGTTTCTCGCCCTCTGTTTCAGCCCCTCTGTTTCAGCCCATCTGTTTCACACCCTCTGTTTCAGCCCCTCTGTTTCAGCCCCTCTGTTTCAGCCCCACTCTTTCTCGCCCTCTGTTTCTGGCCCTCTGTTTGTCGCCCTCTGTTTCAGCCCCTCTGTTTCAGCCCCTCTGTTTCAGCCCCTCTGTTTCAGCCCCTCTGTTTCAGCTCCACTGTTTCAGCCCCTCTGTTTCTCGCAATCTGTTTCTCGCCTTCCGTTTCTCGCCCTCTGTTTCTCGCCCTATGTTTCAGCCCCTCTGTTTCAGCCCCTCTGTTTCAGCCCCTCTGTTTCAGCCCCACTGTTTAATCCCCTCTGTTTCTCGCCCTCTGATCAGCCCCTCTGTTACTCGGCCTCTGTTTCTCGCCCTCTGTTTCAGCCCCTCTGTTTCAGCCCCTCTTTTTCAGCCCCTCTGTTTCAGCCCCTCTGTTTCAGCCCCTCTGTTTCTCGCCCTATTTTTCAGCCCCTCTGTTTCTCGCCCTCTGTTTCAGCCCCTCTGTTTCAGCCGCTCTGTTTCAGCCCATCTGTTTTAGCCCCTCTGTTTCTCGCCCTCTGTTTCAGCCCCTCTCTTTCAGCCCCTCTGTTTCAGCCCCTCTGTTTCAGCCCCTCTGTTTCAGCCCCTCTGTTCCAGCCCCTCTGTTTCTCGACGTCTGTTTCTCGCCATCTGTTTCAGCCCCTCTGTTTCAGCCCCTCTGTTTCAGCCCCTCTGTTTCAGCCACTCTGTTTCAGCCCCTCTGTTTCAGCCACTCTGTTTCAGCTCCTCTGTTTCAGCCCCTCTGTTTCTCGCCCTCTGTTTCAGCCCCTCTGTTTCAGCCCCTCTGTTTCAGTCCCTCTTTTTCAGCCACTCTGTTTCAGCCCCTCTGTTTCAGCCCCTCTGTTTCTCGCCCTCTGTTTCTCGCTCTCTGTTTCTCGCCCTCTGTTTCAGCCCCTCTGTTTCTCGCCCACTGTTTCAGCCCCTCTGTTTCTCGCCCTCTGTTTCAGCCCCTCTGTTTCAGCCCCTCTGTTTCAGCCCCTCTGTTTCAGCCCCTATGTTTCTCGCCCTCTGTTTCTCGCCCTCTGTTTCAGCCCCTCTGTTTCTCGCCCTCTGTTTCTGCCCGTCTGTTTCTGCCCCTCTGTTTCAGCCCCTCTGTTTCAGCCCCTCTGTTTCAGCCCCTCTGTTTCTCGCCCTCTGTTTCTCGCCCTCTGTTTCTCACCCTCAGTTTCTCGCCCTCTGTTTCAGCCCCTCTGTTTCAGCCCCTCTGTTTCAGCACCTCTGTTTCACCCCCTCTGTTTCAGCCCCTCTGTTTCTCGCCCTCTGTTTCAGCCCCTATGTTTCACCTCCTATGTTTCAGCCCCTCTGTTTCTCGCCCTCTGTTTCAGCCACTCTGTTTCAGCCCCTCTGTTTCAGCCCCTCTGTTTCCGCCCCTCTGTTTCAGCTCCTCTGTTTCAGCCCCACTCTTTCTCGCCCTCTGTTTCTCGCCCTCTGTTTCTCGCCCTCTGTTTCAGCCCCTCTGTTTCAGCCCCTCTGTTTCAGCCCCTCTGTTTCTCGCCCTCTGTTTCAGCCCCTCTGTTTCAGCCCCTCTGTTTCAGCCCCTCTGTTTCAGCCCCTCTGTTTCTCGCCCTCTGTTTCAGCCCCTCTGTTTCAGCCCCTCTGTTTCAGCCCCTCTGTTTCTCGCAATCTGTTTCTCGCCCTCTGTTTCTCGCCCTCTGATTCTCGCCCTCTGTTTCAGCCCCTCTGTTTCAGCCCCTCTGTTTCAGCCCCTCTGTTTCAGCCCCACTGTTTAATCCCCTCTGTTTCTCGCCCTCTGATCAGCCCCTCTGTTTCTCGGCCTCTGTGTCTCGCCCTCTGTTTCAGCCCCTCTGTTTCAGCCCCTCTTTTTCAGCCCCTCTGTTTCAGCCCCTCTGTTTCAGCCCCTCTGTTTCTCGCCCTCTGTTTCAGCCCCTCTGTTTCTCGCCCTCTGTTTCAGCCCCTCTGTTTCAGCCCCACTGTTTCAGCCCATCTGTTTCAGCCCCTCTGTTTCTCGACCTCTGTTTCAGCCCCTCTCTTTCAGCCCCTCTGTTTCAGCCCCTCTGTTTCAGCCCCTCTGTTTCAGCCCCTCTGTTCCAGCCACTCTGTTTCTCGCCCTCTGTTTCAGCCCCGCTGTTTCAGCCCCTCTCTTTCAGCCCCTCTGTTTCTCGCACTCTGTTCCTCGCCCTCTGTTTCTCGCCCTCTGTTTCAGCCACTCTGATTCAGCCCCTCTGTTTCAGCCCCTATGTTTCACCCCCTCTGTTTCAGCCCCACTGTTTAAGAACCTCTGTTTCTCGCCCTCTCTTTCAGCCCCTCTGTTTCTCGCCCTCTGTTTTTCGCCCTCTGTTTCAGCCCCTCTGTTTCAGCCCCTCTGTTTCATCCCCTCTGTTTCAGCCCCTCTTTTTCAGCCACTCTGTTTCAGCCCCTCTGTTTCAGCCCCTCTGTTTCTCGCCCTCTGTTTCTCGCTCTCTGTTTCTCTCCCTCTGTTTCAGCCCCTCTGTTTCTCGCCCTCTGTTTCAGCCCCTCTGTTTCTCGCCCTCTGTTTCAGACCCTCTGTTTCAGCCCCTCTGTTTCAGCCCCTCTGTTTCAGACCCTCTGTTTCAGCCCCTCTGTTTCAGCCCCTCTGTTTCAGCCCCTCTGTTTCTCGCCCTCTGTTTCAGCCCCTCTGTTTCACCCCCTCTGTTTCAGCCCCTCTGTTTCAGCCCCTCTGTTTCTCGCCCTCTGTTTCTCGCCCTCTGTTTCAGCCCCTCTGTTTCAGCCCCTCTGTTTCTCGCCCTCTGTTTCTCGCCCTCTGTTTCAGCCCCTCTGTTTCTCGCCCTCTGTTTCTCGCCCTCTGTTTCTCGCTCTCAGTTTCACGCCCTCTTTTTCTCGCCCTCTGTTTCTCGCCCTCTGTTTCAGCTCCTCTGTTTCAGCCCCTCTGTTTCTCGCCCTCTGTTTCAGCCCCTCTGTTTCAGCCCATCTGTTTCACACCCTCTGTTTCAGCCCCTCTGTTTCAGCCCCTCTGTTTCAGCCCCACTCTTTCTCGCCCTCTGTTTGTCGCCCTCTGTTTGTCGCCCTCTGTTTCAGCCCCTCTGTTTCAGCCCCTCTGTTTCAGCCCCTCTGTTTCAGCCCCTCTGTTTCAGCTCCACTGTTTCAGCCCCTCTGTTTCTCGCACTCTGTTTCTCGCCCTTTGTTTCACGCCCTCTGTTTCAGCCACTCTGATTCAGCCCCTCTGTTTCAGCCCCTCTGTTTCAGCCCCTCTGTTTCAGCCCCATTGTTTAAGCCCCTCTGTTTCTCGCCCTCTGTTTCAGCCCCTCTGTTTCTCGCCCTCTGTTTCTCGCCCTCTGTTTCAGCCCCTCTGTTTCATCCCCTCTGTTTCAGCCCCTCTGTTTCAGCCCCTCTTTTTCAGCCACTCTGTTTCAGCCCCTCTGTTTCAGCCCCTCTGTTTCTCGCCCTCTGTTTCTCGCTCTCTGTTTCTCGCCCACTGTTTCAGCCCCTCTGTTTCTCGCCCTCGGTTTCAGCCCCTCTGTTTCAGCCCCTCTGTTTCAGCCCCTCTGTTTCAGCCCCTCTGTTTCTCGCCCTCTGTTTCAGCCCCTCTGTTTCAGCCCCTCTGTTTCTCGCCCTCTGTTTCTGCCCCTCTGTTTCAGCCCCTCTGTTTCAGCCCCTCTGTTTCAGCCCCTCTGTTTCAGCCCCTCTGTTTCTCGCCCTCTGTTTCTCGCCATCTGTTTCAGCCCCTCTGTTTCAGCCCCTCTGTTTCAGCCCCTCTGTTTCAGCCCCTCTGTTTCTCGCCCTCTGTTTCTCGCCCTCTGTTTCTCGCCCTCTGTTTCAGCCACTCTGTTTCAGCCCCTCTGTTTCAGCCCCTCTGTTTCAGCCCCTCTGTTTCACCCCCTCTGTTTCAGCCCCTCTGTTTCTCGCCCTCTGTTTCAGCCACTCTGTTTCAGCTCCTCTGATTCAGCCCCTCTGTTTCTCGCACTCTGTTTCAGCCCCTCTGTTTCAGCCCCTCTGTTTCAGCCCCTCTTTTTCAGCCACTCTGTTTCAGCCCCTCTGTTTCAGCCCCTCTGTTTCTCGCCCTCTGTTTCTCGCTGTCTGTTTCTCGCCCTCTGTTTCAGCCCCTCTGTTTCTCGCCCACTGTTTCAGCCCCTCTGTTTCTCGCCCTCTGTTTCAGCCCCTCTCTTTCAGCCCCTCTGTTTCAGCCCCTCTGTTTCAGCCCCTCTGTTTCTCGCCCTCTGTTTCTCGCCCTCTGTTTCAGCCCCTCTGTTTCTCGCCCTCTGTTTCTGCCCCTCTGTTTCTGCCCCTCTGTTTCAGCCCCTCTGTTTCAGCCCCTCTGTTTCAGCCCCTCTGTTTCTCGACCTCTGTTTCTCGCCCTCTGTTTCAGCCCCTCTGTTTCTCGCCCTCTGTTTCTCGCCCTCTGTTTCTCGCTCTCTGTTTCTCGCCCTCTGTTTCTCGCCCTCTGTTTCTCGCCCTCTGTTTCAGCCCCTCTGTTTCACCCCCTCTGTTTCAGCCCCTCTGTTTCTGGCCCTCTGTTTCTCGCCCTCTGTTTCTCGCCCTCAGTTTCTCGCCCTCTGTTTCAGCCCCTCTGTTTCAGCCCCTCTGTTTCAGCACCTCTGTTTCACCCCCTCTGTTTCAGCCCCTCTGTTTCTCGCCCTCTGTTTCAGCCCGTCTGTTTCAGCTCCTATGTTTCAGCCCCTCTGTTTCTCGCCCTCTGTTTCAGCCACTCTGTTTCAGCCCCTCTGTTTCACCCCCTCTGTTTCAGCCCCTCTGTTTCAGCCCCTCTGTTTCAGCCCCACTCTTTCTCGCCCACTGTTTCTCGCCCTCTGTTTCTCGCCCTCTGTTTCTTCCCCTCTGTTTCAGCCCCTCTGTTTCAGTCCCTCTGTTTCCGCCCCTCTGTTTCAGCCCCTCTGTTTCAGCCCCTCTGTTTCTCGCCCTCTGTTTCAGCCCCTCTGTTTCAGCCCCTCTGTTTCACCCCTCTGTTTCTCGCCCTCTGTTTCTCGCCCTCTGTTTCAGCCCCTCTGTTTCAGCCCCTCTGTTTCAGCCCCTCTGTTTCTGCCCCTCTGTTTCTCGCAATCTGTTTCTCGCCCTCTGTTTCTCGCCCTCTGTTTCTCACCCACTGTTTCAGCCCCTCTGTTTCAGCCCCTCTGTTTCAGCCCCTCTGTTTCTGCCCCACTGTTTAATCCCCTCTGTTTCTCGCCCTCTGATCAGCCCCTCTGTTTCTCGGCCTCTGTTTCTCGCCCTCTGTTTCAGACCCTCTGTTTCAGCCCCTCTGTTTCAGCCCCTCTTTTTCAGCCCCTCTGTTTCAGCCCCTCTGTTTCAGCCCCTCTGTTTCTCGCCCTCTGTTTCAGCCCCTCTGTTTCTCGCCCTCTGTTTCAGCCCCTCTGTTTCAGCCCCTCTGTTTCAGCCCATCTGTTTCAGCCCCTCTGTTTCTCGCCCTCTGTTTCAGCCCCTCCCTTTCAGCCCCTCTGTTTCAGCCCCTCTGTTTCAGCCCCTCTGTTTCAGCCCCTCTGTTCCAGCCCCTCTGTTTCTCGCCCTCTGTTTCAGCCCCGCTGTTTCAGCCCCTCTGTTTCAGCCCCTCTGTTTCACGCACTCTGTTTCTCGCCCACTGTTTCTCGCCCTCTGTTTCAGCCACTCTGATTCAGCCCCTCTGTTTCAGCCCCTCTGTTTCAGCCCCTCTGTTTCAGCCCCACTGTTTAAGCACCTCTGTTTCTCGCCCTCTGTTTCAGCCCCTCTGTTTCTCGCCCTCTGTTTCTCGCCCTCTGTTTCAGCCCCTCTGTTTCAGCCCCTCTGTTTCAGCCCCTCTGTTTCAGCCCCTCTTTTTCAGCCACTCTGTTTCAGCCCCTCTGTTTCAGCCCCTCTGTTTCTCGCCCTCTGTTTCTCGCTCTCTGTTTCTCGCCCTCTGTTTCAGCCCCTCTGTTTCTCGCCCACTGTTTCAGCCCCACTGTTTATCGCCCTCTGTTTCAGCCCCTCTGTTTCAGCCCCTCTGTTTCAGCCCCTCTGTTTCAGACCCTCTGTTTCAGCCCCTCTGTTTCAGCCCCTCTGTTTCAGCCCCTCTGTTTCTCGCACTCTGTTTCAGCCCCTCTGTTTCAGCCCCTCTGTTTCAGCCCCTCTGTTTCAGCCCCTCTGTTTCTCGCCCTCTGTTTCTCGCCCTCTGTTTCAGCCCCTCTGTTTCACCCCTCTGTTTCAGCCCCTCTGTTTCAGCCCCTCTGTTTCTCGCCCTCTGTTTCTCGCCCTCTGTTTCTCGCTCTCAGTTTCACGCCCTCTGTTTCTCACCCTCTGTTTCTCGCCCTCTGTTTCAGCCCCTCTGTTTCACCCCCTCTGTTTCAGCCCCTCTGTTTCTCGCCCACTGTTTCTCGCCCTCTGTTTCTCGCCCTCTGTTTCAGCCCCTCTGTTTCAGACCCTCTGTTTCAGCCCCACTGTTTCAGCCCCTCTGTTTCACCCCCGCTGTTTCAGCCCCTCTGTTTCTCGCCCTCTGTTTCAGCCCCTCTGTTTCAGCTCCTCTGTTTCAGCCAATCTGTTTCTCGCCCGCTGTTTCAGCCCCTCTGTTTCAGCCCCTCTGTTTCACCCCCTCTGTTTCAGCCCCTCTGTTTCAGCCCCACTCTTTCTCGCCATCTGTTTCTCGCCCTCTGTTTCTCGCCCTCTGTTTCAGCCCCTCTGTTTCTCGCCCTCTGTTTCAGACCCTCTGTTTCAGACCCTCTGTTTCAGCCCCTCTGTTTCAGCCCCTCTGTTTCAGCCCCTCTGTTTCTCGCCCTCTGTTTCTCGCCCTCTGTTTCTCGCTCTCTGTTTCTCGCCCTCTGTTTCTCGCCCTCTGTTTCAGCTTCTCTGTTTCACCCCCTCTGTTTCAGCCCCTCTGTTTCTCGCCCTCTGTTTCTCGCCCTCTGTTTCTCGCCCTCTGTTTCAGCCCCTCTATTTCTCGCCCTCTGTTTCAGCCCCTCTGTTTCAGTTCCTCTGTTTCAGCCCCTCTGTTTCTCGCCCTCTGTTTCAGCCCCTCTGTTTCAGCCCCTCTGTTTCACCCCCTCTGTTTCAGCCCCTCTGTTTCAGCCCCTCTGTTTCAGCCCCACTCTTTCTCGCCCTCTGTTTCTCGCCCTCTGTTTCAGCCCCGCTGTTTCAGCCCCTCTGTTTCACACCCTCTGTTTCAGCCCCTCTGTTTCAGCCCCTCTGTTTCAGACCCTCTGTTTCTCGCCGTCTGTTTCAGCCCCTCTGTTTCAGCCCCTCTGTTTCACCCCTCTGTTTCTCGCCCTCTGTTTCTCGCCCTCTGTTTCAGCCCCTCTGTTTCAGCCCCTCTGTTTCAGCCCCTCTGTTTCAGCCCCTCTGTTTCTCGCAATCTGTTTCTCGCCCTCTGTTTCTCGCCCTCTGTTTCTCGCCCTCTGTTTCAGCCCCTCTGTTTCAGCCCCTCTGTTTCAGCCCCACTGTTTAATACCCTCTGTTTCTCGCCCTCTGATCAGCCCCTCTGTTTCTCGGCCTCTGTTTCTCGCCCTCTGTTTCAGCCCCTCTGTTTCAGCCCCTCTTTTTCAGCCCCTCTGTTTCAGTCCCTCTGTTTCAGCCCCTCTGTTTCTGGCCCTCTGTTTCAGCCACTCTGTTTCTCGCCCACTGTTTCAGCCCCTCTGTTTTAGCCCCTCTGTTTCAGCCCATCTGTTTCAGCCCCTCTGTGTCTCGCCCTCTGTTTCAGCCCCTCTGTTTCAGCCCCACTGTTTCAGCCCATCTGTTTCAGCCCCTCTGTTTCTCGACCTCTGTTTCAGCCCCTCTCTTTCAGCCCCTCTGTTTCAGCCTTTCTGTTTCAGCCCCTCTGTTTCAGCCCCTCTGTTCCAGCCACTCTGTTTCTCGCCCTCTGTTTCAGCCCCGCTGTTTCAGCCCCTCTCTTTCAGCCCCTCTGATTCTCGCACTCTGTTCCTCGCCCTCTGTTTCTCGCCCTCTGTTTCAGCCACTCTGATTCAGCCCCTCTGTTTCAGCCCCTATGTTTCACCCCCTCTGTTTCAGCCCCACTGTTTAAGAACCTCTGTTTCTCGCCCTCTCTTTCAGCCCCTCTGTTTCTCGCCCTCTGTTTTTCGCCCTCTGTTTCAGCCCCTCTGTTTCAGCCCCTCTGTTTCATCCCCTCTGTTTCAGCCCCTCTTTTTCAGCCACTCTGTTTCAGCCCCTCTGTTTCAGCCCCTCTGTTTCTCGCCCTCTGTTTCTCGCTCTCTGTTTCTCTCCCTCTGTTTCAGCCCCTCTGTTTCTCGCCCTCTGTTTCAGCCCCTCTGTTTCTCGCCCTCTGTTTCAGACCCTCTGTTTCAGCCCCTCTGTTTCAGCCCCTCTGTTTCAGACCCTCTGTTTCAGCCCCTCTGTTTCAGCCCCTCTGTTTCAGCCCCTCTGTTTCTCGCCCTCTGTTTCAGCCCCTCTGTTTCACCCCCTCTGTTTCAGCCCCTCTGTTTCAGCCCCTCTGTTTCTCGCCCTCTGTTTCTCGCCCTCTGTTTCAGCCCCTCTGTTTCAGCCCCTCTGTTTCTCGCCCTCTGTTTCTCGCCCTCTGTTTCAGCCCCTCTGTTTCTCGCCCTCTGTTTCTCGCCCTCTGTTTCTCGCTCTCAGTTTCACGCCCTCTTTTTCTCGCCCTCTGTTTCTCGCCCTCTGTTTCAGCTCCTCTGTTTCAGCCCCTCTGTTTCTCGCCCTCTGTTTCAGCCCCTCTGTTTCAGCCCATCTGTTTCACACCCTCTGTTTCAGCCCCTCTGTTTCAGCCCCTCTGTTTCAGCCCCACTCTTTCTCGCCCTCTGTTTGTCGCCCTCTGTTTGTCGCCCTCTGTTTCAGCCCCTCTGTTTCAGCCCCTCTGTTTCAGCCCCTCTGTTTCAGCCCCTCTGTTTCAGCTCCACTGTTTCAGCCCCTCTGTTTCTCGCACTCTGTTTCTCGCCCTCTGTTTCACGCCCTCTGTTTCAGCCACTCTGATTCAGCCCCTCTGTTTCAGCCCCTCTGTTTCAGCCCCTCTGTTTCAGCCCCATTGTTTAAGCCCCTCTGTTTCTCGCCCTCTGTTTCAGCCCCTCTGTTTCTCGCCCTCTGTTTCAGCCCCTCTGTTTCATCCCCTCTGTTTCAGCCCCTCTGTTTCAGCCCCTCTTTTTCAGCCACTCTGTTTCAGCCCCTCTGTTTCAGCCCCTCTGTTTCTCGCCCTCTGTTTCTCGCTCTCTGTTTCTCGCCCACTGTTTCAGCCCCTCTGTTTCTCGCCCTCGGTTTCAGCCCCTCTGTTTCAGCCCCTCTGTTTCAGCCCCTCTGTTTCAGCCCCTCTGTTTCTCGCCCTCTGTTTCAGCCCCTCTGTTTCAGCCCCTCTGTTTCTCGCCCTCTGTTTCTGCCCCTCTGTTTCAGCCCCTCTGTTTCAGCCCCTCTGTTTCAGCCCCTCTGTTTCAGCCCCTCTGTTTCTCGCCCTCTGTTTCTCGCCATCTGTTTCAGCCTTCTGTTTCAGCCCCTCTGTTTCAGCCCCTCTGTTTCAGCCCCTCTGTTTCTCGCCCTCTGTTTCTCGCCCTCTGTTTCTCGCCCTCTGTTTCAGCCACTCTGTTTCAGCCCCTCTGTTTCAGCCCCTCTGTTTCAGCCCCTCTGTTTCACCCCCTCTGTTTCAGCCCCTCTGTTTCTCGCCCTCTGTTTCAGCCACTCTGTTTCAGCTCCTCTGATTCAGCCCCTCTGTTTCTCGCACTCTGTTTCAGCCCCTCTGTTTCAGCCCCTCTGTTTCAGCCCCTCTTTTTCAGCCACTCTGTTTCAGCCCCTCTGTTTCAGCCCCTCTGTTTCTCGCCCTCTGTTTCTCGCTCTCTGTTTCTCGCCCTCTGTTTCAGCCCCTCTGTTTCTCGCCCACTGTTTCAGCCCCTCTGTTTCTCGCCCTCTGTTTCAGCCCCTCTCTTTCAGCCCCTCTGTTTCAGCCCCTCTGTTTCAGCCCCTCTGTTTCTCGCCCTCTGTTTCTCGCCCTCTGTTTCAGCCCCTCTGTTTCTCGCCCTCTGTTTCTGCCCCTCTGTTTCTGCCCCTCTGTTTCAGCCCCTCTGTTTCAGCCCCTCTGTTTCAGCCCCTCTGTTTCTCGACCTCTGTTTCTCGCCCTCTGTTTCAGCCCCTCTGTTTCTCGCCCTCTGTTTCTCGCTCTCTGTTTCTCGCCCTCTGTTTCTCGCCCTCTGTTTCTCGCCCTCTGTTTCAGCCCCTCTGTTTCACCCCCTCTGTTTCAGCCCCTCTGTTTCTGGCCCTCTGTTTCTCGCCCTCTGTTTCTCGCCCTCAGTTTCTCGCCCTCTGTTTCAGCCCCTCTGTTTCAGCCCCTCTGTTTCAGCACCTCTGTTTCACCCCCTCTGTTTCAGCCCCTCTGTTTCTCGCCCTCTGTTTCAGCCCGTCTGTTTCAGCTCCTATGTTTCAGCCCCTCTGTTTCTCGCCCTCTGTTTCAGCCACTCTGTTTCAGCCCCTCTGTTTCACCCCCTCTGTTTCAGCCCCTCTGTTTCAGCCCCTCTGTTTCAGCCCCACTCTTTCTCGCCCACTGTTTCTCGCCCTCTGTTTCTCGCCCTCTGTTTCTTCCCCTCTGTTTCAGCCCCTCTGTTTCAGTCCCTCTGTTTCCGCCCCTCTGTTTCAGCCCCTCTGTTTCAGCCCCTCTGTTTCTCGCCCTCTGTTTCAGCCCCTCTGTTTCAGCCCCTCTGTTTCACCCCTCTGTTTCTCGCCCTCTGTTTCTCGCCCTCTGTTTCAGCCCCTCTGTTTCAGCCCCTCTGTTTCAGCCCCTCTGTTTCTGCCCCTCTGTTTCTCGCAATCTGTTTCTCGCCCTCTGTTTCTCGCCCTCTGTTTCTCACCCACTGTTTCAGCCCCTCTGTTTCAGCCCCTCTGTTTCAGCCCCTCTGTTTCTGCCCCACTGTTTAATCCCCTCTGTTTCTCGCCCTCTGATCAGCCCCTCTGTTTCTCGGCCTCTGTTTCTCGCCCTCTGTTTCAGACCCTCTGTTTCAGCCCCTCTGTTTCAGCCCCTCTTTTTCAGCCCCTCTGTTTCAGCCCCTCTGTTTCAGCCCCTCTGTTTCTCGCCCTCTGTTTCAGCCCCTCTGTTTCTCGCCCTCTGTTTCAGCCCCTCTGTTTCAGCCCCTCTGTTTCAGCCCATCTGTTTCAGCCCCTCTGTTTCTCGCCCTCTGTTTCAGCCCCTCCCTTTCAGCCCCTCTGTTTCAGCCCCTCTGTTTCAGCCCCTCTGTTTCAGCCCCTCTGTTCCAGCCCCTCTGTTTCTCGCCCTCTGTTTCAGCCCCGCTGTTTCAGCCCCTCTGTTTCAGCCCCTCTGTTTCACGCACTCTGTTTCTCGCCCACTGTTTCTCGCCCTCTGTTTCAGCCACTCTGATTCAGCCCCTCTGTTTCAGCCCCTCTGTTTCAGCCCCTCTGTTTCAGCCCCACTGTTTAAGCACCTCTGTTTCTCGCCCTCTGTTTCAGCCCCTCTGTTTCTCGCCCTCTGTTTCTCGCCCTCTGTTTCAGCCCCTCTGTTTCAGCCCCTCTGTTTCAGCCCCTCTGTTTCAGCCCCTCTTTTTCAGCCACTCTGTTTCAGCCCCTCTGTTTCAGCCCCTCTGTTTCTCGCCCTCTGTTTCTCGCTCTCTGTTTCTCGCCCTCTGTTTCAGCCCCTCTGTTTCTCGCCCACTGTTTCAGCCCCACTGTTTATCGCCCTCTGTTTCAGCCCCTCTGTTTCAGCCCCTCTGTTTCAGCCCCTCTGTTTCAGACCCTCTGTTTCAGCCCCTCTGTTTCAGCCCCTCTGTTTCAGCCCCTCTGTTTCTCGCACTCTGTTTCAGCCCCTCTGTTTCAGCCCCTCTGTTTCAGCCCCTCTGTTTCAGCCCCTCTGTTTCTCGCCCTCTGTTTCTCGCCCTCTGTTTCAGCCCCTCTGTTTCACCCCTCTGTTTCAGCCCCTCTGTTTCAGCCCCTCTGTTTCTCGCCCTCTGTTTCTCGCCCTCTGTTTCTCGCTCTCAGTTTCACGCCCTCTGTTTCTCACCCTCTGTTTCTCGCCCTCTGTTTCAGCCCCTCTGTTTCACCCCCTCTGTTTCAGCCCCTCTGTTTCTCGCCCACTGTTTCTCGCCCTCTGTTTCTCGCCCTCTGTTTCAGCCCCTCTGTTTCAGACCCTCTGTTTCAGCCCCACTGTTTCAGCCCCTCTGTTTCACCCCCGCTGTTTCAGCCCCTCTGTTTCTCGCCCTCTGTTTCAGCCCCTCTGTTTCAGCTCCTCTGTTTCAGCCAATCTGTTTCTCGCCCGCTGTTTCAGCCCCTCTGTTTCAGCCCCTCTGTTTCACCCCCTCTGTTTCAGCCCCTCTGTTTCAGCCCCACTCTTTCTCGCCATCTGTTTCTCGCCCTCTGTTTCTCGCCCTCTGTTTCAGCCCCTCTGTTTCTCGCCCTCTGTTTCAGACCCTCTGTTTCAGACCCTCTGTTTCAGCCCCTCTGTTTCAGCCCCTCTGTTTCAGCCCCTCTGTTTCTCGCCCTCTGTTTCTCGCCCTCTGTTTCTCGCTCTCTGTTTCTCGCCCTCTGTTTCTCGCCCTCTGTTTCAGCTTCTCTGTTTCACCCCCTCTGTTTCAGCCCCTCTGTTTCTCGCCCTCTGTTTCTCGCCCTCTGTTTCTCGCCCTCTGTTTCAGCCCCTCTATTTCTCGCCCTCTGTTTCAGCCCCTCTGTTTCAGTTCCTCTGTTTCAGCCCCTCTGTTTCTCGCCCTCTGTTTCAGCCCCTCTGTTTCAGCCCCTCTGTTTCACCCCCTCTGTTTCAGCCCCTCTGTTTCAGCCCCTCTGTTTCAGCCCCACTCTTTCTCGCCCTCTGTTTCTCGCCCTCTGTTTCAGCCCCGCTGTTTCAGCCCCTCTGTTTCACACCCTCTGTTTCAGCCCCTCTGTTTCAGCCCCTCTGTTTCAGACCCTCTGTTTCTCGCCGTCTGTTTCAGCCCCTCTGTTTCAGCCCCTCTGTTTCACCCCTCTGTTTCTCGCCCTCTGTTTCTCGCCCTCTGTTTCAGCCCCTCTGTTTCAGCCCCTCTGTTTCAGCCCCTCTGTTTCAGCCCCTCTGTTTCTCGCAATCTGTTTCTCGCCCTCTGTTTCTCGCCCTCTGTTTCTCGCCCTCTGTTTCAGCCCCTCTGTTTCAGCCCCTCTGTTTCAGCCCCACTGTTTAATACCCTCTGTTTCTCGCCCTCTGATCAGCCCCTCTGTTTCTCGGCCTCTGTTTCTCGCCCTCTGTTTCAGCCCCTCTGTTTCAGCCCCTCTTTTTCAGCACCTCTGTTTCAGTCCCTCTGTTTCAGCCCCTCTGTTTCTGGCCCTCTGTTTCAGCCACTCTGTTTCTCGCCCACTGTTTCAGCCCCTCTGTTTTAGCCCCTCTGTTTCAGCCCATCTGTTTCAGCCCCTCTGTGTCTCGCCCTCTGTTTCAGCCCCTCTCTTTCAGCCCCTCTGTTTCAGCCCCTCTGTTTCAGCCCCTCTGTTTCAGCCCCTCTGTTCCAGCCCCTCTGTTTCTCGCCCTCTGTTTCAGCCCCTCTGTTTCAGCCCCTCTGTTTCAGCCCCTCTGTTTCAGCCCCTCTGTTTCAGCCCCTCTGTTTCTCGCCCTCTGTTTCTCGCCCTCTGTTTCTCGCTCTATGTTTCACGCCCTCTGTTTCAGCCCCTCTTTTTCTCGCCCTCTGTTTCTGCCCATCTGTTTCAGCCACTCTGTTTCAGCCCCTCTGTTTCAGCCCCTCTGTTACAGCCCCTCTGTTTCTCGCCCTCTGTTTCTCGCCCTCTGTTTCAGCCCCTCTGTTTCAGCCCCTCTGTTTCAGCCCCTCTGTTTCAGCCCCTCTGTTTCAGCCCCTCTGTTTCTCGCCCTCTGTTTCTCGCCCTCTGTTTCTCGCTCTCTGTTTCACGCCCTCCGTTTCTCGCCCTCTGTTTCTCGCCCT
Organism: Stegostoma tigrinum; assembly: GCF_030684315.1. Classification (NCBI taxonomy): domain Eukaryota; kingdom Metazoa; phylum Chordata; class Chondrichthyes; order Orectolobiformes; family Stegostomatidae; genus Stegostoma; species Stegostoma tigrinum. Next base: position 31,492,823 of record NC_081387.1, on the reverse strand, counting down.
CTGTTTCAGCCCCTCTGTTTCAGCCCCTCTGTTTCAGCCCCTCTGTTTCACCCTCTCTGTTTCAGCCCCTCTGTTTCTCGCCCTCTGTTTCAGCCCCTCTGTTTCAGCTCCTCTGTTTCAGCCCCTCTGTTTCTCGCCCTCTGTTTCAGCCCCTCTGTTTCAGCCCCTCTGTTTCACCCCCTCTGTTTCAGCCCCTCTGTTTCAGCCCCTCTGTTTCAGCCCCACTCTTTCTCGCCCTCTGTTTCTCGCCCTCTGTTTGTCGCCCTCTGTTTCAGCCCCTCTGTTTCAGCCCCTTTGTTTCAGCCCCTCTGTTTCAGCCCCTCTGTTTCAGCCCCTCTGTTTCAGCTCCACTGTTTCAGCCCCTCTGTTTCTCGCACTCTGTTTCTCGCCCTCTGTTTCTCGCCCTCTGTTTCAGCCACTCTGATTCTGCCCCTCTGTTTCAGCCCCTCTGTTTCAGCCCCTCGGTTTCAGCCCCACTGTTTAAGCCCCTCTGTTTCAGCCCCTCTGTTTCAGCCCCTCTGTTTCAGCCCCTCTGTTTCTCGCCCTCTGTTTCTCGCCCTCTGTTTCTCGCTCTCAGTTTCACGCCCTCTGTTTCTCACCCTCTGTTTCTCGCCCTCTGTTTCAGCCCCACTGTTTAATCCCCTCTGTTTCTCGCCCTCTGATCAGCCCCTCTGTTTCTCGGCCTCTGTTTCTCGCCCTCTGTTTCAGCCCCTCTGTTTCAGCACCTCTGTTTCAGCCCCTCTTTTTCAGCCCCTCTGTTTCAGCCCCTCTGTTTCAGCCCCTCTGTTTCTCGCCCTCTGTTTCAGCCCCTCTGTTTCTCGCCCTCTGTTTCAGTCCCTCTGTTTCAGCCCCTCTGTTTCAGCCCATCTGTTTCAGCCCCTCTGTTTCTCGCCCTCTGTTTCAGCCCCTCTCTTTCAGCCCCTCTGTTTCAGCCCCTCTGTTTCAGCCCCTCTGTTTCAGCCCCTCTGTTCCAGCCCCTCTGTTTCTCGCCCTCTGTTTCAGCCCCGCTGTTTCAGCCCCTCTGTTTCAGCCCCTCTGTTTCTCGCACTCTGTTTCTCGCCCACTGTTTCTCGCCCTCTGTTTCAGCCACTCTGATTCAGCCCCTCTGTTTCAGCCCCTCTGTTTCAGCCCCTCTGTTTCAACCCACTGTTTAAGCACCTCTGTTTCTCGCCCTCTGTTTCAGCCCCTCTGTTTCTCGCCCTCTGTTTCTCGCCCTCTGTTTCAGCCCCTCTGTTTCAGCCCCTCTGTTTCAGCCCCTCTGTTTCAGCCCCTCTGTTTCAGCCCCTCTGTTTCTCGCCCTCTGTTTCTCGCCCTCTGTTTCAGCCCCTCTGTTTCAGCCCCTCTGTTTCAGCCCCTCTGTTTCAGCCCCTCTGTTTCACCCTCTCTGTTTCAGCCCCTCTGTTTCTCGCCCTCTGTTTCAGCCCCTCTGTTTCAGCTCCTCTGTTTCAGCCCCTCTGTTTCTCGCCCTCTGTTTCAGCCCCTCTGTTTCAGCCCCTCTGTTTCACCCCCTCTGTTTCAGCCCCTCTGTTTCAGCCCCTCTGTTTCAGCCCCACTCTTTCTCGCCCTCTGTTTCTCGCCCTCTGTTTGTCGCCCTCTGTTTCAGCCCCTCTGTTTCAGCCCCTTTGTTTCAGCCCCTCTGTTTCAGCCCCTCTGTTTCAGCCCCTCTGTTTCAGCTCCACTGTTTCAGCCCCTCTGTTTCTCGCACTCTGTTTCTCGCCCTCTGTTTCTCGCCCTCTGTTTCAGCCACTCTGATTCTGCCCCTCTGTTTCAGCCCCTCTGTTTCAGCCCCTCGGTTTCAGCCCCACTGTTTAAGCCCCTCTGTTTCAGCCCCTCTGTTTCAGCCCCTCTGTTTCAGCCCCTCTGTTTCTCGCCCTCTGTTTCTCGCCCTCTGTTTCTCGCTCTCAGTTTCACGCCCTCTGTTTCTCACCCTCTGTTTCTCGCCCTCTGTTTCAGCCCCACTGTTTAATCCCCTCTGTTTCTCGCCCTCTGATCAGCCCCTCTGTTTCTCGGCCTCTGTTTCTCGCCCTCTGTTTCAGCCCCTCTGTTTCAGCCCCTCTGTTTCAGCCCCTCTTTTTCAGCCCCTCTGTTTCAGCCCCTCTGTTTCAGCCCCTCTGTTTCTCGCCCTCTGTTTCAGCCCCTCTGTTTCTCGCCCTCTGTTTCAGTCCCTCTGTTTCAGCCCCTCTGTTTCAGCCCATCTGTTTCAGCCCCTCTGTTTCTCGCCCTCTGTTTCAGCCCCTCTCTTTCAGCCCCTCTGTTTCAGCCCCTCTGTTTCAGCCCCTCTGTTTCAGCCCCTCTGTTCCAGCCCCTCTGTTTCTCGCCCTCTGTTTCAGCCCCGCTGTTTCAGCCCCTCTGTTTCAGCCCCTCTGTTTCTCGCACTCTGTTTCTCGCCCACTGTTTCTCGCCCTCTGTTTCAGCCACTCTGATTCAGCCCCTCTGTTTCAGCCCCTCTGTTTCAGCCCCTCTGTTTCAACGCACTGTTTAAGCACCTCTGTTTCTCGCCCTCTGTTTCAGCCCCTCTGTTTCTCGCCCTCTGTTTCTCGCCCTCTGTTTCAGCCCCTCTGTTTCAGCCCCTCTGTTTCAGCCCCTCTGTTTCAGCCCCTCTGTTTCAGCCCCTCTGTTTCTCGCCCTCTGTTTCTCGCCCTCTGTTTCAGCCCCTCAGTTTCAGCCCCTCTGTTTCAGCCCCTCTGTTTCAGTCCCTCTGTTTCAGCCCCTCTGTTTCAGCCCCTCTGTTTCAGCCCCTCTGTTTCTCGCCCTCTGTTTCAGCCCCTCTGTTTCAGCCCCTCTGTTTCATCCCCTCTGTATCGGCCCCTCTGTTTCAGCCCCTCTGTTTCAGCCCCTCTGTTTCAGCTCCTCTGTTTCTCGCCCTCTGTTTCTCGCCCTCTGTTTCTCGCCCTCTGTTTCTCGCTCTCTGTTTCAGGCCCTCTGTTTCTCGCCCTCTGTTTCAGCCCCTCTGTTTCAGCCCCTCTGTTTCAGCCCCTCTGTTTAAGCCCCTCTGTTTCTCGCCCTCTGTTTCAGCCACTCTGGTTCTCGCCCTCTGTTTCAGCCCCTCTGTTTCAGCCCCTCTGTATCAGCACCTCTGTTTCAGCCCCTCTGTTTCTCGCCCTCTGTTTCTCGCCCTATGTTTCAGCCCCTCTGTTTCAGCCCCTCTGTTTCAGCCCCTCTGTTTCAGCCCCTCTGTTTCTCCCCCTTGGTTTTTCTCCCTCTGTTTCTCGCCCTCTGTTTCTCGCTCTCTGTTTCTCGCCCTCTGTTTCAGCCCCTCTGTTTCAGCCCCTCTGTTTCAGCCCCTGTGTTTCTCGCCCTCTGTTTCAGCCCCTCTGTTTCAGCCCCTCTGTTTCAGCTCCTTTGTTTCAGCCCCTCTGTTTCAGCCCCTCTGTTTCAGCCCCTCTGTTTCAGCCCCTCTGTTTCAGCCCCTCTGTTTCTCGCCCTCGGTTTCTGTCCCTCTGTTTCTCGCCCTCTGTTTCTCGCTCTCTGTTTCTCGCCCTCTGTTTCAGCCCCTCTGTTTCAGCCCCTCTGTTTCAGCCCCTGTGTTTCTCGCCCTCTGTTTCAGCCCCTCTGTTTCAGCCCCTGTGTTTCAGCTCCTCTGTTTCAGCCCCTCTGTTTAAGCCCCTCTGTCTCTCGCCCTCTGTTTCTCGCCCTCGGTTTCAGCCCCTCTGTTTCTCGCCCTCTGTTTCAGCCCCTCTGTTTCTCGCCCTCTGCTTCAGTTTTTCTGTTTCAGCCCCTCTGTTTCAGCCCCTCTGTTACAGCCCTTCTGTTTCAGCCCCTCTGTTTCAGCCCCTCTGTTTCTCGCCCTCTGTTTCTCGCCCTCTGTTTCTCGCCCTCTGTTTCTCAATGTCTGTTTCTCGCCCTGTGTTTCAGCCCCTCTGTTTCTCGCCCACTGTTTCAGCCCCTCTGTTTCTCGAAATCTGTTTCAGCGCCTCTGTTTCAGCCCCTCTGTTTCTCGCCCTCTGTTTCAGCCCCTCTGTTTCAGCCCCTCTGTTTCAGCCCCTCTGTTTCAGCACCTGTGTTTCTCGCCCTCTGTTTCTCGCCCTCTGTTTCAGCCCCTCTGTTTCAGCCCCTCTGTTTCAGACCCTCTGTTTCCGCCCCTCTGTTTCAGCCCCTCTGTTTCAGCCCCTCTGTTTCTCACCCTCTGTTTCAGCCCGTCTGTTTCAGCCCCACTGTTTCACCCCTCTGTTTCTCGACCTCTGTTTCCCGCCCTCTGTTTCAGCCCCTCTGTTTCAGCCCCTCTGTTTCAGCCCCTCTGTTTCAGCCCCTCTGTTTCTCGCAATCTGTTTCTCGCCTTCCGTTTCTCGCCCTCTGTTTCTCGCCCTCTGTTTCAGCCCCTCTGTTTCAGCCCCTCTGTTTCAGCCCCTCTGTTTCAGCCCCACTGTTTAATCCCCTCTGTTTCTCGCCCTCTGATCAGCCCCTCTGTTACTCGGCCTCTGTTTCTCGCCCTCTGTTTCAGCCCCTCTGTTTCAGCCCCTCTTTTTCAGCCCCTATGTTTCAGCCCCTCTGTTTCAGCCCTCTGTTTCTCGCCCTCTGTTTCAGCCCCTCTGTTTCTCGACCTCTGTTTCAGCCCCTCTGTTTCAGAACCTCTGTTAAAGCCCATCTGTTTCAGCCCCTCTGTTTCTCGCCCTCTGTTTCAGCCCCTCTCTTTCAGCCCCTCTGTTTCAGCCCCTCTGTTTCAGCCCCTCTGTTTCAGCCCCTCTGTTCCAGCCCCTCTGTTTCTCGACGTCTGTTTCTCGCCATCTGTTTCAGCCCCTCTGTTTCAGCCCCTCTGTTTCAGCCCCTCTGTTTCAGCCCCTCTGTTTCTCGCCGTCTGTTTCTCGCCATCTGTTTCAGCCCCTCTGTTTCAGCCCCTCTGTTTCAGCCCCTCTGTTTCAGCCCCTCTGTTTCAGCCCCTCTGTTTCTCGCCCTCTGTTTCTCGCCCTCTGTTACTCGCCCTCTGTTTCTGCCCCTCTGTTTCAGCCCCTCTGTTTCAGCCCCTCTGTTTCAGCCACTCTGTTTCAGCTCCTCTGTTTCAGCCCCTCTGTTTCTCGCCCTCTGTTTCAGCCCCTCTGTTTCAGCCCCTCTGTTTTAGTCCCTCTTTTTCAGCCACTCTGTATCAGCCCCTCTGTTTCAGCCCCTCTGTTTCTCGCCCTCTGTTTCTCGCTCTCTGTTTCTCGTCCTCTGTTTCAGCCCCTCTGTTTCTCGCCCACTGTTTCAGCCCCTCTGTTTCTCGCCCTCTGTTTCAGCCCCTCTGTTTCAGCCCCTCTGTTTCAGCCCCTCTGTTTCAGCCCCTTTCTTTCAGCCCCTCTGTTTCAGCTCCTCTGTTTCAGCCCCTCTGTTTCAGCCCCTCTGTTCCAGCCCCTCTGTTTCTCGCCCTCTGTTTCAGCCCCGCTGTTTCAGCCCCTCTGTTTCAGCCCCTCTGTTTCTCGCACTCTGTTTCTCGCCCACTGTTTCTCGCCCTCTGTTTCAGCCACTCTGATTCAGCCCCTCTGTTTCAGCCCCTCTGTTTCAGCCCCTCTGTTTCAACCCACTGTTTAAGCACCTCTGTTTCTCGCCCTCTGTTTCAGCCCCTCTGTTTCTCGCCCTCTGTTTCTCGCCCTCTGTTTCAGCCCCTCTGTTTCAGCCCCTCTGTTTCAGCCCCTCTGTTTCAGCCCCTCTGTTTCAGCCCCTCTGTTTCAGCCCCTCTGTTTCTCGCCCTCTGTTTCTCGCCCTCTGTTTCAGCCCCTCAGTTTCAGCCCCTCTGTTTCAGCCCCTCTGTTTCAGCCCCTCTGTTTCAGCACCTCTGTTTCTCGCCCTTTGTTTCTCGCCCTCTGTTTCAGCCCCTCTGTTTCTCGCCCTCTGTTTCAGCCCCTCTGTTTCTCGCCCTCTGTTTCAGCCCCTCTGTTTCAGTCCCTCTGTTTCAGCCCCTCTGTTTCTCGCCCCCTGTTTCAGCCCCTCTGTTTCAGCCCCTCTGTTTCTCGCCCTCTGTTTCAGCCCCTCTGTTTCAGCCCCTCTGTTTCAGCCACTCTGTTTCAGCCCCTCTGTTTCTCGCCCTCTGTTTCTCGCCCTCTGTTTCAGCCCCTCTGTTTCAGCCCCTCTGTTTCACCCCCTTTGTTTCAGCCCCTCTGTTTCTCGCCCTCTGTTTCTCGCACTCTGTTTCTCGCTCTCTGTTTCTCACCCTCTGTTTCTCGCCCTCTGTTTCAGCCCCTCTGTTTCAGTCCCACTGTTTCAGCCCCTCTGTTTCAGCCCCTCTGTTTCTCGCCCTCTGTTTCTCGCCCACTGTTTCTCGCCCTCTGTTTCAGCCCCTCTGTTTCAGCCCCTCTGTTTCAGCCCCTCTGTTTCTCGCCCTCTGTTTCAGCCCCTCTGTTTCAGCCCCTCTGTTTCAACCCCTCTGTTTCAGCACCTCTGTTTCTCGCGCTTTGTTTCTCGCCCTCTGTTTCAGCCCCTCTGTTTCTCGCCCTCTGTTTCAGCCCCTCTGTTTCTCGCCCTCTGTTTCAGCCCCTCTGTTTCAGTCCCTCTGTTTCAGCCCCTCTGTTTCAGCCCCTCTGTTTCAGCCCCTCTGTTTCTCGCCCTCTGTTTCAGCCCCTCTGTTTCAGCCCCTCTGTTTCAGCCCCTCTGTATCGGCCCCTCTGTTTCAGCCCCTCTGTTTCAGCCCCTCTGTTTCAGCTCCTCTGTTTCTCGCCCTCTGTTTCTCGCCCTCTGTTTCTCGCCCTCTGTTTCTCGCTCTCTGTTTCTCGCCCTCTGTTTCTCGCCCTCTGTTTCAGCCCCTCTGTTTCAGCCCCTCTGTTTCAGCCCCTCTGTTTAAGCCCCTCTGTTTCTCGCCCTCTGTTTCAGCCACTCTGGTTCTCGCCCTCTGTTTCAGCCCCTCTGTTTCAGCCCCTCTGTATCAGCACCTCTGTTTCAGCCCCTCTGTTTCTCGCCCTCTGTTTCTCGCCCTATGTTTCAGCCCCTCTGTTTCAGCCCCTCTGTTTCAGCCCCTCTGTTTCAGCCCCTCTGTTTCTCCCCCTCGGTTTTTCTCCCTCTGTTTCTCGCCCTCTGTTTCTCGCTCTCTGTTTCTCGCCCTCTGTTTCAGCCCCTCTGTTTCAGCCCCTCTGTTTCAGCCCCTGTGTTTCTCGCCCTCTGTTTCAGCCCCTCTGTTTCAGCCCCTCTGTTTCAGCTCCTTTGTTTCAGCCCCTCTGTTTCAGCCCCTCTGTTTCAGCCCCTCTGTTTCAGCCCCTCTGTTTCAGCCCCTCTGTTTCTCGCCCTCGGTTTCTGTCCCTCTGTTTGTCGCCCTCTGTTTCTCGCTCTCTGTTTCTCGCCCTCTGTTTCAGCCCCTCTGTTTCAGCCCCTCTGTTTCAGCCCCTGTGTTTCTCGCCCTCTGTTTCAGCCCCTCTGTTTCAGCCCCTGTTTTTCAGCTCCTCTGTTTCAGCCCCTCTGTTTAAGCCCCTCTGTCACTCGCCCTCTGTTTCTCGCCCTCGGTTTCAGCCCCTCTGTTTCTCCCCCTCTGTTTCAGCCCCTCTGTTTCTCGCCCTCTGCTTCAGTTTTTCTGTTTCAGCCCCTCTGTTTCAGCCCCTCTGTTTCAGCCCTTCTGTTTCAGCCCCTCTGTTTCAGCCCCTCTGTTTCTCGCCCTCTGTTTCTCGCCCTCTGTTTCTCGCCCTCTGTTTCTCAATGTCTGTTTCTCGCCCTCTGTTTCAGCCCCTCTGTTTCTCGCCCAATGTTTCAGCCCCTCTGTTTCTCGAAATCTGTTTCAGCGCCTCTGTTTCAGCCCCTCTGTTTCTCGCCCTCTGTTTCAGCCCCTCTGTTTCAGCCCCTCTGTTTCAGCCCCTCTGTTTCAGCACCTGTGTTTCTCGCCCTCTGTTTCTCGCCCTCTGTTTCAGCCCCTCTGTTTCAGCCCCTCTGTTTCAGACCCTCTGTTTCCGCCCCTCTGTTTCAGCCCCTCTGTTTCAGCCCCTCTGTTTCTCACCCTCTGTTTCAGCCCGTCTGTTTCAGCCCCACTGTTTCACCCCTCTGTTTCTCGCCCTCTGTTTCCCGCCCTCTGTTTCAGCCCCTCTGTTTCAGCCCCTCTGTTTCAGCCCCTCTGTTTCAGCCCCTCTGTTTCTCGCAATCTGTTTCTCGCCTTCCGTTTATCGCCCTCTGTTTCTCGCCCTCTGTTTCAGCCCCACTGTTTCAGCCCCTCTGTTTCAGCCCCTCTGTTTCAGCCCCACTGTTTAATCCCCTCTGTTTCTCGCCCTCTGATCAGCCCCTCTGTTACTCGGCCTCTGTTTCTCGCCCTCTGTTTCAGCCCCTCTGTTTCAGCCCCTCTTTTTCAGCCCCTCTGTTTCAGCCCCTCTGTTTCAGCCCTCTGTTTCTCGCCCTCTGTTTCAGCCCCTCTGTTTCTCGACCTCTGTTTCAGCCCCTCTGTTTCAGCCCCTCTGTTAAAGCCCATCTGTTTCAGCCCCTCTGTTTCTCGCCCTCTGTTTCAGCCCCTCTCTTTCAGCCCCTCTGTTTCAGCCCCTCTGTTTCAGCCCCTCTGTTTCAGCCCCTCTGTTCCAGCCCCTCTGTTTCTCGACGTCTGTTTCTCGCCATCTGTTTCAGCCCCTCTGTTTCAGCCCCTCTGTTTCAGCCCCTCTGTTTCAGCCCCTCTGTTTCAGCCCCTCTGTTTCTCGCCGTCTGTTTCTCGCCATCTGTTTCAGCCCCTCTGTTTCAGCCCCTCTGTTTCAGCCCCTCTGTTTCAGCCCCTCTGTTTCAGCCCCTCTGTTTCTCGCCCTCTGTTTCTCGCCCTCTGTTACTCGCCCTCTGTTTCAGCCCCTCTGTTTCAGCCCCTCTGTTTCATCCCCTCTGTTTCAGCCACTCTGTTTCAGCTCCTCTGTTTCAGCCCCACTGTTTCTCGCCCACTGTTTCAGCCCCTCTGTTTCATCCCCTCTGTTTCAGTCCCTCTTTTTCAGCCACTCTGTATCAGCCCCTCTGTTTCAGCCCCTCTGTTTCTCGCCCTCTGTTTCTCGCTCTCTGTTTCTCGTCCTCTGTTTCAGCCCCTCTGTTTCTCGCCCACTGTTTCAGCCCCTCTGTTTCTCGCCCTCTGTTTCAGCCCCTCTGTTTCAGCCCCTCTGTTTCAGCCCCTCTGTTTCAGCCCCTATGTTTCTCGCCCTCTGTTTCTCGCCCTCTGTTTCAGCCCCTCTGTTTCTCGCCCTCTGTTTCTGCTCGTCTGTTTCTGCCCCTCTGTTTCAGCCCCTCTGTTTCAGACCCTCTGTTTCAGCCCCTCTGTTTCTCGCCCTCTGTTTCTCGCCCTCTGTTTCAGCCCCTCTGTTTCAGCCCCTCTGTTTCAGCCCCTCTGTTTCAACCCCTCTGTTTCAGCCCCTCTGTTTCTCGCCCTCTGTTTCTCGCCCTCTGTTTCTCGCTCTCTGTTTCTCGCCCTCTGTTTCTCGCCCTCTGTTTCTCGCCCTCTGTTTCAGCCCCTCTGTTTCAGCCCCTCTGTTTCTCGCCCTCTGTTTCTCGCCCTCTGTTTCTCACCCTCAGTTTCTCGCCCTCTGTTTCAGCCCCTCTGTTTCAGCCCCTCTGTTTCAGCACCTCTGTTTCACCCCCTCTGTTTCAGCCCCTCTGTTTCTCGCCCTCTGTTTCAGCCCCTATGTTTCAGCTCCTATGTTTCAGCCCCTCTGTTTCTCGCCCTATTTTTCAGCCACTCTGTTTCTGCCCCTCTGTTTCACCCCCTCTGTTTCAGCCCCTCTGTTTCAGCCCCTCTGTTTCAGCCCCACTCTTTCTCGCCCTCTGTTTCTCGCCCTCTGTTTCTCGCCCTCTGTTTCAGACCCTCTGTTTCAGCCCCTCTGTTTCAGACCCTCTGTTTCCGCCCCTCTGTTTCAGCCCCTCTGTTTCAGCCCCTCTCTTTCTCGCCCTCTGTTTCAGCCCCTCTGTTTCAGCCCCTCTGTTTCACCCCTCTGTTTCTCGCCCTCTGTTTCTCGCCCTCTGTTTCAGCCCCTCTGTTTCAGCCCCTCTGTTTCAGCCCCTCTGTTTCTCGCAATCTGTTTCTCGCCCTCTGTTTCTCGCCCTCTGTTTCTCGCCCTCTGTTTCAGCCCCTCTGTTTCAGCCCCTCTGTTTCAGCCCCTCTGTTTCAGCCCCACTGTTTAATCCCCTCTGTTTCTCGCCCTCTGACCAGCCCCTCTGTTTCTCGGCCTCTGTGTCTCGCCCTCTGTTTCAGCCCCTCTGTTTCAGCCCCTCTTTTTCAGCCCCTCTGTTTCAGCCCATCTGTTTCAGTCCCTCTGTTTCTCGCCCTCTGTTTCAGCCCCTCTGTTTCTCGCCCTCTGTTTCAGCCCCTCTGTTTCAGCCCCACTGTTTCAGCCCATCTGTTTCAGCCCCTCTGTTTCTCGACCTCTGTTTCAGCCCCTCTCTTTCAGCCCCTCTGTTTCAGCCCCTCTGTTTCAGCCCCTCTGTTTCAGCCCCTCTGTTCCAGCCACTCTGTTTCTCGCCCTCTGTTTCAGCCCCGCTGTTTCAGCCCCTCTGTTTCAGCCCCTCTGTTTCTCGCCCTCTGTTTCAGCCCCTATGTTTCAGCTCCTATGTTTCAGCCCCTCTGTTTCTCGCCCTCTGTTTCAGCCACTCTGTTTCTGCCCCTCTGTTTCACCCCCTCTGTTTCAGCCCCTCTGTTTCAGCCCCTCTGTTTCAGCCCCACTCTTTCTCGCCCTCTGTTTCTCGCCCTCTGTTTCTCGCCCTCTGTTTCAGCCCCTCTGTTTCAGCCCCTCTGTTTCAGACCCTCTGTTTCCGCCCCTCTGTTTCAGCCCCTCTGTTTCAGCCCCTCTCTTTCTCGCCCTCTGTTTCAGCCCCTCTGTTTCAGCCCCTCTGTTTCACCCCTCTGTTTCTCGCCCTCTGTTTCTCGCCCTCTGTTTCAGCCCCTCTGTTTCAGCCCCTCTGTTTCAGCCCCTCTGTTTCTCGCAATCTGTTTCTCGCCCTCTGTTTCTCGCCCTCTGTTTCTCGCCCTCTGTTTCAGCCCCTCTGTTTCAGCCCCTCTGTTTCAGCCCCTCTGTTTCAGCCCCACTGTTTAATCCCCTCTGTTTCTCGCCCTCTGACCAGCCCCTCTGTTTCTCGGCCTCTGTGTCTCGCCCTCTGTTTCAGCCCCTCTGTTTCAGCCCCTCTTTTTCAGCCCCTCTGTTTCAGCCCCTCTGTTTCAGTCCCTCTGTTTCTCGCCCTCTGTTTCAGCCCCTCTGTTTCTCGCCCTCTGTTTCAGCCCGTCTGTTTCAGCCCCACTGTTTCAGCCCATCTGTTTCAGCCCCTCTGTTTCTCGACCTCTGTTTCAGCCCCTCTCTTTCAGCCCCTCTGTTTCAGCCCCTCTGTTTCAGCCCCTCTGTTTCAGCCCCTCTGTTCCAGCCACTCTGTTTCTCGCCCTCTGTTTCAGCCCCGCTGTTTCAGCCCCTCTGTTTCAGCCCCTCTGTTTCTCGCACTCTGTTCCTCGCCCTCTGTTTCTCGCCCTCTGTTTCAGCCACTCTGATTCAGCCCCACTGTTTCAGCCCCTCGGTTTCACCCCCTCCGTTTCAGCCCCACTGTTTAAGCACCTCTGTTTCTCGCCCTCTCTTTCAGCCCCTCTGTTTCTCGCCCTCTGTTTTTCGCCCTCTGTTTCAGCCCCTCTGTTTCAGCCCCTCTGTTTCATCCCCTCTGTTTCAGCCCCTCTTTTTCAGCCACTCTGTTTCAGCCGCTCTGTTTCAGCCCCTCTGTTTCTCGCCCTCTGTTTCTCGCTCTCTGTTTCTCGCCCTCTGTTTCACCCCCTCTGTTTCTCGCCCACTGTTTCAGCCCCTCTGTTTCTCGCCCTCTGTTTCTCGCTCTCTGTTTCTCGCCCTCTGTTTCAGCCCCTCTCTTTCAGCCCCTCTGTTTCAGCCCCTCTGTTTCAGCCCCTCTGTTTCAGCCCCTCTGTTCCAGCCCCTCTGTTTCTCGACGTCTGTTTCTCGCCATCTGTTTCAGCCCCTCTGTTTCAGCCCCTCTGTTTCAGCCCCTCTGTTTCAGCCCCTCTGTTTCAGCCCCTCTGTTTCTCGCCGTCTGTTTCTCGCCATCTGTTTCAGCCCCTCTGTTTCAGCCCCTCTGTTTCAGCCCCTCTGTTTCAGCCCCTCTGTTTCAGCCCCTCTGTTTCTCGCCCTCTGTTTCTCGCCCTCTGTTACTCGCCCTCTGTTTCAGCCCCTCTGTTTCAGCCCCTCTGTTTCAGCCCCTCTGTTTCAGCCACTCTGTTTCAGCTCCTCTGTTTCAGCCCCTCTGTTTCTCGCCCTCTGTTTCAGCCCCTCTGTTTCAGCCCCTCTGTTTCAGTCCCTCTTTTTCAGCCACTCTGTATCAGCCCCTCTGTTTCAGCCCCTCTGTTTCTCGCCCTCTGTTTCTCGTTCTCTGTTTCTCGTCCTCTGTTTCAGCCCCTCTGTTTCTCGCCCACTGTTTCAGCCCCTCTGTTTCTCGCCCTCTGTTTCAGCCCCTCTGTTTCAGCCCCTCTGTTTCAGCCCCTCTGTTTCAGCCCCTATGTTTCTCGCCCTCTGTTTCTCGCCCTCTGTTTCAGCCCCTCTGTTTCTCGCCCTCTGTTTCTGCTCGTCTGTTTCTGCCCCTCTGTTTCAGCCCCTCTGTTTCAGACCCTCTGTTTCAGCCCCTCTGTTTCTCGCCCTCTGTTTCTCGCCCTCTGTTTCAGCCCCTCTGTTTCAGCCCCTCTGTTTCAGCCCCTCTGTTTCAACCCCTCTGTTTCAGCCCCTCTGTTTCTCGCCATCTGTTTCTCGCCCTCTGTTTCTCGCTCTCTGTTTCTCGCCCTCTGTTTCTCGCCCTCTGTTTCTCGCCCTCTGTTTCAGCCCCTCTGTTTCAGCCCCTCTGTTTCTCGCCCTCTGTTTCTCGCCCTCTGTTTCTCACCCTCAGTTTCTCGCCCTCTGTTTCAGCCCCTCTGTTTCAGCCCCTCTGTTTCAGCACCTCTGTTTCACCCCCTCTGTTTCAGCCCCTCTGTTTCTCGCCCTCTGTTTCAGCCCCTATGTTTCAGCTCCTATGTTTCAGCCCCTCTGTTTCTCGCCCTCTGTTTCAGCCACTCTGTTTCTGCCCCTCTGTTTCACCCCCTCTGTTTCAGCCCCTCTGTTTCAGCCCCTCTGTTTCAGCCCCACTCTTTCTCGCCCTCTGTTTCTCGCCCTCTGTTTCTCGCCCTCTGTTTCAGACCCTCTGTTTCAGCCCCTCTGTTTCAGACCCTCTGTTTCCGCCCCTCTGTTTCAGCCCCTCTGTTTCAGCCCCTCTGTTTCTCGCCCTCTGTTTCAGCCCCTCTGTTTCAGCCCCTCTGTTTCACCCCTCTGTTTCTCGCCCTCTGTTTCTCGCCCTCTGTTTCAGCCCCTCTGTTTCAGCCCCTCTGTTTCAGCCCCTCTGTTTCTCGCAATCTGTTTCTCGCCCTCTGTTTCTCGCCCTCTGTTTCTCGCCCTCTGTTTCAGCCCCTCTGTTTCAGCCCCTCTGTTTCAGCCCCTCTGTTTCAGCCCCACTGTTTAATCCCCTCTGTTTCTCGCCCTCTGACCAGCCCCTCTGTTTCTCGGCCTCTGTGTCTCGCCCTCTGTTTCAGCCTCTCTGTTTCAGCCCCTCTTTTTCAGCCCCTCTGTTTCAGCCCCTCTGTTTCAGTCCCTCTGTTTCTCGCCCTCTGTTTCAGCCCCTCTGTTTCTCGCCCTCTGTTTCAGCCCCTCTGTTTCAGCCCCACTGTTTCAGCCCATCTGTTTCAGCCCCTCTGTTTCTCGACCTCTGTTTCAGCCCCTCTCTTTCAGCCCCTCTGTTTCAGCCCCTCTGTTTCAGCCCCTCTGTTTCAGCCCCTCTGTTCCAGCCACTCTGTTTCTCGCCCTCTGTTTCAGCCCCGCTGTTTCAGCCCCTCTGTTTCAGCCCCTCTGTTTCTCGCACTCTGTTCCTCGCCCTCTGTTTCTCGCCCTCTGTTTCAGCCACTCTGATTCAGCCCCACTGTTTCAGCCCCTCGGTTTCACCCCCTCTGTTTCAGCCCCACTGTTTAACCACCTCTGTTTCTCGCCCTCTCTTTCAGCCCCTCTGTTTCTCGCCCTCTGTTTTTCGCCCTCTGTTTCAGCCCCTCTGTTTCAGCCCCTCTGTTTCATCCCCTCTGTTTCAGCCCCTCTTTTTCAGCCACTCTGTTTCAGCCGCTCTGTTTCAGCCCCTCTGTTTCTCGCCCTCTGTTTCTCGCTCTCTGTTTCTCGCCCTCTGTTTCACCCGCTCTGTTTCTCGCCCACTGTTTCAGCCCCTCTGTTTCTCGCCCTCTGTTTCAGCCCCTCTGTTTCAGCCCCTCTGTTTCAGCCCCTCTGTTTCAGCCCCTCTGTTTCTGCCCCTCTGTTTCTCGCCCTCTGTTTCTCGCCCTCTGTTTCAGCCCCTCTGTTTCAGCCCCTCTGTTTCTCGCCCTCTGTTTCTCGCCCTCTGTTTCAGCCCCTCTGTTTCTCGCCCTCTGTTTCTCGCCCTCTGTTTCTCGCTCTCAGTTTCACGCCCTCTTTTTCTCGCCCTCTGTTTCTCGCCCTCTGTTTCAGCTCCTCTGTTTCAGCCCCTCTGTTTCTCGCCCTCTGTTTCAGCCCCTCTGTTTCAGCCCCTCTGTTTCACACCCTCTGTTTCAGCCCCTCTGTTTCAGCCCCTCTGTTTCAGCCCCACTCTTTCTCGCCCTCTGTTTCTCGCCCTCTGTTTGTCGCCCTCTGTTTCAGCCCCTCTGTTTCAGCCCCTCTGTTTCAGCCCCTCTGTTTCAGCCCCTCTGTTTCAGCTCCACTGTTTCAGCCCCTCTGTTTCTCGCACTCTGTTTCTCGCCCTCTGTTTCACGCCCTCTGTTTCAGCCACTCTGATTCAGCCCCTCTGTTTCAGCCCCTCTGTTTCAGCCCCTCTGTTTCAGCCCCATTGTTTAAGCCCCTCTGTTTCTCGCCCTCTGTTTCAGCCCCTCTGTTTCTCGCCCTCTGTTTCTCGCCCTCTGTTTCAGCCCCTCTGTTTCAGCCCCTCTGTTTCATCCCCTCTGTTTCAGCCCCTCTTTTTCAGCCACTCTGTTTCAGCCCCTCTGTTTCAGCCCCTCTGTTTCTCGCCCTCTGTTTCTCGCTCTCTGTTTCTCGCCCACTGTTTCAGCCCCTCTGTTTCTCGCCCTCGGTTTCAGCCCCTCTGTTTCAGCCCCTCTGTTTCAGCCCCTTTGTTTCAGCCCCTCTGTTTCAGCCCCTCTGTTTCAGCCCCTCTGTTTCTCGCCCTCTGTTTCTGCCCCTCTGTTTCAGCCCCTCTGTTTCAGCCCCTCTGTTTCAGCCCCTCTGTTTCAGCCCCTCTGTTTCTCGCCCTCTGTTTCTCGCCATCTGTTTCAGCCCCTCTGTTTCAGCCCCTCTGTTTCAGCCCCTCTTTTTCAGCCCCTCTGTTTCTCGCCCTCTGTTTCTCGCCCTCTGTTTCTCGCCCTCTGTTTCAGCCACTCTGTTTCAGCCCCTCTGTTTCAGCCCCTCTGTTTCAGCCCCTCTGTTTCACCCCCTCTGTTTCAGCCCCTCTGTTTCTCGCCCTCTGTTTCAGCCACTCTGTTTCAGCTCCTCTGATTCAGCCCCTCTGTTTCTCGCACTCTGTTTCAGCCCCTCTGTTTCAGCCCCTCTGTTTCAGCCCCTCTTTTTCAGCCACTCTGTTTCAGCCGCTCTGTTTCAGCCCCTCTGTTTCTCGCCCTCTGTTTCTCGCTCTCTGTTTCTCGCCCTCTGTTTCACCCCCTCTGTTTCTCGCCCACTGTTTCAGCCCCTCTGTTTCTCGCCCTCTGTTTCAGCCCCTCTGTTTCAGCCCCTCTGTTTCAGCCCCTCTGTTTCAGACCCTCTGTTTCAGCCCCTCTGTTTCAGTCCCTCTGTTTCAGCCCCTCTGTTTCAGCCCCTCTGTTTCAGCCCCTCTGTTTCTGCCCCTCTGTTTCTCGCCCTCTGTTGCTCGCCCTCTGTTTCAGCCCCTCTGTTTCTCGCCCTCTGTTTCTCGCCCTCTATTTCAGCCCCTCTGTTTCAGCCCCTCTATTTCAGCCCCTCTGTTTCAGCCCCTCTGTTTCTCGCCATCTGTTTCTCGCCCTCTGTTTCTCGCTCTCTGTTTCTCGCCCTCTGTTTCTCGCCCTCTGTTTCTCGCCCTCTGTTTCAGCCCCTCTGTTTCAGCCCCTCTGTTTCTCGCCCTCTGTTTCTCGCCCTCTGTTTCTCACCCTCAGTTTCTCGCCCTCTGTTTCAGCCCCTCTGTTTCAGCCCCTCTGTTTCAGCACCTCTGTTTCACCCCCTCTGTTTCAGCCCCTCTGTTTCTCGCCCTCTGTTTCAGCCCCTATGTTTCAGCTCCTATGTTTCAGCCCCTCTGTTTCTCGCCCTCTGTTTCAGCCACTCTGTTTCTGCCCCTCTGTTTCACCCCCTCTGTTTCAGCCCCTCTGTTTCAGCCCCTCTGTTTCAGCCCCACTCTTTCTCGCCCTCTGTTTCTCGCCCTCTGTTTCTCGCCCTCTGTTTCAGACCCTCTGTTTCAGCCCCTCTGTTTCAGACCCTCTGTTTCCGCCCCTCTGTTTCAGCCCCTCTGTTTCAGCCCCTCTGTTTCTCGCCCTCTGTTTCAGCCCCTCTGTTTCAGCCCCTCTGTTTCACCCCTCTGTTTCTCGCCCTCTGTTTCTCGCCCTCTGTTTCAGCCCCTCTGTTTCAGCCCCTCTGTTTCAGCCCCTCTGTTTCTCGCAATCTGTTTCTCGCCCTCTGTTTCTCGCCCTCTGTTTCTCGCCCTCTGTTTCAGCCCCTCTGTTTCAGCCCCTCTGTTTCAGCCCCTCTGTTTCAGCCCCACTGTTTAATCCCCTCTGTTTCTCGCCCTCTGACCAGCCCCTCTGTTTCTCGGCCTCTGTGTCTCGCCCTCTGTTTCAGCCCCTCTGTTTCAGCCCCTCTTTTTCAGCCCCTCTGTTTCAGCCCCTCTGTTTCAGTCCCTCTGTTTCTCGCCCTCTGTTTCAGCCCCTCTGTTTCTCGCCCTCTGTTTCAGCCCCTCTGTTTCAGCCCCACTGTTTCAGCCCATCTGTTTCAGCCCCTCTGTTTCTCGACCTCTGTTTCAGCCCCTCTCTTTCAGCCCCTCTGTTTCAGCCCCTCTGTTTCAGCCCCTCTGTTTCAGCCCCTCTGTTCCAGCCACTCTGTTTCTCGCCCTCTGTTTCAGCCCCGCTGTTTCAGCCCCTCTGTTTCAGCCCCTCTGTTTCTCGCACTCTGTTCCTCGCCCTCTGTTTCTCGCCCTCTGTTTCAGCCACTCTGATTCAGCCCCACTGTTTCAGCCCCTCGGTTTCACCCCCTCTGTTTCAGCCCCACTGTTTAACCACCTCTGTTTCTCGCCCTCTCTTTCAGCCCCTCTGTTTCTCGCCCTCTGTTTTTCGCCCTCTGTTTCAGCCCCTCTGTTTCAGCCCCTCTGTTTCATCCCCTCTGTTTCAGCCCCTCTTTTTCAGCCACTCTGTTTCAGCCGCTCTGTTTCAGCCCCTCTGTTTCTCGCCCTCTGTTTCTCGCTCTCTGTTTCTCGCCCTCTGTTTCACCCCCTCTGTTTCTCGCCCACTGTTTCAGCCCCTCTGTTTCTCGCCCTCTGTTTCAGCCCCTCTGTTTCAGCCCCTCTGTTTCAGCCCCTCTGTTTCAGCCCCTCTGTTTCTGCCCCTCTGTTTCTCGCCCTCTGTTTCTCGCCCTCTGTTTCAGCCCCTCTGTTTCAGCCCCTCTGTTTCTCGCCCTCTGTTTCTCGCCCTCTGTTTCAGCCCCTCTGTTTCTCGCCCTCTGTTTCTCGCCCTCTGTTTCTCGCTCTCAGTTTCACGCCCTCTTTTTCTCGCCCTCTGTTTCTCGCCCTCTGTTTCAGCTCCTCTGTTTCAGCCCCTCTGTTTCTCGCCCTCTGTTTCAGCCCCTCTGTTTCAGCCCCTCTGTTTCACACCCTCTGTTTCAGCCCCTCTGTTTCAGCCCCTCTGTTTCAGCCCCACTCTTTCTCGCCCTCTGTTTCTCGCCCTCTGTTTGTCGCCCTCTGTTTCAGCCCCTCTGTTTCAGCCCCTCTGTTTCAGCCCCTCTGTTTCAGCCCCTCTGTTTCAGCTCCACTGTTTCAGCCCCTCTGTTTCTCGCACTCTGTTTCTCGCCCTCTGTTTCACGCCCTCTGTTTCAGCCACTCTGATTCAGCCCCTCTGTTTCAGCCCCTCTGTTTCAGCCCCTCTGTTTCAGCCCCATTGTTTAAGCCCCTCTGTTTCTCGCCCTCTGTTTCAGCCCCTCTGTTTCTCGCCCTCTGTTTCTCGCCCTCTGTTTCAGCCCCTCTGTTTCAGCCCCTCTGTTTCATCCCCTCTGTTTCAGCCCCTCTTTTTCAGCCACTCTGTTTCAGCCCCTCTGTTTCAGCCCCTCTGTTTCTCGCCCTCTGTTTCTCGCTCTCTGTTTCTCGCCCACTGTTTCAGCCCCTCTGTTTCTCGCCCTCGGTTTCAGCCCCTCTGTTTCAGCCCCTCTGTTTCAGCCCCTTTGTTTCAGCCCCTCTGTTTCAGCCCCTCTGTTTCAGCCCCTCTGTTTCTCGCCCTCTGTTTCTGCCCCTCTGTTTCAGCCCCTCTGTTTCAGCCCCTCTGTTTCAGCCCCTCTGTTTCAGCCCCTCTGTTTCTCGCCCTCTGTTTCTCGCCATCTGTTTCAGCCCCTCTGTTTCAGCCCCTCTGTTTCAGCCCCTCTTTTTCAGCCCCTCTGTTTCTCGCCCTCTGTTTCTCGCCCTCTGTTTCTCGCCCTCTGTTTCAGCCACTCTGTTTCAGCCCCTCTGTTTCAGCCCCTCTGTTTCAGCCCCTCTGTTTCACCCCCTCTGTTTCAGCCCCTCTGTTTCTCGCCCTCTGTTTCAGCCACTCTGTTTCAGCTCCTCTGATTCAGCCCCTCTGTTTCTCGCACTCTGTTTCAGCCCCTCTGTTTCAGCCCCTCTGTTTCAGCCCCTCTTTTTCAGCCACTCTGTTTCAGCCGCTCTGTTTCAGCCCCTCTGTTTCTCGCCCTCTGTTTCTCGCTCTCTGTTTCTCGCCCTCTGTTTCACCCCCTCTGTTTCTCGCCCTCTGTTTCTCGCCCTCTGTTTCAGACCCTCTGTTTCAGCCCCTCTGTTTCAGACCCTCTGTTTCCGCCCCTCTGTTTCAGCCCCTCTGTTTCAGCCCCTCTCTTTCTCGCCCTCTGTTTCAGCCCCTCTGTTTCAGCCCCTCTGTTTCACCCCTCTGTTTCTCGCCCTCTGTTTCTCGCCCTCTGTTTCAGCCCCTCTGTTTCAGCCCCTCTGTTTCAGCCCCTCTGTTTCTCGCAATCTGTTTCTCGCCCTCTGTTTCTCGCCCTCTGTTTCTCGCCCTCTGTTTCAGCCCCTCTGTTTCAGCCCCTCTGTTTCAGCCCCTCTGTTTCAGCCCCACTGTTTAATCCCCTCTGTTTCTCGCCCTCTGACCAGCCCCTCTGTTTCTCGGCCTCTGTGTCTCGCCCTCTGTTTCAGCCCCTCTGTTTCAGCCCCTCTTTTTCAGCCCCTCTGTTTCAGCCCATCTGTTTCAGTCCCTCTGTTTCTCGCCCTCTGTTTCAGCCCCTCTGTTTCTCGCCCTCTGTTTCAGCCCCTCTGTTTCAGCCCCACTGTTTCAGCCCATCTGTTTCAGCCCCTCTGTTTCTCGACCTCTGTTTCAGCCCCTCTCTTTCAGCCCCTCTGTTTCAGCCCCTCTGTTTCAGCCCCTCTGTTTCAGCCCCTCTGTTCCAGCCACTCTGTTTCTCGCCCTCTGTTTCAGCCCCGCTGTTTCAGCCCCTCTGTTTCAGCCCCTCTGTTTCTCGCCCTCTGTTTCAGCCCCTATGTTTCAGCTCCTATGTTTCAGCCCCTCTGTTTCTCGCCCTCTGTTTCAGCCACTCTGTTTCTGCCCCTCTGTTTCACCCCCTCTGTTTCAGCCCCTCTGTTTCAGCCCCTCTGTTTCAGCCCCACTCTTTCTCGCCCTCTGTTTCTCGCCCTCTGTTTCTCGCCCTCTGTTTCAGCCCCTCTGTTTCAGCCCCTCTGTTTCAGACCCTCTGTTTCCGCCCCTCTGTTTCAGCCCCTCTGTTTCAGCCCCTCTCTTTCTCGCCCTCTGTTTCAGCCCCTCTGTTTCAGCCCCTCTGTTTCACCCCTCTGTTTCTCGCCCTCTGTTTCTCGCCCTCTGTTTCAGCCCCTCTGTTTCAGCCCCTCTGTTTCAGCCCCTCTGTTTCTCGCAATCTGTTTCTCGCCCTCTGTTTCTCGCCCTCTGTTTCTCGCCCTCTGTTTCAGCCCCTCTGTTTCAGCCCCTCTGTTTCAGCCCCTCTGTTTCAGCCCCACTGTTTAATCCCCTCTGTTTCTCGCCCTCTGACCAGCCCCTCTGTTTCTCGGCCTCTGTGTCTCGCCCTCTGTTTCAGCCCCTCTGTTTCAGCCCCTCTTTTTCAGCCCCTCTGTTTCAGCCCCTCTGTTTCAGTCCCTCTGTTTCTCGCCCTCTGTTTCAGCCCCTCTGTTTCTCGCCCTCTGTTTCAGCCCGTCTGTTTCAGCCCCACTGTTTCAGCCCATCTGTTTCAGCCCCTCTGTTTCTCGACCTCTGTTTCAGCCCCTCTCTTTCAGCCCCTCTGTTTCAGCCCCTCTGTTTCAGCCCCTCTGTTTCAGCCCCTCTGTTCCAGCCACTCTGTTTCTCGCCCTCTGTTTCAGCCCCGCTGTTTCAGCCCCTCTGTTTCAGCCCCTCTGTTTCTCGCACTCTGTTCCTCGCCCTCTGTTTCTCGCCCTCTGTTTCAGCCACTCTGATTCAGCCCCACTGTTTCAGCCCCTCGGTTTCACCCCCTCCGTTTCAGCCCCACTGTTTAAGCACCTCTGTTTCTCGCCCTCTCTTTCAGCCCCTCTGTTTCTCGCCCTCTGTTTTTCGCCCTCTGTTTCAGCCCCTCTGTTTCAGCCCCTCTGTTTCATCCCCTCTGTTTCAGCCCCTCTTTTTCAGCCACTCTGTTTCAGCCGCTCTGTTTCAGCCCCTCTGTTTCTCGCCCTCTGTTTCTCGCTCTCTGTTTCTCGCCCTCTGTTTCACCCCCTCTGTTTCTCGCCCACTGTTTCAGCCCCTCTGTTTCTCGCCCTCTGTTTCTCGCTCTCTGTTTCTCGCCCTCTGTTTCAGCCCCTCTCTTTCAGCCCCTCTGTTTCAGCCCCTCTGTTTCAGCCCCTCTGTTTCAGCCCCTCTGTTCCAGCCCCTCTGTTTCTCGACGTCTGTTTCTCGCCATCTGTTTCAGCCCCTCTGTTTCAGCCCCTCTGTTTCAGCCCCTCTGTTTCAGCCCCTCTGTTTCAGCCCCTCTGTTTCTCGCCGTCTGTTTCTCGCCATCTGTTTCAGCCCCTCTGTTTCAGCCCCTCTGTTTCAGCCCCTCTGTTTCAGCCCCTCTGTTTCAGCCCCT